>NC_141823.1:31897089-32206672 GCF_982586985.1 Callionymus lyra | reverse complement strand
TCAGTCTTGTGTTGGCCTTATATCAGAACTGACTATTTGGCATCAACAATATATTATTATTATTATCATACCCACCTAAAATAGCCAAGACCATGCTGTCCCTTAGCACCTCTAAAGAACCAGAGCAGACAAAGTAGTTGGCGTGCAAGGCATCACCCTGGCGGATCAGGTACTCTCCTGGGACGCAGAAGGAGGTTTTGATATGAAGTGAGAGGGAACGCAGGCAACCTCGACTGGCCCCTTTAAAGACAGGCAACTGCAGAATGTCCTTGTTCAGATGCATGGCAATGTCAGCCCTCAGCTCGTCAGGGAAGTCGTGCAGTAGCTGTGAATGAATGTCACAGATTGACAAATACATCGTGCAACCTGTCAGCCTTCTCTTCAAGATCATGACTGTCACTGGGCTACAGGACTCCCACCTCGTTTGCATCGATGCCGTTGTTGACGGACCAGGTGGTCTGAAAGTACTCCAGCATGCGCTGCTTGATCTGCTGTGGCAATCGATGGACACGGATGAAGTCCTTCAGGTCCTTCATGCGTGTGTGGTAGAGGGACCGCCTGGAGTACATTCTCTGGATGATTGCTGTCACGTTACCGAACACTACAGCATGCATCAGGGCTGTTTAAGTGGACAAAAACACACACCATTTCCATTTTCAACTGTAAATACTTAGAAGGAAACAGTTAAATACGAGAATATACAAGATGTGTGATAAGCTGTGAAAAGCTTCTGCCACCACATTTGGTTACAATTTGGAACATTTCTCCCAACAGCGTGCATGATGGCACTCGATTAGTTCTTGTGTTCATGACTGACAGTTAAGAATTATGAGAATAGAAAAAAATGTTCAGTTAACCTCTCCTTTTCACCAATCAACAATAGAATGATTGATAATTGCTTTTTTTTGGTTAAGCCACATTAACCGCTGTAATTCAACACATTCCCTGTTATTGTCTTGCTTTGCTAATAATTGCAACAAGATACACCTCAAATAGAAAGTATGCAAATCACATAACATTTGAAGTGCTTGTCATAGTAAATTGAATGAACCCTTTCTGTCTTCAACCAACCTCCGATGAGCATGGTGCAGATAGAAAAGATCTTCTCAGCGTCAGTATTGGCACAGACGTTGCCAAAGCCCACACTGGTCAGGCTACTGAGGGTGAAGTAGAGAGCAGCAATGTAGGAGCTCCGCACTGTCGGACCTCCAACCGTACTGTTGATGAACGGCATATCAAGACGCTTGCCAAGTTCGTGGAGCCAACCTGAAATGTGCAACAAGTGAATAACCATTTTGAGAAGGTGGCAGAAGACTCATGAGCCAGTGGCCCAACCAGTGAAGAAATAGGTTAATTTTCATTATAGGACATCACATGCTCACAGACAATAGACCAGATGCACACACACTTTCATGCTTCAACCTTAATCTAGATTCAGAGTTCCTATTAAGGTAATTGACGGTGTTTATATTAAAGAGACAAGCATTTATATAAGCAAAAAGATGTGATTGAGTGATCACATCGATGCTGGTATTTGTAGTTATTGTCAGCCGATCATGATGCGTTTCTTTCTTCAGACCAGAAAGATTGGAGAATGATAAGATTTACAAAGATCGTCTTGATTCATATGTGTTAAAATTAGTCAAATCATTCTTTCAATGTTTGTAGATATTTTCTTTTTTAACTGAATCGGAATTCCTAAACCTGCGGGCAGGGCAATGTCATCACAACAAATTATCATTTTACAGACTAATTATGTTATGTTTGCCATTTTTATAATTATTTTCACGAAATAACACAATTTGAAATCAAGTTTTGTATTTGTTGCTAAAGCTCTGTGTGTATCAGTAACTATAGTTACACATTCATAAATCAATACACATGAATTTTGCATTTATGGAATTACATACGCATTTGTGGGTAATAACCCAATGAGAAGGCCCGCGGAGAATCTAAAACAATCCCACCAGCATTTTATATTTTATCATTATGTCTCTTTTCCTGTTTTCTGCTGTTTGTTTCCTTCCTCTTGTTTACAGAAATGATTGGTTCTATTATCTGTCTGGACAGTTCTCAAGCACACGGTTTGCGGCAATTTTCCCAATCCCTCCTTCCTACAGCATGACGACCAGTTCGCTGTACAACTGAAACCTGGGTTATTTATGTTATGAACCTAAATCTTTCAACTGACATGTTTTGTGAAGTTTATTTTTCTTCAGAGCCCTGAATTTACATTTTGGTTACATTTTTTCTTCACTTTACCTGTTTTCTGTTGTTTATTTGGCCCTCCCTCTGTGTCAATTTTATTTTTGTACCTTCGTCATAATCACATGACAAATCTCTGTACAACACCCTTTTTTTTAAGTTGACTTTTTGTAGACTTCCGCTTGGTGTGTTCTTTTAATCTGACGACTTGGTTCACCTTAACTTCACGACCCTAAGAAAGACATTTATTTAAATTAAAGTATTACTGCCTATATTTTGTTTCTTTCCAATGATTCTGTTGCTGTTTTTCTATGGTGAAGAATCTTGCAGTTCTCAATCACAAAAATGTTGTTAAAATAACAAAAATAAATATTTTTTCCCATCTCTCTGATGATTGATTTAATTTGGTTTTGAATGACTTGTGCATTATAATAATAACTTTTATGGGAATTGCAATTAAACTTCACTGACAAGCAGCTTCGCCAGAAACAACATTTTCCTACGTATGTATGTACCCAACTTAAAAAGACATAATCAAACTCACCAATGTCCCAGGTCTCAAAATTCTGGATCTCCTTGCGTCCAATCATGTACCAGATGCAAGCCATCCAGTGTGCCAGCAGTGCAAACACAGACATCAGCAGTGTGAGCACCATTGCGCTGTATTGAGAGTAACGGTCTAGTTTTTGAAGCAGACGGAGGAGCCGCAGCAGCCGCACCGTCTTTAGCAAGTGGACCAAGGAGGTCTGCAATGTAGGGAGAGGTTGTCAGAGTGAGGTGACAAAAATCAGAGAAGTGGCCCATCAGTATAAAAATGTTTTATCTTTCAAGACGTTGAATAGGAAGCAGAATAAAGTTTGACTTACAACTGTGATGTTGAAGGCATAGAGTAGGTCAAAGGGTAGGGCAGCAACCAGGTCCACAAAGAACCAGGTGGTGGCATAGTGAATGCAAATGGGCCTTGATTCATACACCACTTGACCCGACTGACTGACATATGTGGTGCGGAAATTCAAGATGATGTCTAGAAATGTTATAAAAAAAAAAAAAATTGTGTGTATGTTCAATGAAAAAGTAAAGTGCTCACACATTTAGTATTATGTATTAATAAAAACTTGTTGGTTAGCATGTAAGCACACATGCTTTTGCTTGAGTGCAATGATCTACTGTAGAAGAGCCTTTGTTCTTCTATCTACAGAGCTTGTTCATCCTCTGATCGCTGAGGGACCAGTCATACACACAGGGATAAATAAATCACAACCCGTTATGACAGATAAAGCTGTTCAGGGAACAGAAGCATCAGCTGTGTAATGGTTGCCATCATCAGCAATGATAACAATGAGTCAAACCCAGCCAACCAGGACCAGTAGAACTTACCCGAGATGAAGAGCATCTCCACAGCTATGTCACTGACTATTGTGGATCGCCCGGCAGTGACTGTGTCATCATATGGAGTGAAGCTGACATTGTAGGGCACAGTTACTGCCACATAGAAGGTGGCCAGCAAGATCAGCCAATCCCACAGAGCTTTGGAGACGCTGTAGTGGAGCAGAATGAAGCGAGACTTCTGCACTGCTGCTACCTTGTACTCCGGTATGGAAGGCTTATCGATAATGCTCTGTGTAGAGAAACAGACCAAAGAGAAGTAATTAGTTGGATTAGTGTGTTTCAAGTTCAGCTGTTTTGTGGAACTTAATATAATTTTATCTATCTTTGTCATTCTCTATCAGCTTGAATCCACCCCGTTGGCTGTCAATGTCCCTTTTCAGAGATCACAAAATGGTACGTCACTTTTGAAACTGACCCAGGGGCTCCACATTGTGTCTTTCCATTCTGTTTCCACCAGACACTGGGCTCAAAACAGCTTCTGTGCGATGCACCATGTTTGGGGGAGCAGACGCTTTGGTAAGTACTTATACTGGAATATAGTAAAAATATGAAAATGTCCACCTATGAAAAAACTTATTTTTGTAAAAATGGTAATAGTTTGCCACCAGGTGATGAGTAGGGCAGCAGACTGAGGAACAGCTCCTCAACTGAAATGGAAATCCTTGGCTAGAAAAGAAAACCGTATATGATACATGAAATTATTATTATGTCAATGTTGATGGGAGTTTGTGATCTTTGCTG
Source organism: Callionymus lyra (assembly GCF_982586985.1). Classification (NCBI taxonomy): domain Eukaryota; kingdom Metazoa; phylum Chordata; class Actinopteri; order Syngnathiformes; family Callionymidae; genus Callionymus; species Callionymus lyra. The sequence goes on along the minus strand of NC_141823.1, from coordinate 32,202,337 downwards.
CATCCTGCCACAACTTCACTTTTTCGCAGGGAGGCTATTCATAGTAATAATAAGTGGTAGTTAAGTGTTAGATCGCCTCATTTTTTTCACTCGCAGTATTATAAGTAGTATTAGTATTGGTTTTATCATTGGCATTATAAATAATATCCTAGGCCCAAGGCTCCAGTCCTAGTGAATGAAATTCACGTTTCACAGATCTTGCATATCTGCAAGACAAAAGTCACTATCTTCAAAAATGAGGACGTGAAGAAGTGATGAGGAGATAAAAACAAATAGATATTAAAATTAATTGTGTATAATTTTAATTTAATTTGTGTCTTTAAGGAAACATTGTTTCCTGAGCTAAACTAGATATACTATGCACATGTTTGAACTCTAAAAGAAAAAAATAATAAGAACCTTAAGGGGTTTTGCCAAGGCCAAAAAGGTGGTCCACAATTCTGCGACTACTGGGATACAAACCCATGCTTCAGAATCTGACATTTTGGACGATTAGACAGATTCTTTGCATTTCCTCACATTCATGTCGTCTTAAGTATGATTTAAATAATAGTGATGAATATCATTTTGATAAGAATTTGGATCATATATTTCTCACATTATCTTATTATTTTAATGTTTAATTTTTTATTCAGGAATGGAATGAGGTCACATGATTGTGGTTTTCCCAGTGTGCAATTGAACAACATCCATGTTGTGTGGTTTACTCACGCTGCTCAGGTTCACTTCACTTTTGCCTCCTGAGAAGTGACTGGTGAGCTGGTACAACATGGTGCGTCCTCGCCTCCTGGCCTCGTTCAAGTGGGAGCTGCTCTTCCTCCTGTGTCTCTTTTCCCCTAAAACTGCCAAACAAACTCATAAATGTTGCTGTAATCAAGGTGGGTAGGTTCGACCAACTCGTCACCAAAAAAATGTAGTGAATGTTATATATTGAATCTTTATGTGATTCTTTTTTGAATAGAATAGAATAGAATAGAAAAGCTTTATTCATCCCCAGAGGGGAAACACACTTTCACAACAGCGCAGTTGAAAAAAATAAAGTGCAAGGAAAAAAGGAATAATAAAAGAGATAATACAAAATAAAATAAAAACGATCTTAAGAATATACAAATTATTTACAAAATTAGAAATTTGACACTATTAACAAAATAAAATAGAATAAAAATAAAATAAAATAGAAATAAAAAATGCTGCAGCAACTGCTTGGATAAAGGTACACATGTGTGTCACATTTGTATCTTTATTTGGTAATGATTAGAGAAAGAAAGAAACACATGTGCCTCAGTCAGCTGCATCTTGCTAAACTTAGAAGTCCCAAACAGGATGTCCTACCACTTTTCAGTCGAGGTAACACGGTGTCCTCAAAGTGGCCCAATTGCTTAACTGTGTGTGAGGTTGAGGGGAAAAATGCTGAGGCAAACATAACTGCAGGGTACAACTTGACACTGATAAACAACACAAGTGTACAACGAGGGAAGATTTCTGAAGGTCCTTTGCCCACCTGCTCCTAAAAAATCTCATTAAGCAGTTTTAGTGGAGAGTCAAATATCCTACCTTCCTTATTGTTGCTATGGAGGGCTTTTCCATGAGTGTCTGTGATGTCTTTGAATGAGAAGAGGAAAAGAACCATTTCACCCTTCTCATTCTTTATGGGCACAATGTCCAGCAAACACCAGAAAGATATTCCTGGAAGAGAACAGACAGTAAGCAACAGATGAGGACGCCTGCGATGCTGCAGCCAACATATGAAAATAATTGCTTTATGACAGTGTGCAACAGAAATAAAGGATGCTTGTTTTTTTGTTTTTATTTCTCTCTAATCTGTATCTCTATAAAATGGTTTTAAGTGGGAAAACGAAATCCTTTTCTTAAGCTGAATGCTTGTAGGTTAATTATACATGTGTGCAGAAACATTACCGTGTTACAAACCCCTACAAATCCATGGTGCTTATTTGTCCTCAAGCACTATAGTTACTGTGATTATCAGGGGGACTACACACATTAAAAATGTTCTGTTTTCTAAAAGTCATTATCTTTTTTTAAATATAGTAAGAGGCGAGTTCAAAACCCTTTGTTTGTACTGTGCAGCGATCATTTCACTGTGTGTGCGACTTAACTGGGTAGAGACACAGAGATGCAGGAGAGAAAGAGATAAAATTCTTTCAATTCAACTTCAAATGTTAAAGATTCTGAGTTGATCCGTGGAGTTGACATGTTAATTCAGTCATCCTCCACACGAAGCAGATAACTTTCATATAATCGCCCAAAAAGTAATATTTTTCATTTAGTATCATTTATTCACATTTAGTGTGATTTTAAAAAGGAGTTAAGGAATTAAATGATCACTGCAGAGGACAGACAATATTGTGAAACTTGCTTCATATTTTAAAAGGATTGTGCCAAGGATTGTGCCTTTGGTATAAGGTACACACTTACAGAAGTACATAGTGCAGATATTTCTTCTCTACCAACTTTTTGGAATCATTAATGTTCAAAAACATTGAATATAGTTTTGTGTGGGTTTTATGGACATATTTTTAATATTCAGCCACCCTCTGTTCTGACCGAAAAAATGTCTTGATATGTTTGACATCATAAGGTTTCCAGTGGAAAATACAGCTAAATAAACAGGGTTCTAAGCATTTTTTTTTTTATTACCGATGATTTACTTAGATGAAACAAAGTGCAATAATGATCTTTAGAGATTTGAAGCTGTAATTTAATGACCCCTAAATACTATAATTATTAAATGATGGTTAATGGAATACTTATCTCACACTCAGGTGGTGGTGGTTGATATTTTGTTTTTTTGCTCCAGCTCTCAGTATTTTTGTAAACCATTGATATGATTTACATGCAGAGGACTATTATGAAAATCTATGCTGATAACAAATGCATGATATTCTCTTTGAATAAAAATATATTTGAATTGAAAGAGAGCAGCTTATCTCACATAACCATCTGTTTTACACATCATCAGCATCATGAGAGTATGAAGCAAAGCTTCATCTATCCTCCTACCATCCTTCTTGTAAAAATGGACCTCAGCCTGGTACTCCTCACGACTTTCCAGGGCTTTCACCATCTGCTGTGCCATATGCTCACTGGTGTCTCGGCCGTACAGGAATTGGCAGCTGGAGTTCTTTTGCATCACCTCAGTTCTGGTGTATCCTGTCAGCTCGCAGAAGCCATCGGAGCAGTAGACGATGGGGTAGCCACGGTGACCCTGGGCATTACCCAGCAGAAAGTTGCTGTCTAAAAGTAGATATCAGAAGAAGGTAAATAAAGGAAGTCCTGAGATGCAGGGAAAGAAAAACCTTATGAGGATTTTAGTTTAGTTTAACTGTGTGGTTTATTCGATTTCTTGATGAAACAATGTGTTGTATTTATTGTATCTATGTACCAGTATTGTTTTTTTTATTTCATCATGTCCTTTACAACAGTTTCAGTAAATTTAAAGGATGTAAAACAATCATACTGTTTAAATTACACATTTCTGTTTTGGTCTTTTTATCATTTATACGTCATTTTAACATTGTTTGTCATATGTCATATATCAACATTATAGATTTCATGTAATAATTTATGTGATCATTAGTTGTCATTTATTTATTTATGTATTCTATATAGTGTTAGGTTTTAATTTCAGTTTCAGATTTTGTTCCTTTTTAGTGAAGTATACCTTTAAGCTCCTTATCCATGAATATTGCCAGAACATGTCATCTTTCGTTTGTTTTCCTGAGAGTCCCACAAGTCAATACACTTCATTCAACTTGATGTTTCTCCTAACTTTTAGGGTTGCAGCCATGTCTCCATTGGTATATGAAGCTCTGTCTCGAGTGGGGGTTGAAGATCCTTCAACACTATGTGGTGAGTTGAGAGATTAGCTCCTCTCTTTGCGTGACTCTCTAAACCCAGACTCAAATAGGAATGACTTCTACGCTTACTGTGTCACGTCACAATGGCAATATAGATGCTCGCTCTGGAAGGAAATAAGCTAGAAAACGTAAAGTCAATTTGGTTGAACTAAAAAGCAAAACCCTCTTTGCACATGTGATTTTTTTTGGTTCCTGTGCCTTTTTGTTCTCTGCATCACTTTTTGTGAGAGTCTAGTGAGTAAACCTGCAAGTCTTTTCGTGAAGTGATTACTGATACTTGTGCCAATGAGATCTGAAGCCTTGAAAGCAGCTGTACAAAGTCACTGGTGAATTATTTTGTCGAATTCTCAATTTAAGGAAATGTTCTGGAGGTCCCCTGTATTTACACTATCTGGGACTTTATTGTCTTTCACACATTGTCAAATGTGATATTTTGTTATCCCCTGTTGCATTTTTTACATGTGCAACTTCCATTTTATTTTGGTGAGGCTTCCCTTTCCTGAGTGTCTGCACCATAACCGTTTTTTTGTCTGGTTACCCCTCATTGTGTGAACCTGGTGTAATTACCCCTGATTTTCAGCACCTGGTCCTGTTTCTCTATTTAAGCTCCCCGTCCTGTTGATTGTTGCCAGTGTGTATGATTTAATGTCATGTCAGGTCCTGCTCTTTGTTACCTTTGTCCAGTTTGTGTTAGTCTTTGTTTATTGACCTTTCACTATCTTTTTTACCAGTGTTTTTTTGTTGCTTGTAAGTCAAGTGTTGTTCTTCTTTTTTAGCACTCTTGGTTATTTTTATGTCTAGTTAAAATATTTTTACCTTTGTTTATGTTTCGATTTTTGGGCTGAAGTTAAATAACAAAACTACCTTTGGTGTCGTACATTTTTGATGAACTATTAAATCACCACCTCATTACCTGAGCTTCAACACACCATCACTACTTCTGTGACCCTTGTGTGTACTTTGCTTCTTTAAAACTCACCTGGTGTGATGTCAGGTGGTATTTTATCTCGCAGTCTGGATGTAGCCATCGTGGGAGCTATGTTTCCTCAATATTAGATAAGTGATTTTTTTTTACATTACACTTTTTCTATAAAGAAAGTAACACACGTTTCATTTTCGAAAAACATACTGTATATGTAGGTGATATTAAATTATTAAAACAATTAACAATATTCATTGAATTCTTCTTAAACAGTTGCTATTTTTAACCTCGAATGACAACTCTGAATACAATTCATATTGTGTTCAGACATCAGTAATCTAGAGAGCAACAATGAACATGTGAGGTGTTAACCGTGAATAGAAAAGCATATTTAAGTGAGATAAGAAAACAAATTGGTTCTCATTCATAAAGTGTGAGCAGAAATCATTTCTGTGTTAAATATCGATTGAGGCCGGTCAAACTTCCAAAAGTATCTGTCAGACATCCAGTTGGATCGTCTCTGTATTTATCAGTTATGTTGTCATGATTAACAGCATCTCTCACATCCCTGTGCTTTGAATGTCCTGTCACAACTTCACAACTAACAGAAGAAAATAATATATTTTAAACACCACTTTTAACAAAAGAAATAAAACATTTTGCTGAACTTCACTTTACCTAAAATTAGTAATTTAGGAGTAATTCCCTGAGCAGATTTTCACATAGCTATGAAATGTTGATTTACACCCACTACCCCAAATTTCCCGCTGTTCATGTTTTACTCAAATTATTTCTGCTCATCCTGAATGACATCAAGTAAACCTTAATTTTGGATGTCATTAAGTTAGGACTACAGTGAGTTGCATCTGACTAAAGCAGCTACACAATTTTTTCCAATTAAACAATTGTAAACAAAGTAAATGAACAAATTCCAGCATTAAATAATTGCATTTTTCCCCCACTAAACCTTAAGCAAAATCTCTTAAAGCCTCTTTACCACGATGGATGCATGATAGTTACTTGACACACCACTTCCACTACTGTATTCAGATTACCTTTGGATTCAAACATATGCTATTGTTGCTGATGTGTTTGTAATGCTACATTATACATACAAGTGAAAGTGTGTGAATATATAATTTCAATTTATAAACTACAAATACATGAATGAAACAAAGAATGAATAAACATTGACATATAATGTATGTGTGTGCACATGGAATTTATTTCTTTTAATAAAAAAATCATGATCCCGGAGAAACCTGATATTCCGGTGATAACACGGACAAGCACGCAAAACCACAGTGATTCAGTTACAGCGCTTAATGACATTTATTAGAAAACTGGCACGATATTCATTGATAAGAATGAAGGAGGCAAGGTAAAGGATGACACAAGAGAACGTTTATCACATGGTACAGTAAGTGGATGCTTCACAGGGCCGTGTGGAAGTGACCCAAATCTGTTTGTTGAATGGGATGTGACCAAAGTTAAACTATCAAAATCCAGCTTAAGTTTATCACATGTCCAGAATGAGCTGTTGCAATCCAACACAAATGCATCAAGTGACAGACACTTCTCTGCTTCCTGTGGTGACACGTCAATTCCAGTCTGAGGGCCTGAGTAAGATTCTTATAAACGTTTTTTTTCATTATTATTTATGGAATGGCTAGCTGCAATAAAGAGAGAAAGCATAGTAATCATTTTCTAATGCTACTTATTTTCTCTCTGGAGTCAGCATTCATTGTTTTCTTACTGAGTAGTGCTCAGTGGAAACACAGTCAAGTCATTTTTTGTTAGTTGTTTGTTAGAAATAAAGTGGTGAAAAAGCAATCACATTTTGATAAAAATGGCTACTTATAGTCAAAGGAATTTGGGTTAGTTCACGTGTCCAATGTGATAAAGTATTGGGTACTCAAACTTTTCTGCTCAACTCTTGAAGCTTCTCCATGTTTAACCGAATATAGTGAGGGTTTTATATGCATTTTGACAAACTGTCCCCCACTAAAAATTCCCTTAAACATCAGCTCTTGTCTCTTCTGGAATGGATATTTTACATTACAGCACCTCAGTGTCTTGAATGTTCAACCAGCTTTTAACCTTGTAAACAACCAATCGTTGTTCAGCTGGTTTCTTTGCAGTTTGTGACTATTCCAAGGCACTAATCCACTCGTGGATATTGCTTGGAAAGCAGCAGCTTCCTTAATTACACATCTGTGCTGACTCGTGTAATCTGACATGATGACAGGCGTTCCTCCATGACGCACAAGTGACGAGGAAAGCAAAATAAATAAAAGTTCAGCGACTGAGACATGTAGAACTAATGAGCACATTGGACTGCAGATTGTCTTTGTTAGTGTGAATTTTGCACTTTTTATTTTCAAAGGTTCCTAACTAAGATATTTTACTGTTGCTCAGTTTCACAAAGCACAGCAGGAACATTAAAGCAATCACTGTGACTATTTAAATTGTTGAATCTGCACAGATGTCCATACTAGAGACATTAACTTGTCAACAGAGAAGGTATAAGATTATCCATTGGTACTAAAAAAAAGTGGCATATGAGTGTTATTTTTATTAGAATGATAGTTTGTTGTTATTAAAACTAATCTCTAAAATGGTGTCCAGTGGTAGTACATTAAAAACCTCTTCATCTACATCTGGATTTTTTGAACCATCAATACTCCTATATATCACTATTCACACATTTTACCAAAGCATGAACCAATCACAGACCACTTAAAACCGTTCTCTGTGCCACAGACATCACAAGGAGCCTTATTTAGCTTAAGAAATGCCAAGCTTTAGGGAGAGCAACAGAGCTCTGGATTCTGCAAAATCTGTTTTTGTCATCTAAAAATATTTGCAGGTAAGGAATAAATATCTTTATGAAAACTCCCACATACTAACACCCACGTTCACAAAGAAGCGCCTCAAGGTTCAGTCCTGGAGATCCACAGCCCAGTCTTGCTCAAAGTATAAGGGGGGCTAAAGGCAGCAGCAGAATAGCATTTCTCAGGAAACAAAAGCTGAGAATCTGTGTTTGCCATCACAGCAGCCTGGCTGCCTCTTCTGTCCATTGGCTATACAACTGTCCCTCCTATCTCTGCTGCATGGTGTCCAGTCGTGAAATAAACCTTCTTATCTCAGCCTGCCTCTCCAAGAACAGCACCCCCCTACTGTATGACACTGGTGCTGCTGTCAGTGGACCGCTGCTGGGGAGGTCGTAAAACAATGCTGTGACATGTTGGCTTTGACGCACTCACAATACAGAGGCGTGAATTTGTTGGAGGGGTTTACATTTATGACAGCAAACATCCACCCTGCTGACCTGGCCTGCAGGACAGCCATCAGGATGCTGTAACCTTAACCTACACCCTGACATCCTAGGAATATACCTCCAGGAATCAATGAGATGTCACACACTGATCTGAGATCAACATATATGTAAACTGATGACAGACACTCATAATGCAGTGCAAGTCCTCCTACACAAGACACAGTGTTGTTATGTACTAAAGGTTATTGGTGACCATAATTGCTCCGAGGAATCTTGTGCCCAGTGTAAAAGGGTAACGCTCCCCCATATTGCTAAATGCTGTTCTGTGGGTTTTTCCAAGTGTAAGGTACTTAACATGTTTACCTTAAAATAAAGACTTGCACACATAAAGATGATTAGGATTTGTTTCATGATATTAATTTCATTAATGTTAAAATTCCAAGAGATTTGAAAGATATTATATAACATTTTACTAATGATAACTTTTTAATCCTTTATTAATTAACTTAATTTATTCAGCTTATTTCCCATAATTGTTGCACAGCAATTACTGTATATACTTTTCTTAAGCTTCTGAGAAGGTCAGTGTGGTGGTTCAGATACTTTCATAATTGATCTATGGTTCACTACCCACCGCTCGTGACCTTAGGTTAAGGTTGGAGATGTAGGTTCACCTGCGTAGTGAGAGCTTTGTAAATTACACATGATTTTAAAATAAAAACTAAACGTTTGCTAGTTTAAAATGTTCAGACCTTCTCTTAGTGCAAGCAAAAGTTCAAGGTTTATGAATAATTTTGTAATCCACCATATATTGGAACATTTGACTTGCTAAACCTTTTTGGTCCCCTCTTGACTTCAGCAAAGTATCTCAGAAGCTCATAAAAGTTTTAAAATGCTGCTTATATTCAGAGCTTTTAACAAAAAACTCCAGAAACCTTAAGATGGAACCAAAAAGCTGAGGGGGGAAGCTATTTTCAGCAGTGGGGCACTTTGGCTTCCCCCCAGGATCTTCCATGGAATTGTTACAAGATATAAAAACATATTGTTTGTTACCATTGAATCTCAGGATAGTATAATGTTGATTGATAACACCGAAAGAAAATTCACATCTGGTGGGACAGGAGGGATTTGGAGCCATTATTTGATCCCTTTATAACCTCTACCACAGTCGACTGCACATTGGTGAGTCGGCATTAAACTCAACTCTCGTTGTTGTTTGACAACAGTTCTCTTCATCAATCATAAAGGCTAAATTGATTTGTGCGAAGGAGAAGGTGCGATCGGACGTCATCGATGTTTGATCAAAGTTCCTCTCATTGATGAGTGTGATGACACGTCAGCTCTGCCATCTGCCCAGACCGAAACTAAAGGTGGTAAGATATTTTAATTTCCTCTCTTTAGTTCGGCTTTTACAACAGAGCTGAACGTGAGTTACAGCTGTCACCCACATGACCGCTGCTGTTCTCTTCAAAAGATGCTGCTCTGCGCGCATATCAGTGATGCGCTGTCATTAGCGACGTCATCGGTGCTGAACGTGGGACTTTTGAATGTTCGCTCCATTGATAATAAATCCTTTTCTCTGAATGATCTCCTCACAAGAGCAAAGTTGGATTTATTATGTCTGTCTGAGACTTGGCAGAGAGAGGAAGGGTTTATTCATCTGAACGAACTCTGTCCAGTAGTGAGTGCTGTCCTGGGGAAGCCTCACCTCTGTGGTCGTGGGGGCGGTTTGGCTGTTGTATATAGAGAGAGTTGTTCTTGCAGTGATTCAGACACAAGAATTCGCTTCTTTTGAGTCTCAGATGATCTTAGTTGGTTCTACAAGACCTTTCTATTGTGTGTCAATCTACCGCCCGCCTGGTCCTGCGGTGGTATTCTTGAAAGACTTCAGTTGATACAGAACTCTGCTGCGAGAATTCTGACCCGCTTAATTATAAGAACTCACATTTCCCTGATCCTTAAAACTCTTCACTGGCTGTCAGTTTCTTTCAGGATCAACTTTAAATTCTGGTTCTTACTTTCAGAGATATTCATGATCAGACTCCTCCTTACATCACTGATCTGATCCAGCCTTACACCCCAGCTCGGGCTCTGAGGTCTGTGAAACAGAATCTACTGATGGTTCTTCGCACACGGTTCAGGACCAGAGGAGAGAAATCCTTCCAGGCTTTTTCTCCTAAGCTTTGGAACGATCTTCCTGTGTTTGATAGATCTACTGACTCCTTTAAGAAACATCTTTATTGCTGACATGACATTTTTATTTGTGCAGGCTTTTCCTTGATTTTTCTGGAACTCTTGTTTTATTCTCGGTGTTATCTTAACCTTTTAAGTATATATTTTATTGAGTATTTTTTTGTTTGTTTAAGCGCTTTATGACCCTGGGCACAGAAAAGTGCTCTATAAATATAAATGAATTACTTAAGGTTGGTGTTCTCTGAGTATCAACATTGTCATCTGTAGATTTTGAGGTGCTGTGACCTCAATCATGCCAAACTCGCTTGATTTGATTGCCTTATAGAAATTCTCTGAGTAAGATGACTGGGGTGTATGAAAACCTAGATTCACTCTGAATAAATATATATATATATATTGGCCCTTCCCCACTTCTACAATAAAACAGAAATGCGACAGAATAGCTTTATAAAAATGTGAATCACATGCTTTCCATTCTTCCAAAATCAATCTCCAGCATGTTGCGTCTGGTAAACTCTCCAAACCCAACGTTCTGTAGCATCTGCACAGTTTATATTCCCTCAGAACAATGCATTAGTGTTCACACAATGCAACTAGATAGGCACAAACACAGTGCTTATCTAGTTGCCTTGTGTGAACACTAATATATACATATATATATATTCTTTGCAGTATATTTGTTTGTAATCATTTGGTAGAAATGATCTCTATTGTTCTGGCACAGACAAAAGGTTGGGTTTTAGTTTTTTAATTATTTTTTTTATTCTGTATGATGTACAGTATATAAGAGTGCAATTAAAACATGTTTTCATTTGGAATTGAACAAGGAGCATAATAAACATTATTATTCATCATTTACTTAAAGTGATTAGATTAAAGGCACAAATAACCCCACCTAAAGTAGTTTTCACCAACCGCAACTGATCTCCACACACACAATTCCAAGCTACAATTGTACACCACCTCTCAATTAAATCATATCACTTTCATTCTGGAAGTTTGCGCCTGACTGTGCACACAATTGGCTTTTCTTCTGTTGTATATGTCGGCAACAGTGAAAAGTAAATCTGCAAACAAACAAACTCAGCCACCCCGTTGGGATCCTATTTACATAACCTGAAGACTCCCTGGAGGAAGACGCTGGTTCATAACAAGAGGTGGCAACACTATGATAGCTGCCAAATACCAGTTTCAGATTCTCTCTTGATGAGACGTGCACTTTTGTTCCACGTTACTTATGTACAACAGCTAGCATTTAAATAAGATGTTCCAATAGTATTGTCTTACAAAATGACGCCCCTATGAAGAGTATTCTCTTCAAAAATAATTAGGTTAAATTACTGTCTTGAAGCCTGGTCTGCTGCATCCATATGCATTTTCTCAACTAATGTGTTTTCCAGAAAGGACCCTTGTTGTGGAGATGTGACCATGGCCTGCTGGCTGTTCTGTGTGCAAAGCAGAACCAGCTTTAACGCAGTAATCAGAACATACGCTATACAAACAATCACCAAGCAAAAGACTGGATTAGTTATGCTGCCTACTACTGGATCTTTTTCTAAAGATAAATTATCTTGCAATGAGTGTGGAGTTAATACAACAGATCATCATCATCTAGTTCCCAATGACTTTGCATTTCAATATGAAGCCGTAAGGATAAAAAGTGACTCCAAACATCAAATGATATCAATGAGAAGGGATTTTGAAGAAGGATTAATTTCGAAAAAAAAAATCAAAATGTTCCCATTATTAATGAGTCGCTGCAGTTTTGTCATATTTATACACAGTTCAATAAAATGCATTCGCTTCAGTTAATTGTTTATTAAAATTATCCACTGTAGTGGACACAAACCTCTCTAAACTGTCACTGAAAACTAGTTTTAATTAGAGTTAAACATGAAACTGGTTACACCGATGAAAAGAGACTTCAGAATAATAAGACATAATCAGCCCAGTTTTATATAGAACCTGTTTAAATACTACACACTCCTACTTGATTCCTGCTATACAATTTATAACACCGTGATGAGTGTTAAGGTCATACAAGCCATGAAACGCAATGTTCAGGGTCACCATGAGTCTTATTTGAAATTTTGATTTCACTTACGTGTGCCATCAAAGCGTGTGGCAATGGTGTCCAGGAAAGTGTTCTGGGGTGCCAGGAGCCCCTTCATCACTGGCATCTTGACCCAGGTGAGTTGCTACCAACAGTAGACTGAAGCTCACAACATTCCAGAGGAGAAGCAAGGGGTGACTCAGCTTCTGAGGTTGACCGTTCCACAGCTGTTGCTGCAGAGATTTTGTCCTACAGACTAGAAATTTGGACGAGAATATCTAAGATCACACAGGTGGCTGTCACTAACAGCTGCTGTTAGACTCGAGAGCTGCAGCCAATGTTGATCCAATCGATCCCTTGGTTAATAAAGTCATTCCACTCGTCAAAAAAGTTGCTCTGAAATAAAACATTTTCCTGTATAAAGATGTTGTTTTCATCCCTCAAAGCATCTTCTCAGTGCCTCACTCCTCTCCTCAACATCTTGCTTTGTTCACATCTACTCATGTGGTACAGCAGCCAATGAGACGCTGGAATCGTCTGTGGGGGATTGTTTTTCAGCAGTCGTGGCTAGAGGAGAGAGAGAAGAGGAGGAGGAGGAGGAGGAGGAGAGGTAGAAGGACACTTTGGGGGCAGCTGACAGCAGCGTCCCGCCTTCAGTGCCACTATCAGTACATGACTTTTGTACTAATGTCTACAAATGATGAAAAGATATGCATGAGCTGCTGGTGGTCATTGTGTTGATGGTGGTTTTTAGGGGACAACATCTGAAAACTGAAAAATGTTATTGTTTTCATTTTGGTAACACAGTGGGTCCTCAAGACTGTCGAGTGACAAAACTCCAGGGCAACTCCCAGACATCTTTGTGCAGCATCTCTGTTCTCACAATCCCTCCAACAGGAAGAATTAAGACCCTGGGAGAAAAGCCTCTAAGAGCGGCTTAAAAGGATAAGCCTAGAGATATTTTTCATGAGGACTTGATACTTAACACACCAAGTTGTGTCTGACCCAGGAAAAAAACATAGCTTGGACACAGACTCTAGTGATTGAAAGAAACTAACAGCATCAGCAGCAAAAACAAAGTCATTATGCTTTATCCCACATTTGAAATGTTTTCATGGCACAAAGTTTAACCTGACAGGGAATACGAAACGCTCTGAGTTGGCCTTTGAGCGCCTGTGGCTCCCCCGGGGAGAGCAGGACAAAGTAGCTGGGGAGACCGACAGATGGCTCAGAGCTATGTTTAGGTTGAGAAAGTGAGGTTCTGCAGAATTGGGAAATACATTGTCTCCGTTTAGTGCCAAAGGAAACATCTTTGTAGCTTTAAGTAAGAATGCAAAGCTGCGACCAGAAACGATTAATGAATCTTTCTTACACAGAAACAAGGCTCCCGTTAGCAGGTGCACTGTTTATGACAGTTGAGAATGATTGTGTATGTGGTGCTTGCTAACACTAGATGGAAAAGTATGGTCTTATTAATCACATCATGTGAAAACACTATATTAAAACATTACTTTTTAAAACCAAGTAAAAAAACTATTGTTATCTGTGAACATGTAGATAATACAACCATATATTTAAAGTTATATTTGTGCAGGATTAGCAATCCAAATTTCGAATAATTTAATTCTAAAGAAATGTAAACTTAGAAATTAAAAATGAAAACTTGACATTATTCTTTAATTTATTTTTATTAAATAAGTACATAATTAGCATTTTTATTATATATTACTCTAACATTAAAACACACAAACATTGAGTGAATAACATGACAAAAATGTTACTTTATGTTTTGTCCTTTATTTGTAAAGTTTCGTTGTGTGTCCAAAAAAAAAGGCGCTCTAAAAATAGATTGTATTATTATTGTTACTCTAGTCAGCAAGAAAACATTTCAGCTGCTGGCATTGTTGTTTGAGGCCGTCACTACTGTTTTGCCATAGTTGACAGCAGAAAGAATGGCTGCGCTGGTGCAGGTTATGGAGGGTCCACTCTGCTGGTAGCAAAGGATCTCAGCACATCTGGAACTGCTTGCCTTCCTTCTAATACCAGGGCCAAGACTGGCAGCTTCCCTAAGGCTGCATCGTTATCTGGACCAGGGCAAGGCCCAAAGCAAGTGTTGAGCCGCGCCAACTATGAGTCTAAGCGCACCGAGCACTTTAATAAAATGCATGCTCTGTGGACAAGAAATTAAAGGACACACGTGTATGAAAAATCTATAACAATAATAACATAAACCTTCATTCATTCATCAATTATATTGCAAGACTTCTGTAATGAATCGTGTTGCTCGAATGAGAAACGTTGACTTTATCCGTGGCGCCATCTTGTGGCCAAACTATATAACCGAGTTTACCAATATTTTATTTTATTATAACAGATTTGCTTTTTGAAATAATGAACCCGTTATTACGACGGTGTATTAGGGCCACTCAAATAATTTTTATTTTATTTTATTACGAGATTTAAGACATTCGAAAATACTTGATTATGAAATTAAAGTCGTATGAAAAAACTTTATTACAACATTAAAGTCTCCGTCGTACGTTATTGTGAAGTTCAATATTTGGAAATAAGACAGCAAAAAGTAGACAACAATGTTTTAGCGCTACTAAATTTGTTTTTTTGTATTGCGTACACATTTCTAGTTAAAATAAAAAAGTCTTAGTACTGCTAGTTAATGTCCACTAGTAAGCCATATATAATAGTAAAGAATGTCTGGCTTCCTATTGGATGTAGAATTTGGCCTCCAATTTAGTTTGCATTCATTTTAACGGTACTATCATAGCATCACTTCCCTTCTCACAGCCCAAGAGTTGGTTTCGTAACTAATTGACGAAGACGAAGCAAACCACTCTTGTCAAACCATTCTTTATTTAAATTACAAATACTAAAACAAATTCATTGAAACTAACATCACGCGGCCTGTTTCAGGAAACAGTTTTCCGCAAGAGGAAGTCTGCATACTCTCTTCTTCTCAGCACCCGCTGCATTTTAAACGTGTTCGGAGAAGTGTTGGAGAAATCCATAATTTTCTTTCGAAGCTCCTTGAAAGCACCATCGGCTACCAGCTGCACTCTCATTGGTCCTATGCTGCCTTTGATCCGGAAAGATTTGTAGACGGCCGATTCCTGCTGGAGACAAATGTCCAGCTAGAGGAGGAAAGAAAAATACAATTAATCTCGTCTTGGCAGAGGAGAACCACCTGCTGCTACTCAAACATCCAGCCAAAGTTACTGTGGCAACTTAAATGTCTGAATTTTAAAAGAGTTATCATCTTAAAAAAAAAATTACTTCTGTTAATGTTCCATAAGTCTATATTTTTACGATTTTTTATTTTTTAAATTTAATTACAACCCCTTTAAACAGTGGCTAAAATTGTTTCAAGGACATTTGATATTATATTATTTTATGAAATATGCTTCGTCAAATGAATAAAGATTGTACATAAACACAAAGAACTACTTTTATACTATAATACCAGCTAGTTTTGAAAAAGCTTAACTGCAATGTCGTGAAATCTACATTTCTTTTCCAAAAGAAGATAAAGGCTCTTGTTGAATATGTGTCATCTGTTCAATTGATATTTGATTATGAATAAATTAAAAATATTATGGAAGACATTTTAATCTTCAGTTTTTTTCAAATAAAAACTTTCACTTTCAGCAAAGACAATATCAAAATATTATGAATTGCTGCTTTAGGAAGAATTAATTAAGAATTAATAAGGTTGGCAAAAAGGAGAATAAAGCAAAAGAAAAGCAAAAAGGAAAAAAAAGAAGAAGGAACAAGAACATAAACCAGGAGCCTAAAGATTGCAGGTCACCTTGTATCTCTGTTCCTCCTTTAGATCCCTCACTCCCCTCAGCTCTAGAAAGACCTGGTAGTGTGGATCTGAGCCCCCAATTGAATCTCCTTGAAAATAAAGAGCAAGAAAGTCATCTTGGAGGCAAATAATATGGAATTCCTGCTAGAATTTGACTCTTCACGTTACCCAAGATTCCACTCTCAGCACAGCAGTAGTCCACCATCTGAGACCCAGGCCACAGGTCAACAGCTTTCTTTAGGGCGGCAAGGAACACACTTTCGGACACTTTCTCTCCTCGAACACTCAACATCTGACCACGTCTGACATGGAAAGAGAGGGAAATGAAAATAGAATTGAGGACATGCATAGAGTATGTTTTAAGCATAGTGTCGGTTCTTCTCATAGTAATCACTTTCTTAACTC
Organism: Callionymus lyra; assembly: GCF_982586985.1. NCBI lineage: Eukaryota > Metazoa > Chordata > Actinopteri > Syngnathiformes > Callionymidae > Callionymus > Callionymus lyra. The sequence continues at coordinate 32,185,786 of NC_141823.1, read as the reverse complement.
ATATTATACCTTATTTTTATGCTTAGGACTCTTAGGTCATAAATAACTTTTCAGAAGGTTAAGTTTGTGAATATAGAAGTCTTTCAAACTCAATTTAGTTGATGGAGTTTTTTTTGTTTTTTTAATCAGCGACTTAACCCTTATGTATCTTATTTAATAGAGCAATTGAAGAAAAGTTCATTGAAAAATTATTCTTTCTGTCCTTACGTACAACATCTGTTATATGCTGAACAGATTGTCTCCAAACATATAGCGTAAATAAATGTTGTCACTACATCCGTTTGTGATTAAATATTCATGTGCATAATCATTTTTATAGCCTAGTTATAAAGATATATCTTCTCAAGAGTAGACTTCTAGTTGATCACATTTTCGAAAAACTCGATTTTCAATTTCTCTTGTTGGTATCACATTCATTACATGTTAGAGCAGTAACGATTGATGTCAAGGTAGATGTATAATCGTTAGAACTTGTCTCTTTTACTGTAATTTTCAATCCAAATTAAAGAAAAAAACTTGCATTGTGATTATACAACTCACTTGTGTATAATCCAGTGTAAACTATTTTATTACATGACTCCTAAAGCTCGGATGTCACTGTAGGAAATGCTTTCCAACACATCCACACAATTAATAAAACTGGTCAAATTAAAGTGCAGTTGAGGGACTTAAACTCTTTCATTTAGATGGTATCTGCTCTTGTTAATTATATAAATCTATGTTGGAATTTTAAATATATATACAAATTACAATTAACGGATGTCTATGGGTTAATGATGATTAAGTTAATTTTCAGTGGAGATATTGAACACAATGCCATTAAGAAACGCACAACTGTCTAATTAATAAGATTAATGTAAAATGCAGAGATTAGTCCAATCAAATTAAAACTGGACATAAAGTGTTACCTGTATTGAAACTCCACAATAGGACACTGATTATGGAATCCAGCTACTTTCACAATGTCTCCGATGCGATACCTGAAACACAACAACGCAGTTGCTCATGAACCATCATACAAATGTATTAAACAACGACAGGAGGAACATACAGAGCAACAATGCTAAGCAGACTTTGATACACAGACAATAAGGGACAACATCTTACAATGATGATATTATAACTAAAAATTCTATTATAAAACGTTCAAACCTGAAGAGCCCAGAGGCATTTGTGATGACCAGCTCATAACTGTTGCCTTGCTTCACCTCATCCATTAGCAGAGTCTGAGGTGCTTCTTCATCCAGGCTATTTTCTGGCAGGAACTCGCAGAACATGGAGCGAGGACACAGAAGGTAGCAGCGCTTCTGCTGCAGAGGCCACAGATTCACTCCAATCAGACCTGGAACAGCCACAATCTAATCAATGATTCACTGAAAATATATTCATTAGCAGTTTTCATCATGACGGTTTAAGTGAAGATGCTAAAAAAAAGGGCAGCATATTGGTTGTCATTCGTGCAGATGGCAGGATTGTAAATCTGGGACAATCTCGTAATACTCCATTTAAACGTTGCAATTATGGAAACCATCAATACTTTAGAAAGCCCAAACACAACATTATTACGGTGAACAGCATTTCTATTGAAGCAGGAAACTACAGTTACTTCTAAAACCTGTGCGAAAAAGAAAGTGTGTAAATGAACAGTGAAATTAATGCATCTCAAATGTTGTCTTTCCCTATTAACGTTTAAAAACATTGAAATAGTTTAATTATATTAATTAAATTTCACAATTAAAATGTAGGTTGATTGAAGTACAGATGCTCAAAATGTTAGTTAACAGTTATTTTCCCTCCTCTGGGGTGAACTTTTGCAACCACAGGCTATAAAAAGATGAACAAATACAGCTGCTTACCTTCCGTGGCAGCATAGAAGGGTGAGTAGAAGGGAACTCCCTGGCAGAAGTTCTCCCTCAACATTTCCCCGTAGATCTCATTAGAGCCCGAATCCACTGCAAGGACCAGATGCAGGTGCGACCAAATGCGTTTGGCAATCCCCCGTGAACCCTGCAAGAAGTGAGCCCTGAGCTCCGCAGCTCTTTTGGTGTCAGGCTTCATCAAAGCCTCCAGTCTGGCTCGGACTTTATCCTCCAGATCCAGACTGCTGCTGATAGTTCCTTTTTCGATGTCTCCTACCAGCTCCTCCCAGCGCTCCTGCAGGTAACAGGTGGACAAGTCAGAAACAGATCAACTACCATAACTTTTTAAGGTGTTCTTCCTTATTTTCTTTACTGCTTCTGCCGTTTTAAAAACTGTAACATAGCCACAAGATTATATAATTTCCCTGTTACTGTTCCTGTTTGTTAGTGACAGACAAAATGTGGAGGAAACGCATAGACAAATGTGAAGGCTAAATTAATTAAATATTATTTTGAAATGTATCCAGCTTTATTTCTCTGCAAACAGTTTTGTAAAGCAAGAATCTTTCCACTAGGAATTTTGCTAAAAACTGGGTTCTTAAACGGCGATACAGTTTTCAAACGAAAAGTGCATAGAAGCAGAAGTGCCAAAAACTAATCTGGAAAGAAGTAAGTCCCATTTTGTAACCATAATGATCTGCATCAGACTTACGTTTAAAAAGACCCAACTACTTTTATGCGAGTCCTTATAATAACACAATTGATCGTATCCAACACAACAAAAGCCACATTATACACCAGGGCTCAAAAAGCCAATCAGGGGCAGGTAGGAAGTTAAATGCTTTGATTTCCATATGTAAGCGAGACAAAAGAGAAAGGAGTGTATTATGCAATCAGTATAAGTACAAGTATAAGTATAGTACAAAAAAAGACTTGAACTGTTATTAAACAAACATTAAATGTACATGTTGAGGAATTGTACCTGCAAGGCAATGAAGGAGTAGAAGACAGTGGAGGCAAAGTTGGACTCCAGAGTTCCTACACTGGAGTCTTTCAGGGCAAAGAGCAGATGCAAGTACAAAGTATCTTTCTCACTGGTCACCTGTAGCAATAAAGACTTTTTAAAACATGTACGCTATAAACTGCGAAAGGTTTTCCTTTTTATACCTCAAAGGCAGCAGCTGGAGTGGTGTAGAAGTCCAGCATGCTGCGAGAAGATGCTGGTGTAGAAGAATTAGGCCCGATAGGAATGCCAGCTTCTGATTGACGAACACTTGGTGTGTAGAAGAACTTTGTTGTGCGTTGGAGGTTGTCTGTGGATGGAAATGCCTGTCGCATGGCGTCCAAACATACTGCTACACCCTGGAAATAAAAAGTAAAAGTAAGGACAAACGTAAATCTTTCACTCCACATTTGTAAAATCAAAATGCAGATGTTTTAATATTTTCACATATAATTATAACAACCGCACATCACAAGAAAAGGAGTATGTGAGCTAAATTAAAATCCACAATACACATCATATATTTATAAGTTATTAGTTATTGATTAATTATAATAAGGAAAGAAATACAAATAATACAAAAAACAGGGAAATTTTAAATCCAAAACCTTGTAAAAATGTACTCTTAAACCCACAGGCAGTGAGGGGAGAAAAGGCAGCATAGGTTCTGTGGTAGACCTGTGTCTGCTCCTAAAAAATGGTTCTCGGTTTCCTTTAAATAAACCAGTAAATCAAGGGCTCCACCTTGTGGTTAAACCCTTTCTTGAACACAACAGACCAATACCAAGACCTTCTGACTGAGGATGCTTCACGGATCGGTCTGACACCGAAGATACTTGTACTCCTCCACCTGGGGAAGGATCATCCAACCTTTTCCCTCTAAGGACCATGGTCTCAGATTTAAAGGCACCTCATTCTCATCTCGGCAGCCACCCAAGAAACGCCAGTGCAATCTCTGTGGCCAAGTAAGTTGAACACACAACACAACCAGAGATAAACAAAAAAAAAAGAGATCTAAAGGAAAACCATGAGAATTATCATGCCAGAAGTAACTGCCACAGTTTCAAATATAACATGTTCCCCTTTTTCTGATGAACACTATTGTGACTCACCTGCATAAAGAACTCAGTGTTGGTGTCTTTGGTGCTGAGCAGCATCGCACTGGCTCCAGAAGTCCCAGAGGTCATGGCCAAGATAAGTGGCTTCTCAGCAATAATCACCTTCGCCTCACCAGCAGCAACTCTTCTAACAAACTCCCGATAGTGTTCATAAGTGGTGACAGGGTGACGGGTCCGGAACACATGCACATCTGGACAAATGGTAAAACATTGCAAATACAGTCCATTAGAAACGAATCTGATTTCATGTAGAACATCTGACTCGTAACTCAGGTGGAAGTCAGTGGACACAGATTCATGTCAGTGTACCTGTCATTGAGCTGAAGTCATACAGCTTTCCATAACTAGTATCCTGGTTCTGCTTCAGTCGCTTCAGCAGGGTTTGCTCCTGGACCTTCTTCACATTCAGAGTGTCGGTTTCCAGCTTCCGTCGCTGTCGTCTTCCGATCCAACCGACTGCTTTAGCCGCCAAGTACTGTCGAAGAAGTCCAGCCACAGTGCGATGTTCACTCTTCATCCTGGAGCTGATGTACTTCCAGACCAGCAGCATGCTGACCAGGGAACACACCCCGAGGACAGCGGGCAGACCTGCAGTGAAAGTGGGTTACACAAGTAGTGTACTGCGACCACATCCGGACGCAACCCGGAAATAGAGTATCCTCACATTTATTTAAGATTAGAAATCCAAAAAAACGTCTTTCTACTCACCCCTCGTGTGGTCAAAGGAGGCGACAGACACCGAAACCACCACCAAAACAAAGGCAAGAGTGACTGTCAACGTAGAGACACCCATTGAAATACGTTCTAGTGGTGTAATGTAACGTAATTTTACATTTTTGTAAGATAAATACTGTTTGAATGTGGACTCGGAAAACTGAGATTTGACTTCCGTGTTTATATCTTGTGTTGCGTTCGTGTTCATCTGGTTCTACGGTGGCTGGGAAGGACACATTCAACTTCTGTCAACACATTATAAAAGCTGTTTCTCAAACTCTCTTAAAGAGCCAATAACAAGCACGTGATTTTATTTTAGGACATTTTCCAAACTCACTATAACATGAAAGAAATAAACGAAATGGGAGAAATATGAAATAAGTGATATTAAATATACAAATATTTCATAGTATTTCGATTAAAAAGAAAAAGACTTTTGTTCAGAGTCCAGATATTCATGATCTGAATAATGAATAAGAATAATGCTTAACGTTGGTTATATGTGTTAAGAGCCAATTCATGAGTTCAAGCTCTTTTGCAAGGAACCTCAATACATGATGACCCCTAAGAAGTCATCTAGTAAGTAAGTAAGTAATGGTTATTTGTAAAGCACCTTTTGTAGACCAGGGTCACAAAGTGCTTGAAAAATCAAAAGCAATACACAGTAAAAAATAAATAAATACAGATTTGACTCTACAACTCTAAAAGGCCAAGACAACATAAGACAAAAACAATCCTTAACTATTTCGTAATGTTAATTATACAAAAATTAAACTGCTATTTCCTCTTTCATCAAGCCTAGTAGCCTACGCACATATGACCTATGCCATCTCTTCTGTGCTGTCAAAAGTAAATGTATCCGTTTTTCACTGCTTAGATGTGTTGTGGTTATTGACTGATGAACAATAGTCACTGTCACTAACACTAACACTAGTCACTAAACATATTGTCTTATTGTATACTGTACTGTAAAACCTATCTGAGGTAATCTGTAATATGTTTTGAATTCCTGGTGATAATACTGATGATGCCGTTAAAAGCAACAAAAGCGTAAAGTGTCTGGGTACAAAAAGTGAACAAAGGAAAACTGATACACAGTAAACGAGAAGTTCGATTTTCTGCTCTCTTCACAAAAATGACACAAATACAAGATATTCTTTTTCTACAATTAATTTATTTAAAAACAGATCTATGCTTATAGTGGTTTGCTTTTCTAAAGCAAGAGATAATGTCACATTTTTTTTGTAGCTGGTGCCCCTACCTCTACAATGACAATCAGTGTTTAATCCCCATGCAGAAAACAAACAAACACAAGAACTCTACAGTGCATTAAAAGGCACCTGCTCCACATATACATTTTTTTAATTCTACAGTGGGGTGTTGTTAATGCAGCTTGACCGTCCCACTGAGCAGCAGTTCTGAAACTACAAATACTTTTTTCTAATGTCACATTACATTGATTTGCAACTCCATTCACCACACACACATACATATATACACACTAGATGCAAAATACAATTCTCTGGTTTACATTACCAATGGTTCAAGGGGACATGAAACATGCAGTACAGTATGGGGTCTACTATTATCTGGATCTGAAAAAAAATTCAACCATCATGGACAATTTTTATCGCTGCAACATGCTCTGGGTCATTTCTTTTCACTGTTGGAAAAGTAGAAAGGAAAAAAAGTGGTTTCAGACCCATAAGTTTATTTTTGTTAAATTAAATATTCACATTATCAAATCTCCCTTTTACAGGCTATGACACAGGCCTCCGTTTTCAATTGTCAACAAACATCCAACATCAGCAGCAACAACAAACATGCATCAACACAACAATCCAAACCAAATATCTTGTAGTTCTACAGAAAACCCTGGTTTGTGTCAATAGTTTAACAAGTCCAATTTATAATTTGTATTTGGGATTGTATTGTGGATTTGTATTGTATGATTGTATATAATTGAAAAACATTGTAGAATCAGTTCGGTTCTAAAACATTTGTCATTTAAACATTTAGTAAAAAAAAAAAAAAAATCAGACACATTATCACCCAATCATCACAGAACATTAGGGCCAATGTTAATTCTACATTTTCTTCTCTCCATTGTAGAAATGTAAATATTTTTGTTGGTTTGTTACATCATCAGTCTTAGTATACAGTTTGCTTGGTTACCAATTTAGACATGAAAAAAAATAAATCCCACAATGTCCTTCTGGACTGTTTTTTTTAGACCTAGTTAATTTAATTTTTCAGTGGTGTAATAAAAGTCATGACGATAATGGGTTTTGTAGTCAGCTGTATGTACACTCGAGACAACTTAAGTCAAGTACTTCCCAGTAAACAATTCTAAGACTGAGCCAGCCGCAAATGTAGCGCTTAACTTCTGAATCCATAAACATGTTTTTTTAATTAACTCAAATTTGATCACGTAAGTATCGTATATGAACAGCAATTGGGCAATTGTAAGTCACCACATCCTTCATTGTCTACTAAGTTTTATAGTGAGCAAGTTAGGTTAGAGCGGGAGTTTTCTGCCATGCTTTGTCTCACTTGCATAGATAACTGATATTTTACTCATTCTTTTTTTTACTTCAGTGTAACATTTTATTATTTTATCTGTAAACGTTTTAAGTTTGTCTTTTGTGAAGTGCAAAACACAAAATGAGATTAAACACCGTTTTAAAACAAAAGTCAAATTGCAACAAACTCTGTGGAGCAATGGTGATGTTGTCAAGGCATTATTTGTATTTTTACTTCAAGAAAGTGTTGATGTTTCTAAATCTGAGAATTTCCTAAAGCACACAATCAAAGATCCAGTAGCTAGTGTTGTGATGGTGACATTCATAATGACACAAGGCAAAATCATTCATCATGTTGAGTTAATCCTAAAAAAACATTAAATGCACTTAGCTATTGAAGTTTGTAGGGATATTTTCAAGCATGAGTGGTTGTTCATGGGCCATTTAAAATACTTCACACTTTCTAGGTCACAGGAAAGCGTTTTCAATGCGTATTTATGCAAGAGTATTGAGTTTAAAAAAGCAGTAATTAATGAAGTATGACAGTGTCCTCACACACACAGTTGATTTTCTATCAGTGCACTGTAACCTCTTTAGCTTGCTGCTAACAACACTGTAAAATAACCTGCTTGAGATGACCTTGTAAATCTTTTTTTTAGGTGCCCATTCAAAGTTGATCAATTCTCAGTTGATGAAGCAATCATGGAACGGGTCCAACGAAGGAAGACTGGTAACAAGTCGGTGAGCTGCTTTCATTCAAAGGCACTTCCTGGTAAAAAGCTTTCCAGAGTAGCACCTGGGATTGTTTAGAAATGACCAGTAGAAGCCCTTTATAGGAAGGAACCTGGGAGTGCACACATTTCCTTGTCACAGAAGGGTGAAGCCTAAGATGTACTGGAGGAGTTTGTTCCGGTTGGCCTGAGGTAGAAACGTGTTAGTCAACTCCAACGCTGTAATGCCATTGTCCTTTCTTTCCTTTAGGACCTGCAGAGAAATCAAGAAAGTGTTACCAAGTGTTTTTTTCATCTAAACATGCACATTTGAGCATAGCAGCTTCTACAGCTATGGTATCATGACAAATGTCTCAGCATTTTTGTGATGCAACGAAAGTTTGGTGCTGCAAATGGCTGCTGCTGTGATTGTCTCAATGTTTTCACTTCACCATGAACAGTTCCTGTTTTGTTTATTACATTACAGGCCATGAAGCTGCTTGTGGTTCTTAATTATGATGACCTCAATACGGTTTTCTCAGATCACTTTATTCTATTCTGAAACAGATTGTCATGAAAGCACTGTTTTGTTTCAACACAAATCAATTTGCCCAGACACTACCCTGGTGTAACAGCACCCAGCGAGCTCAGAGGCTCAGATGCTTATTTGCATACTTTTGTAATTGCTAAGGTTCAGAAGAATAGTGACTGATTCTGAGAAACATGCATCACACAGAGCTGAAGGCCTGTACATGATACAGTAATCTGACATTTGTTGTTAAACATGAACAAGTGGTAAACATGATCAAACAACAAGGGGTTCATCTTTGTTGCTATATCATGTTAAATGTTGACCGTGTTATATTTATTAATAAAATGTGTGTGTGTGTGATAACCACCCAACTCACCCCAAGCTCTTTAAATGTCTTCACTGTATTCTTAACCAGGTAATGAGTCGCACTTTCACCTGGGGACAAAAAACAATGATTAGACAGTTTTTATTTTCTTTCCTTCTTTTCTTAATGTGGTTGTAAAACTTTTCCCTTACCATATGCAGCGACTCCTCTTTCTGTTCGAGTGAGCAGGTATTTAAAAAGTCTTGACGTGTACTCAGACTCCACCATGGGTTGACTCAGACTGTGAATGAAGATGGCAGCACTGCTGTACGCCTCCAGTACTGGGCTGAGCTGCCGTTGAAGGAAGACAAAGAACTCCTGGTGTTCTGCTGAAAGGCTCACCTGAAGAAGACATACAGTTCACTGTTACACCTGCAAGACACTCACTTTATTAGGACAGGTGTAGTGAGAGAAGGATACCTTCAAGAAACGATCTCTTTGCTCCTCTCCAAAGTCACTGTCTTCATCCTCCTCATCACTTCTCCAAGAAACGGGCTCTGAGAACTTTTTGGGCCAAGGTTCCTCTGTTGGGCTGAGGCTGAGCTCATCCTGATCCTCCTACAATCAACAACCAAGTTGTCTATAAATCCTTCCGTCATAAACTTCCGTCATAAACTGGTATCAATCAATGGAATTTATACAAACATTTAACCATAACTGCTTCAATGCTTTTAAAGAATTCATTACATATATTAAAATTAGTAACTGACCTCCGCTACATATAGAACACCATACTGGATCAGACGGGTCACTGCATCGTGGAAAACTTGATAAATCGTTTGACAGGGCTGTAACAGAGAAGAAAGACTTGTTGTAAAAACTGCCTTTAGCTTCAATATTATTTTTAAATGGTTAAATATATTCAACAATGGCTTACACTTGGATATATTTTAGTCATCCTAAACATCCCTACATCAGTGTTTTTGTTGTACTCTGACACCATTAGAATACTACACAGGGTCCCAATATTCACATTATTAGATATTGTAATATCCACCTATTATGAATTATATTAGTACATGATTTATAATTCTGTATTCATTCATGTAGCCATGTTGACCAATTATTGTTCCGTTTTCTATCACATCGTTTAAAGATGTGCAATAGAAAACGTTTTTTGTTGAGGTCAACACGCTGATTTTTTATCGTAATTATTATCATCGTTTAATCATCATTCATCAATCATTTTAATCATTATAATTCCTTAATTCTTTGTGGCTAGTAATTTACTTTTAAATTGGTTGATAATGGATAAATCTGTACAAAGTCTTATTTTCTTTGTTAGGGGATATTGCTAGATGCCCACTAAACCAGGCTACTTTAGAAAACATATACATTAATAGAAAGCTGAAATAAACTAAATAAAGCAGACACATAAAATAAAAGACATTTATATCGTCATTAACTAAAACAGCCTTCATCACAGAAAAAGAGCCATAAAAAGCAAACCTCACCGGTGCTATGGCCACCTCGTTGATGAGGAAATGTGAAAGTCCTGCAGCTTTGCGGATGAGATTCTCCTGACTGATGGGCAAATTGTTAAGATCCCCCTGTTGCTGTGCAGGCTCTGAGTCAAAAACCATGTCCCGCTGCAGAGACAAAATGCTGCAGGCTGGATTTAAACAAGCAGAAGAGAAAAAATGTGAAGCGGATTTGAAACACTAGCATCCAGCCAAAACATCCTTCTTTTCACATACCAATGATTGCATCAGAGATGAAGACGTGGAAAAGGCCATTGCTGTAGAAGTTGAGCTCAAATAGTGCTGGAACAGTTTGGTTTGGCGCAATGGTGAACTCGCCATTGCGATTGGAACTACTGGTCACATTTATGCAGTTTTCCAGTAGATGTAGGGCTCGCATCACCACGTCCTCAGAGTTCCCAGAGAAGCCCAAGTCAAAGTCCCGCGACAAGATCTCCTCCTTCATGTTAAAGAAGTCTTCTACCAGCTTAGACAGAGCCACACCCTAGAAGAAAAAGTAAGTAAGTAAGGTCAGGGTTTATATTCACCACTACTCCACAAATGTACCTGAAGGCAATAAACATGATTCTGATCATTCATCTACATTTACATAATATTGACTGGCAATTAGAGAAGAGCAATGTGGCTCTTCGAAGTGATCTGATCCAGAAAATCTGTTACCTTTTAAGAGCCGCTCTCAATGACCGGCTCAGTCTTTATGTTTTCTAAAGAAACTTGAATGGGGGACACTCAATATCACCAGGAACTAAGGATAACATTTGAATCAGAATCAAACCTTGAAAATGTATTCAATATTTTCTGGATATCTTAAGGTTTTATAATTCAGAATTATTGCCTTTCATTTCTTAAACCGTTTTTAATGTCTCATTCGTAGTCACTTTTTACCATTTGACAATGTTATAAAAATAACTAATGTCTCATCGAACAACAATTGAAATGTAACTATATTCCCTGAAAGAAATAATTCAAATAAATCAGTCTTTGTCTTGTTTAGCTTGTATTGATTAAACAGGAGTTACAAAAACATGTTTTTTTAAGGAATATGTGAAGGCAATGTGGACAAGTCAGATGACCTCATGCAATATTTGTGCCGTTATTGTGTCTGTCTTGTTTGCTTTTTTTCCATTAAAGATTATGGTCTTTTGTGTGCATCTATACAAGTGAAATACAGCGAGGAAAAAATGGATATTTTCATGATGTTGACTCTCATGGTACGTGAAGAATCGTTTGGGATTGGTTTAATTTGATTTGGGTTTTTTTAGGAAAGTCACAATTCATGATAGGGAGGTGCATAGTGAAATGGAAATTGACACTCGAAACTGACAGTGAGTTAAAAACAAATCTCAACGTACCTGTCTGTGTCTGTACAGCAAAAGACACGCAATGATGTGTGTCGACATAATGGCTGATGACTTATTGGCCGCTGTGAAGACAAAAGGAATGGGTGTAAAAGTTCAAGTACAATTACAAAATATTCCCCAACCCCTTCGACTATTCTTAACTTCCCTTGAACTGATTGGTTAAAAACAACACACCATACAAGTGACTGCTCTCTGATTGGTGTAGGGAAAAAAAGCACTGGGTAAGGGACAGTGCATGTGAAAAGAAAGTTTGTGTCCTGTTAGAATAGAGTGCATATCTTGAATGCTATGAGACCGATGTAGCGTCTGCTCTACTGGGTTTCAATAGAGGTGGCATAACGAATGACTGCATTTATTTTCTGCCTTCTTTTTTTTAAATAGATGTTTTATATGGCAAGAAGCGAGTCTCTCTGAACAAAAAAGCCTGATGCATTAAATAATGTTGAGCATTTGAAATATGAAAGACATGGTTAGATTGGGACATAAATAACTCTCATTCACATGTTCTTACTGAAGAGGACGTGCTTGGCGAGGTTGTTGATCAGCTGCCTTCTGAAGATATCATCAGGGAGTTCTCCAAAGTGTTGGCCATTCTCTTGCTCCTCAAACAGACGCACATCTGGCCTGCACACATGAAAAAATATTTTTGGACAATCTTTGTTTATTTGTACTATTGTATGTATCTATACATTCATCATCAACTTTATACCTTAAAGGAAGAATATGATGCATTTATTTGAAATGTGAATGGGTCATTATACATGTTTATATTATACATGTGTATACAACTATATAGCATCTAAACCCATCCAAAATGTATCCAGTGACAAAAATGCATTAATTTCATTTGGATTTTAAATTATTTTGGAGGAAGAAAAGTAAAATGGAAGTAAATAACATATTGAGTGAGTGAAGGTCTACATTTGAAGACAAAGTAAGATGCTCGTAACTGCAGGAACTACAGGGGGATGAAGTTGATAAGTCGTAGTATTTGGAAAGAGGTGTCGATGCTAGGACAGTGAGACTGTGGTGAGAAGTGCGGTAGAGTGACATGGGCTTTAAAGGCGAGAGTAGAATTACATCAGGGATCATCTCTCTTCCACTACTTGTTGGCTATGGTGATGAACAGACAGATTAGGTTATGGAGAAGGCTCAATGCAGGCTCACGCAGTAGGTGTAGTTGGTACAAGAACATTAGGCCGAAGGTCACTAATCAATTTTGTAATCAATCTTCTAACTTAAGCTTGAATGTTTTAGCCCCTCAAGTGTAGGGGGAGACGAGCAGGACTATCTACTAATCATATTCTTATTCAGTATTCAGTGAATTGGGTCTGATGGGAGTGGAACCTCCTGAACACATTTATGTTGTGAGGGTGATCTAGACTGTCAACTTGACCTTGTTTTCTTCCTCCATCTTTCTTCATATTGGGAATACACAGTAAAACCCAAGAGGTCCATTTCAAAACCTCCATTGTTGGCAGTGGACAGTTATTTTTTACATGGTCATCTGAGCCTTAATAGTCAGAAACCCTCAAACAACCATGAGGACACAAGGTCAGGGAAGCCTTTCGACTGAACAAGACTCCATTACCTGTTGTGGTGACGACTTTTAAGACCGTAAAGAAGCAAAACACAGGGCTGAGAAAGACCTTTTAGTCAACAACAAAGCACTTCTGGAAAACTTTTAGGATATCTAACTATCATTGGATGAGATTAAAATTTGTATTCCTTTAACTTAAACCAGGTAAGTTTCCAACCATATTAAGTGTAGCCACTAACATTTAATGACGGAATGACATCACTATTAAAGGTCCTCATTATATTCAGTATCTATATACAGAACTTCTTTCAGACTCACTGTGCAGAAATGATTGTGGGCATCAGGGCATGTTCCAGTGACACAGGCTGAGGAATGTGTCTGCTTCTCTGGGAGTCAATGTACTCCTGCAACAATACAGAGTAATGACAAAGAATAAGTTGGAAAACAATATGATGTCTCCAGCTACATTAATGTTCTGAAGAATGTCTTCATACACAGCTATCCAGATAGGTTGAAACACATTCTGTATAGCCTCAGAATGCTTTTTTTAGATGCTGTTCTCCTGACAAGATTCTTTCATCTCCAATTTCAATCAAACCCACAGGTCTAGTGACCTTGACCTTAAGAATGAAATTGTTTCAACCCTTACAACTCAGAATGTAATAAATTGTTGATATACAGCATACAACAAGCAGTGGCTGATGCAATATTAGGTCATTGAATCTAAGTGTATTAACTGTATAAATGATACATTTAGAATTGAGAAAATTATTTCCTCAAGGTATTTATAACACCATGTTGGAAAGAATAAATATAGAAATCAATTGATATGAATCATTTCAGAAAAATGCCTGTTAATTTGAATGGTAATACATAAAGATCTACAGTATATTCAAACAAAAGTTGTGCAAAGTAGTCACTTCTGTGTTTGTCATGTGAGTAACGGGGAGAAAATAAATCATAGAATGTCAAAAAGAACAGTTTTTGGCAGTAACATGTCATAGCTATTTAAATAAGAATTAATTAATTTTGGTCATTTTAAAGAAATATAGTGAAATGAAGTTGTATACAATATTTATGTTTTTATTATACGTGTCCAAAAAAATGTACCTTTAGTTGAACAAATCATTAACTGGAGGTGAAGTGGTGGGTAAATCGATTATCTGTACTATCCAAAACCTTTTGTTTATATCCGAAAAGAAAATATATTTTTTTTTGTCTCTTAGGATATTACAAAGCTTACATTTTGATATTGATCAAATCTACATAAAGTAATTGATAATTGTTTTCTGCAGCGCTCTTCTTTTATTGAAAAAATAAAGATGTACCTTTAGAGAAAAGGGCTGATTAAAGTCAACCCGAACACAACCATAGTTCTTCCTCAGCATCCTCAAGACCCCACAAGCGATCCCCCACAGACTCTCGTTCTTTTTGGGCTTCCCCTGTTTGGAACATTAACAAATCATTATTCTTTGGTCAAGTAATGTAGTAAAAAAAAATGTGCTTCTTACCAGTTGCTCACTGTTGTAGTTGCCCTCAATAATTCGGTCATAGGAGATACCAACTGGCACCACCAGAACATCTGCGATGGCTCCATTGCACAGTGTGTCCACCACAATGGAGAGCATTCCTGCACGGGCTGGAGAGGGCTTACCACTGCGGGACCGTGTGCCTTCCAGATACACTTCCAAAAACTGCTGCTGGCGCAATAACTCCTCTGTGTACTGGAAGCAAACAATGACAGAGATAAGACACACATACAGATATGATGGCACAACGCATCATCATACAGATAAAAAGGGTTGTCTTTCGACCATAAAACGGGGAAGCTGCTGCACCTGTGGTCTCTAGATGCATTTGACCCTGAAAAGTCATGTTAGGCATGTGCCAGAGGCCTTGTTGTGTAACTAGATTCCAATGTGTTGATTACAAACACAGCCACATACGGTGTGTGACAGTGGTCTTTGTTCTGAAATTGTTGTGAAGCTCAGGAATACCTGTTCAACTGCCTAATTACACCAGATTTAAACAAGGCATGCATTTCGAGTGCCACAGTTTATAATGACAAGAAAAAAATTAGTACCCTAATATCATCATTAATTTCATTCCTGCAAATGACAGAGTGAATTTAAGTGTCAACAGCCTTTTTGAATGTATATTTATTTTCACCATCAAGTGAGGTTTGAGTTCTAGAATAGTCAATCATTTTAAATCAATATACTAAAAAACAGATTTCACACACCACATGTAAAAGTGATCGGTACAAGACATCCTTCTTGCCATCTCCTGTCTCTTCCATCTTCCGTCGTATGAAGAATCCCCCCAGTTTTCTGATTAGAGTACTGAAAAGAAATGAAAATATTTTCTTTTGAGTGACCAAAATAAGCACAAGATAAAGATAAAGATGTCTCTAAAAACTGTGACCTGTAATTTGTTACACTTTCATAGTCTTACCCAGACCGTCTACAACAGACCAAGAACAAGGTGTGTGTGAAAAAAGATTAATATTTCAATTTTAATCCCATTTTATTTAATTTTGAATGCAAGACTGCAAGACCTTTATAAGACAAATTAACAAACTTGCAAATGTATTGCAAAAAATAAAATAGATTAATAATAATATTTTTTTTTTAAGTGCAATTTAGTCCAGAAGAATATGAATTTACTCAGGAAAATGCAAAAAGTACACCCAAATTGTGTCACCTTTAACAATATTAGGTTACAATTGTATCACTCTTCAGTTCTGTCATATGATGTAAAACAGGTAAAAACAAGATGTATTAAATTTCAGGAATTTGTTCAAAGCAAAATTATACGTTTTAAGGAAAATAAAGTGGTAAATTCATTAAGTATATTGTCCATTTGTAACTTGTCTATGATGACCTTGACTACTATCCTTATCAGTTTGGTGTTATTATACTTCAGAAAACTAAACTAAATGATCATTCCGTACCTTCTTGATATGATATAACACCGAGTTTGTTAACATGAAACACAATAGCTAAAATGCAGAGGAGCCGCCCAACTCTGACAATTATTGGTTTAGAACCAATGAATTATGAACCTTCTATGATTGTTAGTTGTCACAGCCTCACAGAGAGATGATGCTTTTGTGGCAAAAATTTACAGTATGTCTTGATCAAACATTACAGAGAGCATGTACCTGAGGATTGGTATGCTCAGGTTGTTTCCTGCAGCGATGTGAGGAGCTTTTATGTTGTGACAAAACAAGATCAGCGTGATGAGAAGATAGTCAATGTGAGATTTGTGGACAGGGAGGAAGACCATCGGCACATTTTGCTGTAAAGACAAAACCATTTGTGATGCTTATAACAATTTTGAAATGGAAAAAAAAACACATTTACTACTACTTTTCAACAAATAATAGTGACAATTTTTCATTACATCATCACAACAACATTGTTACACATTACATCAATACTCATACATCAGAGTAGCTAAAAATGAAAAATGGGAGCACGACAAAAAGCAATTCTTTCCGGAATTCAGACAGTGACCTCCTGTTGGCAAGGACAAAAAGCTATCCCTCTTTCAATGGCTCAACGATTGGTGGGCTGCATGAGAAAGGCCCCTTGAAGTGGGCAATTGCAGCAGAGGTTGGAAGCACTTAAATGATCCTTAGGGTCATGAAACAATGGACCTAATTGGTAGACTCAAAAATATGTCACAGACTGCAAACCTGAGGATCTCATTGGCTGTCAAGACAGGTGACAATCCTCAGCCACAATTAAGGTCGTTGCTGGTGCAAAATGGTTCTTACTTTCTCTGCCTTTTAGCACTTAAAGAGCTTTACACTAAGTCACCATTTAAACCCTGATGGTAGTAGGCTGAAATGCAGCATGTCAGTTTACCATCCGGAACAATAAGGGATAAGTATAAGTAAGTACAAGTAATAAGGGATAAGCCTGTAACTTTGCAACTTCAACCAAGTAAGATTCCCACAATAATTAGTATAGCCACTTTCCACCGCAAGCCAACCACTAGCTAAGCTATGCTGCCCTTATGGACCAATTCCTATTTTGAGGTTCTGAGGAAGATGTGCTACAAACCTCTGTGGCTGCTTTCTTAACCATCTCCAACTG
Source organism: Callionymus lyra (assembly GCF_982586985.1). Taxonomy (NCBI): domain Eukaryota; kingdom Metazoa; phylum Chordata; class Actinopteri; order Syngnathiformes; family Callionymidae; genus Callionymus; species Callionymus lyra. The sequence goes on along the minus strand of NC_141823.1, from coordinate 32,168,479 downwards.
GCCTTTGTGGATTTGAATGCTCCAGAAGAATCCATTAAAGAGTCTCAGGAGAATCCAGCCTGTCAACCTAAAAAATGGGAGGGAACAACTTTATCATTAAACATTAGTTGCATGTGTTTGTGTCTTTAGTTTTCAGAACAGAACATAATTTTTAAATAACAAATTTTCTGTTTCACTATAAGCAATTATGTTAGGATTGTTAAAAATGCTACAGACTGATGATGCCACAAGTCTCAAAGTCAGCTTTTCTTCTGCAAATGGCAAGGATTAATAAAGCAGCTTAAAAGAAGAATAATAATTATAGGCAGAAAGATAAGAAGCGCCACAAAAAGTCTTAAAATTAGATCAGAAGCAATGTACAAAAACATAAGGTCGACTTTATGTTTATTCTGTGTAAATGTTCACTTTTAGGAGAGTAATTCACTATTTTAGGCATCCTAAATAAACTAAAGACAATCAAGAACAATAAACTGATAAGTGTTTCCGAACCTGATGAAGGCGGGGGAAATGTTTGCCACCATCCTCTGGAGAACACCTCTGGCTTTCTGCTTTGCTTGATTGACGGCTTTTTGCTGTTGGCCAAGCTCACAGGCTGACGCATTCAGATCCGTGGCCACTTGTATGATGGCACTCTCTACCCTAAAACACAGACATGTATTGGGATAATTTAAAACGCAACGAACAGCCTATCAGCACAAGCTGGCAATATTCCTCATAAACTGCCTCTTACCTTTTATTGTTGAGCACGTTGTCAACCACGTTTCTGGGGAACATGTCCTTGTTAACATCTCTCTCCATGACAAAGAGCGCATAACTCAACCTTCGAGCCAGCCAGCCCCTTTGCCTGCAACACCACAGAGTAAAATGCCTTCATTAGATATCACTTGCTCATCTTTCTTCCACCACGTATTAAAAATCGGATAGGGTGGGCCAGTAGCCTTTAGCAAGAAAGTCCAGACTTTCCTCTACTGGCCACTTAGCACAGCCGAAAACTCAGGTGTTACTTAAGCCAGCAGTGAGACAAAGTCTTTTAAGCAGACCCACCTTTTCTCACCGGTCATTCTCCCATCACTTAGCAACAAGACTAAAAATTCCATTTATTATTTTTTATTTTGTAAAATAGCAATTATAAATTCACATGAGAAAAGTATTTACTGATAATGAATGAACAATATTATTGTACCTTACTTTTAGCTGCACTTTGTACAAAGCATAAAATGTAAATTCAGTCACAAGGCATGTGACCAGAAAATCAAATATGAAATACAATAACTGTGTACTAGTGGTAGATTTGAAGTTAAAAACAATTGACTTCATATCATCAAGACTCGCAATTAAGTATAAAATGTTTAGATTTGCATCCAGTTCCTTTTCTTTTCTTTTTTTGCTTTAATAGATTAACTGCTTGGAGACCATCTCAAACTTTTATTAAAAAATAAATCACATATCCTCTGCTCTCAATTGAAAGACAATTTGTTCTGTGCTCTTCTCTCTTTGCATGCTTTAAGAGAGGTAAGGGGGAGGGGTAGTGAAATGGCTGGTGCACAGGGACGGTATAACTTGCTCAAATCAGAGCATTCTGTGTTGTTGATGTTCCTATGCTTTTGACATGCTCAATCTATTACTAGCCATTCCACCTGCTACAACAGCCAAACAAGTCGGCCCCTCCTTCCATTGAGTGCAGCACTGTGTGACACATTAACTAATCTGGGCGGCTAAATATTTCTTAATTAAATGATTCATCGAGGCAGAGGACATTCTTTGACCTTTTTTTATTTGAGGAATCTTTCCAGAATGAGTACGATTTACAGTTCTATGGGATAGGAAAATGCTTTGGCACCGTTCGATAATGGGTATGAAAAACCTCATTATGAGGGTGTCCAATATATTTTACAGGATTCCCATAGGAAACGGTTGATTGACTTTTCCCAAGTCAACAAAACACATGCAGGTTGATTTGGCAAACTCTTATGGACTCTCAAAGATCTTGCCAATGAATAGAGACACAGTGTGAGTGAGTGTTCAATATGGACAATCTAAGTTTCATGACAAAACACCACTCCAAGTAATTTATATTGGTAGAGCAGTTTTCCAGGCCAGGGTCACAAAGTGCTTAAACAATAAAACAATACTCAATAAAATATATACTAAAAGGTCAAGACAACACAGAGACAAACAAAAGAGGCTTAAGAAAATCAAGGAAAACCCTGCACGAATAAAAGTGTCTTAAGATGTTTCTTGCGCATAGGGAGAGGAAGATTGATCCAAAACTTAGGAGCAACAGCCTGGCAGGATTTATTTCCTCTGGTACTGAATCGTGTGCCAGGAACCATCAGTAGATTCTGATCCACAGACCTCAGAGCCCGATGCTTGGGTGTAAGGCTGGATCTGAGCACTGATGTAAGGAGAAGACTGACCATGAAAAGCTCTGAAAGTAAGAACCAGAATTTTAAAGTTGACACTGAAAGAAACTGGAAGCCAGTGAAGAGATTTAAGGATCGGAGAAATGTGAATTCTTCTACAAGAGCGGGTCAGAATTCTCGATGCAGAGTTCTGTATCAACGGCAGACAAACAGTTCCTTCTTGTTAAGACATGAAAACAAACTGTTGCAATAGTCGAGACGAAAAGAGTGGCAGATACACTAAATCTGCGCCCAGAGAGGTATGACGAGAACCACTGTAACACAGAACCAGACTGTCCCAATTCATCCCTCAGTCTTCTCAGCAGGATCTGGTGATCTACTGAGTCAAAGGCTGAGGACTGATCCAAGAAAACCAGAACAGCGTATTTACCCAAATCATTCGACAACATGATGTCAGTGGACACTTTCAGTAAGGCTGTCCCCGTAGAGTGATGTTTGCGGAAGCCAGACTGAAACTTCTCATGGATGTCGCTCTGATCCACGAACAAAGATAACTGCTCAGACACCACCTTCTCCAAGATCTTGGACAAGAAAGGAAGCTTAGAAATAGGCCGTAAATGACTTAGGTCAGTCGGGTCTAAGCCTGGTTTTTGACCAAAGGCTTCACAATGGCATCCTTAAATGCATTGGGAAAAACCCCTGTGGAAAGGGAGAAGTTAACCATTTTGGTAACCAAGGGCCCAATTACATCAAACACTTTAATAAAGAGCCTACATAGTCCTACAAGGATGTCGGACGAGCAAGAGGAGGGTTTCATCTTGCTCACCAGTGCCGAAATATCGTCCAGAGGTACAGCACTGAAGAAAGACAAGGAGGAGACAGGCTCAGTGACAGCAGGGGTTCAACCCAAAGGGAGAGGGATTTTCTCTTTGATCAATTTAATTTTGTCGATGAAAAATCTCAACAATGCATTGCGGTCAGCTTCACAGAAGACAGGCGTAATTTGAGAAGCAGGAGACACGAGAGAATTGATCGTGTCAAACAACACTTTGGTGTTTTTCTTATTTGCTGCTACCAGTTTCCTGATGTAATCAGATCTGGCAGTTTCCACCATCTTATTGTATGAAGACATCAGAGCCCTGAGGTGAAATCGGTGCACCTCAAGTTTAGTGGACTTCCAGAGACGCTCAGTCTTTCGACAAAGTCTATTCAGACTCAGGAGTTCTTCATTTGTCCAAGGGCACTGGTTTCTCTCAATTTTCAGGTTCAATTTAACAGTTGCCACTTGATCCAGTATATCAACATAATAATAAGTGAAACCGTGAATCAAATTGTCCACGTTAAGGCAGTCATTGAAGGTAAGAGGGTCAAACATAGCAGAAAAAACTGTCTGCAGTATTGGCTGAGATGACACCCCTCTGAGACCTAACCTTTAAGGGCTTAGGTTCAGGGATGAAGTCCAGGTTAAACAAGACAAGAGAATGATCACTCAGATGGACATCATGTAGAGATACATTAGAGGATGAGGCATGCCCAGAAGTAGCACTCTCCAGCACAGCAAAGCCCAACATACAGCCACAAAGTGAGTAGTGGCACCTCTGCCCCACACCTCTTCCAAGTGGAAACTCCAGAGAGGGAAAGAGTCTAACCCCTTACTAGAGGATTACTTCTAGAGCGAATATTGATAGTTGAGGTGATTCTGACAAAACGTAGCGAAAGAAATGTCATCCTTACACACCGGATTGGGCTTTGTACCTGCCATAGAGGTCGCATTCATCTGCGGCAGCCAAGGATTGGCCTGGCCAGCCCACAATGTGCCTGACCCCTTTGGCCCCTCCACAGATGGTGATCCCATGGGAAGTCATTAGATATCACACACTCAAAACACAATGATTATATAACACTGATCCAACGCAACACGTTTCCTTGTTTCAAGTTTTGATTATCATTAGATGGATACATACATTTTTTTAATTATTCTAGTTGGCTCTAAACAAAATGTTCAAAATAATATAGAGCATGTTTCCTATAGACAAGCATTAGTCCACTTGACATTTCTGTTTCAAATTAATATTGCTACTTTATCCTTTAGTTTAGCGAGTTAAAACATCAACAACATTTCCTATGAGTTTTTCTTTCTGGGTCAGTCACTGGATATATGTCGGTTCTGTTACCTGACAACTACTATGAATTATTAATTGCTGTTTTTACTCTGTCCTTTTAGGAGCGTTACCCTTATTGTCATTGTAGGAATATGTGATTAGTTTATCAAATACGCATAAATAACAGTTACAGGGGAACATTAGTTATGCCGGTTTATGGGCTGTCCGGTTAAAAATCCACTCACAAATCATGTCACTTATTTTTTACTATTTTTAACTGTAATATAACAAATCTTCAAATCTTTCATACTTTACCTTGTATGGGTCTCATTGATGTAAATGACATTGCGCAGTCCCAGGGATGGAATACTTGGGTGAAAAAGTTTTTCCTGAATTAGAAAGACAAATATTGTATGACAAACGGAACAACATTATAAACCACTTATTATCCAGCATATTACATACTAATTTAAATTGATACTCAATAAAAGGTATTGAGAATCAATTTAATATTTAAGTTTTTCAAGTATTTTTTTAAATTAATTTTTAAGTATTTCAGTAGGCCAGTTCATCATTATAAGAAGGGTTGAGTTTGACAATAAAACCATTCATTTTTAATTTCATTATATTTTGATTTCTAATACATGCAAACTTTACATTCCGATTAAACCCTTAAAAATAATCAGTTGCTGCTACCTTGCTATGGATGCAAATGGAGACAGTGTCTTTGTGTAACCCTACCCAGCTTTGTGGTGTACAAGTGTGACAACAACGCCCAACAAAAGGCCTTTTTCTGTTCAGCAATCCCTCCTTCCATGTGCTTGTAAGACACCGAAGGACTGAAGGACTGGTGCTGCGATCCTACAGACAAGAATTTTTATTTTATTTTTTATGTCACATGTTGGATATACAATAGTTTCAATGTATCATTTGTGACTTACAGAATCATCGTTGGGGTGCTTCCAGCGGTTGCACCACTGCTCCCCATTGTTGACCTGTAGCAACAGACCGTCTGACGACTCCATGGCCCCCCTCGTGGCCCCTCTTCTTGATCTGGCTCACTAACACACACTAGCTCACAGTCTGTGTAACACAATAGGGTTTGTTGTCAAAAAAGCGGACTTTTACAAGGCAAAATTTTGTACAGCACTGACAGAAGCGGCCAAACTTGTTGACAGCATACGGCACATTGTGATCATATTGGTTGAGGCTTAGCAGAGGCTTAGACGACAGTAGAAACCACAATGACACCTTAAACGTTTCAAACTCAATCATTATCAGTGTTCCCCTCTGTGTTTGGATGTGTATGTATGTTCTCTTTCAATGTGTCTGAATTTGGATTTGCCATGAATGTTTTTTCAATGTTATTTCTATACTGCTTTCTTTCCACAACATGGGGTCAGCTATGACACACCCACATGACATGGCTGAAGATAAAACAGTAGGTATTAGAGAGTGACAAAGACACATATGTGGGGAGACACTTTTTGTTAGATGATATGCAAGTCATAATAGTACATCTGAAGTGGCTCCTGCTAGCAAACCCGAGCTTGGGCAGCGCAGGGAGACGTCAAGGGCAGAGGACGTAGAGCAGCTACACAACTAAACAGGTAAAAAGGAATAAAGACAGCAGATCGCAGATTTGCTTGTTAACCTCAATATTAAAAGCGTGAGACCTCTGGCTACAGTACATAACAACGGCTTTAAAAATATATATGACTACACAATCCAGGAATGTAAGGAGAGCTCCATGTGGGTTCACAGATTCTAAATAGCTTCATGCATTTCCAATGAATTCATTAAATTACATTTAAGTCCGTCTCCACAGAACTTGTTCAAGCAGTCACGTTGTCAATGTCCAACCCCATGTGGCCTGCATAGCATCTGGTCCGTCAAAAATGTCCTACAGTGTCACCTTTCAGGGTGATTCATTCATGAATGTTGTAATAGACTTTTTTTTTAAATGTGTAGCCTAAGTAACCCCAAGAAGACATTCTTGTCAACCAAGCATTTACTGACCAATGGAAAAAAATGTAAGTACACATTTGATTGGTCAATAGTCTTCGCTGTGTAGGCAAATCATTGGTCAAATAGCCCACAACTAAAATTGCACTTTGATTTAAACTCTCATGTAAGATTAATACAGTTTACACCAGGTGCACTAACGTTTATTACTATACATGATGTTTAAATCTCATTTCATCTTAGCTGCTTCAATAAATATGCAGAACTACTACTAATTTGTTGATTTTAGTGTCACTTGAATAGATCTAGGACCTCTATTGTACTCATCAGTATGCGTCTGTTTTTTAATGAAATATTAACGGGCACATGAAAATGTGCTTAAGCCCTGTCCGTTAATTTTTTTTTTTCTGGAGATACCCTGACCATACCATTCTGCTGTGATTGGTCAGTCTCCACCTCCAAGGGCTTTGTTGTATAAACAAAGCAGGCATGATCACAGCTGGCCGGAGGAGGACTAAAGACAATTATTATGTCATAATGGACTGACTGAACTTTATAAAGTAATAACCTTTAAAACACTGTCATGATGAGTGATTTACTGCATGAAGACTTCAACATTTGAAACATGCCAGTAAATCATGAGAATTGGAGTTTGAAATTAGTTGCCCTATAAATTAAATCACTGCAGGCTATTTGACTTGGTTAAAATACACATTCCCTGGATTATATTTGCATATTATATTACTGCCCAGGTAAAGATACATTATGAAGAGCATCACTTAAATAACAGGTAGAGTCGTTCTATAACATGTTTTTTTCCGGAATCAATCATTACAGAAAAGATGAAAAAAAAAAAAAAAATTTAAATATCTGATTTATTGCTGCTTCAATACTTGAAGGTATTACAATAAAAAAAACGGGTCACCCCCGCCTGTGTAGCGCCCGACCGTCGTTCCTGGGCTTAGGTTGTAATCGGTCTCACCAGATCCGGGTCACCATTAATCGGGTCAAACAGGAGAAGTCCTCGTGTGACAGATGAGTACAGGCAGCCAGACAACAATGGACACCATCATGTCCAGGTCTGACCGGGCGAACCACAAACGTGCATGTGTAACTCGTAGACCCGCATTCCTGCTAAATGAACCACTACGGTACACTGTGCGCCTGAGGTCGTGCGTGCCGCTGCCCGGGGTTTGTTCCCATTCATGGAGCAACCGGACTCCCGGTGTCAACGAGCCCGGGCTGTCAATGTCAACGGGCAGTACACCCGACAAACCTCCCGCTAAACACGGGGCCCACGCTTCGCACACGAGCGCACACGTGTAGCACTAGAGTAGCGTGAGTTTATAACATAAAAACAGACACGAACACACCATGAACGAGCAAGAAATGAGGAGCTAGCGGTGACCGGTTAGCACTAGCTCGCTAACAAGCTTACGCTCACTTACCTTGAATGTTAAGTCGCGAACACTCATATCTCTGGTAAGACGTGTTTGAACAAAGAAACGGTGGTTCTCCGAGTGATGTGCGGTCCGTGTGTTGACGAAGGTGATCCACGCGCCCCGCTGATAACAGCGGATGACAGGCGGAGAGAGATGTTCACTGGCAGCAGCAGCGTGTTGTTTTGGCAGCAGGCAGACGCCGGTGTTAGCGAGGCATGTCTGGCTGTGGCCACTAGAGGGCGGTGACGTACCGAAAGCAGACTTACTTTGAGAGGACGTACACGTAGCTACGTCAAGTGCAGATGGCGGAAGAAAACTAATCTTGAAAAATGAACCCTACAGTGTGTGCGTGTTTGCGTGTGTGTGCTCGTGTATGTTAATCCCTTTGGCTAGAAAAAAACACGATTCTTTGTTCAAACGTTCGATCTTAGAGGGATTTGACAGATGGATAGATCAACCATTAATCCCTCAGGAGATCTCCTTCGGGAAATACTTCGGGATACAGACTTTAAAGTGACATACCGGTTGTCTGATTATACCAATTTAATTTATATTATAATATATAATAACATAATATTTATGTAAAGGAGGGGGAAATAGCTCAGTGATGTGATTCATGATTGTCTTGCATGTTAAATATAAAGCTTTGGGTAAATGGTACCCTCAAGCGGCAATAGTGAGGCATTGCCGTACGAGATGGACGGTACAACTTGATATAATGGAGTTTTGGGGCACTATAAAACATTCCGTTATTTTATCACACATTTATTTTTTTTCCTTTACCTTTTTTGGCTGGGTACAGAAATAGGTAGTTTAACAAAAAAAATATGTGCGGTTTTGCTATATTCATAATTTTCCGTGGTTATGTGGAGCAAAGACAATTGCTGATTATTTTATGATTTAGATCACGCAAAACCCCTGAGTTATTGGTTTCATAACTTCAGGTTCTACGAATTGGTGCGAAACCGTATGGACTACTGATCCAGTTGAAAAAGCCACGGACTGGGAATTGGGGGCCCCTCTTATACGGTACACTTTGTTAGGTCTTTGTTCAATAGGTTATGTGCAATAATTTAAATAAGTTTTAATAAAAATGTAACCAGTCCGGCCTTCGGCTTGAAGAAGATTCGTTTTTTGGGCCCTATGATGTATTTGACTTTGACTTTAAAGGCAAACAACAACAAAATAGGGAAGCACCTCAGGGGACAGTACTGGCCCCTCTCCTCTTCATCATCTGCACCTCAGACTTCTGCTACAACTCAGAGCTGAGTCTCGTCCAGAAGTATGCTGATGACACTGCCATTGTTGGATGTATCAGGGACAACAGCGAGGACGAGTACAGGAGTCTAATACGTGACTTTGTGGACTGGCGTGAGAGGAAAGATGTGGCACTCAAAGCGCCAGCATGTATATTTTTTGTATATTCTGCTCACTGATGATAGTGTTGAGAGGATGACTGTCATCATCCATGATGGACAATAGTTTGTTCAATGATCTCCTCTCAGTAACTGTCACCATTGAGTCCAGCTACATTTCAACCACAGAGCCAGCCTTTCTGATCAACCTGTCCAACCTGTTGACACTCCTCTTGGACACATTTCCACCCCAACACACCACAGCATAGAACAGGACACTGGCCACCACAGACTGGTAGAACATGCAGAGGAGCTTCTTGCAGATGTTAAATGATCGAAGCCTCCTCAGAAAGTACAGTCGACTATAACTTTCTTATATACATGGTCTGTGTTGCAGGACCAGTCCAGTTTACTGTCCAGCCACACACCGAGGTACTTATAGTTGTCAACTATTTCCACCTCGTCGCCTCTGATGGACACTGGACGTGGCTTGTCCTGGACCTCCTGAAGTCCAAGACCAGCTCCTTTGTCTTTGAGTTGTTCAGTTGCAAGTGGTTCCTCTCACTCCAGTCCACAAAGTCAAGTATCAGACTCCTATACTCGTCTTCGCTGTTGTTCCTGATGCATCCAACTATGGCAGTGTCGTCAGCATACTTCTGGACGAAGAAGGTGGGGCAGGTCCTGAGGCGGGCAGCAGTGAGGGTGAGGTGGCTTGCTCAAACCTGTTGAAAAAGTTGTTTAGTCCATTTGCCTCCTCCACCGTGTCCACTGCTGTCAGAGAGGCCTTGGTCTTGTGTCCAGTGATGGTTTTAACACCATCCCAGACCTCTCCTATTTCTTCTCGGCTCAGCTTCTCCTCCAACCTCCTCCTGTAGGTTTCCTTTGCCTCTCTCAAGCATCGCTTCACCTCCTGCTGAGCTGATCTCATGGCGTCCCTGTCCCTGCTCCTGAAATCCACTTTCTTCCTGTTAAGGACATCCTTGACCTTCTTTTTTACCCACGGTTTATTATTAGGGTAACAGCGGACAGTCTTAGTAGGGGCGACAACGTCCAAGCAGAAATTAAAATAATCCGTTAGACAGTGTGTCTGTCCCTCGATGTCCTCACCATAAGACCTCAGCAGCACATCCCAGTCTGTTGTTTCAAAGCAGTCTCTGATGGCGTCCTCCACGGCTGGTGTCCACTTTCTGATTGTCTTAGTGGTCACAGTCTGTCTCTGCACCAGAGGAATGTACTGTGACTGAAGGTGGACCAGGGTATGATCGGACCTTCCAAGTGGAGGAAGAGGTTTGGCTCTGTACGCGTCCTTCAAGTTGGAATAAAGAAGGTCAATTGTCCTGTTATTCCTGGTGGGACAATCCACGGCCTGATGGAAAGTAGGCAGAGTAGAGTCCAGGTTGGCATGATTAAAGTCTCCAGAGATGATGATAAACGCGTCAGGATGTTGATTCTGAAGTCGAGCTGTCATTGTGTGGATCTTCTCACAGGCAGATGGAGCCGCAGAGCTCGGAGGAATTTAAACACACAGCGTGATCACTTGACTGAACTCACGCGGTAGATAATATGGATGCATGCTGACAGCCAACAGTTCTAAATCTTGACAACACAAGACTTTCTTCACAGTAACGTGTCCCGTGCTACACCAGCGTTTATTCACGTACATGATGAGACCTCCTCCTCTGCGCTTCCCACAAGCGTGTGTGTCTCTGTCCGCTCTCACGGTGCTGAAACCCGGCAGCTCCACGTGTGCGTCTGGAGTCAGCTGAGTGAGCCACGTCTCTGTGAAGATCAACAAGCTGCTCTCTCTGTAGATCCACTGGTTGTTGAGGGCAGACAGCTCGTCGATCTTATTTGTCAGTGAATTGACGTTCCCCATCGTGATCGTTGGGATCGATGGTCTGTGATGTCTCCAATTGTCCGTTAGCTTAGCCTTTAGCCTCTTTCCTGCTCTACAGCCTCGGTAGCGGCACTGAAGTTCAAGCGGGATCTCGTGGCGATCTCCAGCCCGTGCCATTGACTTCAGCGACAGTAGATCCTCTCTTGAGTAAACAAGACAATTCTCTCCTTGTTTAAAAGTATCCATTTAAAAAATTATACTAAAAAGATTTATAAAAACAGAAAGTTATAGATATAGCTGCGGAGCAACTGGAGAGGCAGCCGTCCTCGTCGGCGCATTTAATCCACTGGTAACTACAGTATATAATAATGTCCAAGTCAGACAGTCACCTCGTAAATAAGCTGTCCTTTATGGTGATTCAAACTATTTTAATGGAACTGAGTTAGAAGAAATTGAGTCTTAACACACACTATCAGACCAGTTAAAAACCAAAACATAGAGCCTTTAAATGGAATATTTCTAAAATTTGAAGATAAAATGGAAATATCTTGAAAATTGGGGGAGTCATGGCTTCTACTGAGCTTGTAACCTCGTGCTTATCTCACAAATTTACTAAAAAAAAAAGCATATACATTTTTTTTCTCCAGAGATTAGGAGCCATTTAATCATTTTTATGTGAATGTGTCTGGCACACTGGCAAGATTTGTATGAATGTATTTAAATGACGATAGTTGAACTCTAATGGACCTTGAAAAAAGGAAAGTACTAATAAAGCAGAGATGAAAGGTAGGATAGAGAGGGACTTAGTGAAGGAGAAAACTAGCTCTGTGAAATTGCCATTTTGTGTCTGAGTTAATCTATTTCTTTATTACCAGGAGGCTTGCTATTTTCTGAGGCATGAGTCTTAATGGGATTAGATATAGCAAGGAATATGAGCTGAAACAAAGCGGTGTGCTCCATTAAATTTGTTCTTTAACCAAGCATGAATAAAGCTTGTGAAGAACCCTACACGTATGAAGAGTAAGATAGATGAATACTTATGAATGTCAAAACAATTGTACAGCTTATATATATTGTATATATTATTTCTTCTTTCTTTACATTTTGCACTGTGATGCATTGGTGAACTCAATTAAAGGTGATATGACGTGTGAGGAAGTGATGACTAAGTGATGGCTTCTGCAAGACAGTGACAAAAGAACAGTATCATTGTAATCCTGTGACAAAATGTTGAAATCAAATTTATATTAGTAAAATATTTAATATTAAATTTTTGTATGTGCATTGATACTGTTGGTACTCATCTCATCCTTTATCTTTACGTGTTTGCTTATCTATTATCAATTCAATTCAATTGTATTTAAAGTGTCTTATCATAACACAGAAAATGATTCCAGAAACAAAAACAAATGTAATTGTTTTTTTCCTATGTGGTCCATCATTGGTGGATATAAACTGTCCTAAAACAAGTAAAGTGTGATAAAACGTTATTTTAGAGTCGTAATGGCCTCCCTTTGACCCTTGAGACACTCACTGGAAGACCTGGACTAGTACTTGGCCGTGCTGCTCCCCGGCACCTGGGGTGGTACACAACCCAACTACTGTCTTTGTTATTGCAGGGGACGCGTCATCACAGCTGCTGCTGTGGTACCTCTTTTTGAGCCTTCAAAAACCAACATTTTACACATTTGGGCAACATTTTTTTGCGCTCACATAGTCCGCCTGATATCATACTTAAGTATTCCGATTTTTTTTTCCATTTTCGGAGACGTCGATCTGTGGGCATTTTTTAAAGTTTGAGTGATTAAAATAGGTCGAATTAAAAATAATATTTTTTTTTTTACCTCTTCAAAACTTCAACATTAAACGTTTTTTTTTTGTTTTTTCCTCTTCAAAACTCCAACATCATTTTTTTTTACATCTTCAAAATTCCAACACAAATTTTCTTTTTTTCTATTTTTTTTATCTCTTCAAAACTCCAACATTAAACTTCTTTTTTTTTTTCCTCTTCAAAACTCCAACATATTATTTTTTCTTTTTTTTACCTCTTCAAAACTCCAGCTTAATTTTTTTTTTCTTTTATTATTTTTTTACCTCTTCAAAACTCCAATATTAAAATTATTTTTTTTGGGTTTTTTTTCCTCTTCAAAACTCCAACATATATATATTTTTTTCTTTTTTTTTTACCTCTTCAAAACTCCAACATATTTTTTTTCTTTTTTTAACTCTTCAAAACCCCAGTACAAATGTCCTTTTTTCTTTTTTTCAACTCTTCAAAACTCCAACATAATTCTTTTTTTTTTTTTTTACCTCTTCACAACTCCAACACAAATTTCCTTTTTTCTTTTTTTCAACTCTTCAAAACTCCAACATTAATTTTTTTACCTCTTCAAAACTCCAACATTAAAAGATATATATATTTTACCTCTTCAAACTTCAACATTAAAATATATTTTTTTACCTCTTCAAAACTCCAACATTAAGTTTTTTTTGTTTGTTTTTTCCTCTTTAAAACTCAGACATTAAAATATAATTTTCTTTTCTTTTTTTTTTTTACCTCTTCAGAACTCCAACATTATTTTTTTTTTTTGTTTAGCTTTTCAAAACTACAACATTAAAAGATATTTTATTTAATTTTTTTTTTACCTCTTCAAAACTCCAACATTAAAAGTTTTTTTGTTTGTTTTTTCCTCTTCAAAACTCCAACATAATTTTTTTTGTTTGTTTTTTCCTCTTCAAAACTCCAACATAATTATTATTTTTTTTTTTTACCTCTTCAAAATTTCAACACAAATTTTATTTTTTGCTTTTTTTTAACTCTTCAAAACTCCAACATAATTTTTTTACCTCTTAAAAACTCCAACATTAAACGTTTTTTGTTTGTTTTTTCCTCTTCAAAACTCCAACATAAATTTTCTTTTTTACTTTTTTTTTAAACTCTTCAAAACTCCAACATTCATTTTTTTTACCTCTTCAAAACCTCAACATTAAAAGATAATTTTTTTTTATCTCTTCAGAAATCCAACCTTTTTTTTTTTTTTTTTTTACCTTTTCAAAAATTCAACATTAAAAGATTTTTTTTTTTATCTCTTCAGAAATCCAACCTTTTTTTTTTTTTTTTTTTTTACCTCTTTAAAACCACAACATTAAAAGATTTTTTCTTCTCTTTTTTTACCTCTTCAAAACTTCAACGTTAAAAGGTTTTTTTTTCGTTTTTTTTTACCTCTTCAAACCTCCAACATAATAATTTTTTTTTACCTCTTCAAAACTCCAACATTAAAAGTTTTTTTTTTTTTTTTACCTCTTTAAAACCACAACATTAAAAGATTTTTTCTTCTCTTTTTTTTTACCTCTTCAAAACTTCAACGTTAAATGGGTTTTTTTTCGTTTGTTTTTTCCTCTTCAAAACTCCAACATAATTTTTTTTTTTTTACCTCTTTAAAACTCCAACATACATTTTAATTTTTAATTATTTTTTTCCTCTTCAAAACTCCAACATTATTTTTTTTACCTCTTCAAAACTCAGACATTAAAATATTATTTTCTTTTCTTTTTTTTTTTACCTCTTCAGAACTCCAACATTAATTTTTTTTTTTTTTTAGCTTTTCAAAACTACAATATTAAAAGATATTTTATTTAATTTTTGTTTTACCTCTTCAAAACTCCAACATTAAACGTTTTTTTGTTTGTTTTTTCCTCTTCAAAACTCCAACATAATTATTATTATTATTTTTTTTACCTCTTCAAAATTTCAACACAAATTTTATTTTTTGCTTTTTTTTAACTCTTCAAAACTCCAACATAATTTTTTTACCTCTTAAAAACTCCAACATTAAACGTTTTTTGTTTGTTTTTTCCTCTTCAAAACTCCAACATAATTATTATTTTTTTTTTTTTACCTCTTCAAAACTCCAACATAAATTTTCTTTTTTACTTTTTTTTTTAACTCTTCAAAACTCCAACATTAATTTTTTTTTACCTCTTCAAAACCTCAACATTAAAAGATAATTTTTTCTCTTTTTTTTAACTCTTCAAAACTTCAACATTAAAAGATATATATATATTTGACCTCTTCAAAACTTCAACATTAAAAGATATATATATATATTTTTCCTCTTCAAAACTCCAACATATATATATTTTTTTCTTTTTTTTTTACCTCTTCAAAACTCCAACATATTTTTTTTCTTTTTTTAACTCTTCAAAACCCCAGTACAAATGTCCTTTTTTCTTTTTTTCAACTCTTCAAAACTCCAACATAATTCTTTTTTTTTTTTTTACCTCTTCACAACTCCAACACAAATTTCCTTTTTTCTTTTTTTCAACTCTTCAAAACTCCAACATTAATTTTTTTACCTCTTCAAAACTCCAACATTAAAAGATATATATATTTTACCTCTTCAAACTTCAACATTAAAATATATTTTTTTACCTCTTCAAAACTCCAACATAATTTTTTTTGTTTGTTTTTTCCTCTTCAAAACTCCAACATAATTATTATTATTTTTTTTTACCTCTTCAAAATTTCAACACAAATTTTATTTTTTGCTTTTTTTTAACTCTTCAAAACTCCAACATCATTTTTTTACCTCTTAAAAACTCCAACATTAAACGTTTTTTGTTTGTTTTTTCCTCTTCAAAACTCCAACATAATTATTATTATTTATTTTTTTACCTCTTCAAAACTCCAACATAAATTTTCTTTTTTACTTTTTTTTTAAACTCTTCAAAACTCCAACATTAAAAGATATATATATATATATATATATTTTACCTCTTCAAAACTCCAACATTAAAATTTTTTTTTTTTTTTTTTACCTCTTTAAAACCACAACATTAAAAGATTTTTTCTTCTCTTTTTTTTTACCTCTTCAAAACTTCAACGTTAAATGGATTTTTTTTCGTTTGTTTTTTCCTCTTCAAAACTCCAACATAATTTTTTTTTTTTTACCTCTTTAAAACTCCAACATAAATTTTAATTTTTAATTTTTTTTTTCCTCTTCAAAACTCCAACATTATTTTTTTTACCTCTTCAAAACTCCAACATTATTTTTTTTACCTCTTCAAAACTCCAACATTATTTTTTTTACCTCTTCAAAACTCCAACATTATTTTTTTTACCTCTTTAAAACTCCAACATAAATTTTAATTTTTAATTTTTTTTTTCCTCTTCAAAACTCCAACATTATTTTTTTTTCCTCTTCAAAACTCCAACATTATTTTTTTACCTCTTCAAAACTCCAACATTAAAAGATATATATATTTTACCTCTTCAAACTTCAACATTAAAATATATTTTTTTACCTCTTCAAAACTCCAACATTAAGTTTTTTTTGTTTGTTTTTTCCTCTTTAAAACTCAGACATTAAAATATTATTTTATTTTCTTTTTTTTTTTACCTCTTCAGAACTCCAACATTAATTTTTTTTTTTTTTTTAGCTTTTCAAAACTACAACATTAAAAGATATTTTATTTAATTTTTGTTTTACCTCTTCAAAACTCCAACATTAAACGTTTTTTTGTTTGTTTTTTCCTCTTCAAAACTCCAACATAATTATTATTATTATTTTTTTTACCTCTTCAAAATTTCAACACAAATTTTATTTTTTGCTTTTTTTTAACTCTTCAAAACTCCAACATAATTTTTTTACCTCTTAAAAACTCCAACATTAAACGTTTTTTGTTTGTTTTTTCCTCTTCAAAACTCCAACATAATTATTATTTATTATTTTTTTACCTCTTCAAAACTCCAACATAAATTTTCTTTTTTACTTTTTTTTTTAACTCTTCAAAACTCCAACATTAATTTTTTTTTACCTCTTCAAAACCTCAACATTAAAAGATAATTTTTTCTCTTTTTTTTAACTCTTCAAAACTTCAACATTAAAAGATATATATATATTTGACCTCTTCAAAACTTCAACATTAAAAGATATATATATATATTTGACCTCTTCAAAACTCCAACATTAAAAGTTTTTTTTTTTTTTTTATCTCTTTAAAACCGCAACATTAAAATATTTTTTCTTCTCTTTTTTTTTACCTCTTCAAAACTCCAACATAATTTTTTTTTTTTACCTCTTTAAAACTCCAACATAAATTTTAATTTTTAATTTTTTTTCCTCTTCAAAACTCCAACATTATTTTTTTTACCTCTTCAAAACTCCAACATTAAAAGATAAATATATTTTACCTCTTCAAAACTCCAACATAATTTTTTTTTTTTTTACCTCTTCAAAACTCCAACATTAAACGTTTTTTTTGTTTCTTTTTTCCTCTTTAAAACTCAGACATTAAAATATTATTTTCTTTTCTTTTTTTTTACCTCTTCAAAACTCCAACATTTAATTTTTTTTTTTTTTTTTAGCTCTTCAAAACTCCAACATTAAAAGTTTTCTTTGTTTGTTTTTTCCTCTTTAAAACTCAGACATTAAACAAATATTATTATTATTTTTTTTTTTTTACCTCTTCAGAACTCCAACATTTAATTTTTTTTGGGCTTTTCAAAACCACAACATTAAAAGATATTTTATTTAATTATTTTGTTTACCTCTTCAAAACTGCAACATTAATAGTTTTTTTTGTTTGTTTTTTCCTCTTCAAAACTCCAACATAATTTTTTTTAAATTTTTTTTTACCTCTTTAAAACTCCAACTTAAATGTTCTTGTTTTTTCCTCTTCAAAACTCCAACATATTTTTTTCTTTTTTTTTACCTCTTAAAAACTCCAACATTAATTTTTTTACCTCTTCAAAACTTCAAAACTCTTTTTTACCTCTTCAAAACTCACTTTCTGTGAAGAAACAACATTAAAAAATATACAGTATATATGTAGATATATACGTATATACATTTACCTCTTCAAAACTTCAACATACTTTTTGTCTTTGTTTTTTTACCTCTTCAAAACGCCAACATATTTTTTTTTTTTACCTCTGGAGGTTTGAAGAGGTTAAAATTTTTTAAAAAAAAAACAACTTACGTTGGAGTTTTGAAGAGGAAAAAAACATCAAAAAAACTTTAAATGTTGTAGTTTGGAAGAGGAAATATATTTTTTTAATGTTGTACATTTGAAGAGATAAACATATATATATTAATGTTGGCGTTTTGAAGAGGTATGTTTTTTCCTCTTCAAAACTCCAACATTAATAGATAAAAAAAAAAAAATGTTTTCATTATTATTTTTTGTGTATTGTATATATATTCAAAACTCCAACATTAAAATAATTTTTCTTTTTTTTTCCATTTTTGGAGACGTCAATTTTTGAAGTTTGAGTGGTTAAAATAGGTCGAATTATACCTTTTTTGTGCCTTCAAAAAACATTTTACACATTTGGGCAAAAATTTTTGGCATTCACATGGTCCGTCTGATATCATACTTAAGTATTACGACATTTTTTTCCATTTTCGGAGACGTCGATTGTTGGCCATTCTTTTAAAGTTTGAGTGATAAAAATACGTTGAATGCTACCTTTTTTCGAGCCTTCAAAAATCAACATTTTACACATTTGTGCAACAATTTTTTGTGCTCACATGGTCCGTCTGATATCATACTTAAGTATTCCGATTTTTTTTCCATTTTTGGAGACGTCAATTTTTGGCCACTTTATAAAGTTTGAGTGATTGAAAAAGGTCGAATTCTACCTTTTTTTTAGCCTTCAAAAAACAACATTTTACACATTTGGGCAACAATTTTTTTTTATATTACCGGAGACGTCGACTCTCAATCCCTCTGGCCTGTCTCCCTATTGTTCTCTTTTGTGGACGGGGGTGCCTGCTGGCCAGGGGGGTCTTCTGGGTCACAGGCTTGCCCTGATGCACTGTCCTCTGACTGGTTCGCTGGTTGACCCCGACCCCTCTGTCCCGGCGCCTGCTCCTGGTGCCTCCCCTCTTCAAACCTCCGCCATCTCCTCACTGGTGCCTCTGTACTAAACTTGAATTAGCCATCTATGAAAAACCTCACCACAGGATAAACACAATACTATTATACTCGGTGATTGTTATTTTTCATTCTTATCTGTTTGTAACTGGTAAAGGAAATACATACATTCTAAACTATTTCTAATTATTTCAAAAGTTAATCAGAAACTTCAGTATTTTATTTGTCTCTGTAGTACTTCTTTAATTGTTGTTGTGTGAGGTACCATTAAATTCAACAAAACAAGTTACTAGAAACTGGGAAGATCATTTTATTTTTTGCGGTTTCTATCTCAACCCATTCAATACAAATTCTATCAAATTCCGACGTTCATATAACCTGTGATGGATGTTTGGTGTTAAAAACAAGAGATTGAAGCATCAAGATGTGAAACTTTATTGAAACAAACGACTGAGACAGTCGCCCGATGTGCAGAAGAGCAGCAAGCAGGTGTGATGTCAATACAGTGATGTCACCTGAATCAAAGTGATCCTGAGCCAGTCCTGCATGTTTGTGTCGGCAGACTTCAGATTGATGGTAAAGATTAATCCTGCATAGTGTTTTCATGTACATAGTTGCATACATATCAGAACTCTTAAATAAATGCCCTTTTATTGTCAATTTCTATTTCAGTTTGATACTGTATTTATTATTATTATTGCAGATTCTATGTACAGGTATTGCTACAATGAAGGTGAGAAAAGGTATTTTAGTATAAGTCATGGACAGTGAGGGGTCGTTGCTGCGCATTTGAGGTGAAGGTTTCCAGGGGGTCTCCCTGACTACAGCACTGCAGAGTGGAAACATGTGTTGGAGATGATACATTGTGAGAGTGAACAAGTCATAATATTGGATTATATGTAAAGACTATGTAGGAGGTAAACTAAATTCAGTTATAACTTGTTCATTTCTTTTGCTATTTAAAACTTTTATTAATCTAGAATACATTTTAAAATTAAGATTGTTACATTCATTCAATAACTTTATCTGCTACATGAACCGGTCGTCAACCTGTTGGAAGATGCAAACACACACACACGCATTACCAATTTAGTGTAATCAATCAAGAACACACAAACAAGCCAAAATTGCAAGTGTTACCTTGACTGAAATTGTACCTGCAACCTTCTTATTGTGAGGCTCTAACCAAAAGTCCACCATTAATATTTAGATTATTAAATAATAATACTTTGCATGCTTGTATGTAGGTGTAAAAGACACTGATAAGTGTTTTAGAATAACACACTCCCAGGGACTTAAGATAGGAAGCTTGCGAGGGTGAGTGGTAAAAATTAGAGTAAGATATGACATGAGTCAGGATAAAGAGTGAGTCCATAGGATGAATGTCAAACTTATATGAAGAATACAAATACACCGTAGCTGTGCACGCACACACACATTGCGTCGCAGCATCAGACATGTGAGAAGCGGTAAGAAAGTGTAAATTAGGAGAATTAAAAAAGTTTTCAGGATAAACTATAACCTTGTGTGAATCCACATGAGTCTCCAGGTCCTCACACTTGTCAGCAGCCAGGTGAGGAAGCCACAAGTCAATACATTTGTGGATATTCACAAAGTCCTGCTTTTAACACCAGCTCTGTGCTTGCCAAGTGCTTCTCACCATCTGCATGTCAGTCGACCACCGCTCGACTTGACCATCCACTGCCGCCAGAGGCCGCTGATGAGCAAGAGGGTTCAACGATCTTCAGAACAGAAGCTGTTGGTGTCATATCTCCAGCAGATACTTCACTGGAACAAGGCCTCGCCTCTTCCCGCTGCTGAGCCGGAGGAAGCCGTCTGTCTCCTCACTCTTTCCCACACAGATCTGCAGGAAGAGGGAATTTAAACTTACTCAGTTGATTCTTATGTGTCCAGTTCACATTCTCACCTGAGCTTCCTTCACAGTCATCTGGCCTTTGTCTCGATTGCCGTGAAAACCAGCGTCGACCTTCCACACTCGCTCACCAGGACGCACACGCTGCACAAAGTTGGCGGGAAAGAAGCCCACCTTGTCCTTGCTTTTCCCCTTCAAACATAATGAAAGTGTACAAATGAAAAACATTTAGATAGATATACGGATTCAAATAAATACAAGTTAACATTTTTTTAATTCATAATTATTTTATGATACACAAGGCTTTAATAACAGGATTTATTTATGTATTATATATACTGATATAAAAAGATGCAAGAAATGTGTAGTCAACAGTGATCTTAGTTTTCAGAGTGAACATCGATCTTTGGCTACTTTAAATTAAATAAAACTGCATTGAATGTAATGAAGGTTACCTTCCACCAGTCCTCATTGGCATCATCTGTCACTTGGATGCGGTCACCAGGCCTGAACACACAAAAGTAAGTTATTTCTTGTATTGTAAATATACATAAAACAATATCGCCGTATTTGTGCAGAAACTGTGTACTCAGCTTTAATTGACTTGGCTCCAGCTCCTGTCTTGACGGCTATTGATCAGTACTTTAAATTTCCTGACATTGTTTCCTCTACAAAGATACTATGTTGGTCACTCTCTGCACTGTAATGGAACCTAATCTGTGCATGAAGCATTGGTTCTTGTCACCTGATTCTCACTACTGTCCTACAAAGTCCCTTTTTTCCCCTCACTGCCATAGCAGCTGTGTGTCCTTCCTGATCTCTCCTAACACCCTTCAAACCAGAATGCTGCAGCCCTCAACACTTGCTCTATAGAGGAAGCAGATGGCACAAGTCTCTCTAAATGTTTGATCAAGTGCAAACTCCAGCCTCTTGAACAACCACAGGGAAATTAGAAAAAAAGGAAAAGGTGACACTTACTGCAGGGCTAAGTCATTCTTCTCCTGAGGCAGGAACTTGTAGAGAGCTACGTAGGTGTGCAGTGAGTGGACCTCTGCGCGCTTTTGAGTCTGAAAAATAGTTATTATACATCTAAATTATGATTAAAATAAATAAATATGAATCGATATTTAAGTCTAACAAAAGAGAATACATTCAAACAAGAGCATTAGAATGAGGGAAATGTTGAGCACATACCTTCAGACTGTCCCTCTCTTCTGAATCCGCCTTCTCACTTTCAGGAGGGGTGAGCACTGGAGACATGCAGGAAGAGACAATGTCAGTAAAAACCATTTATAAAAAAGTATAGAGAAGTGTGTGCAAAAGAGTGGAAAGAGCTGTATATGCATGAGTTTAGTCACTTTGAACTTCCGTCCGCCTGTCCACTCATTTTTATCTCATTTACATGTACTGGACATAATGGTGTGACAATGAATACAGTGTAGCTATCACAGCATATGTCATCCTTAATTTTTACATGAATCTGCTGGTAAATGCAGGAGGTGAAACTATGATACATAACATGGGAAATTATCTTAGAACCTTACTCATGGAGGCTCCACTTCTTCTTTGCTCTGGTCTATAATCGTGTAATCATGTGATGTCCTGACTTTCTGCGTATTTAGTAATTGAATCTTTACCACCATGCTTTATATTAAAACTGTAATGACAGTGACTCACTTCCAGGAATGTGATCCTCTTCAGCAATGGGCTGTTTCTCCACCTTATCTTTAACATCTTCAGCCTGCAACATGGAAGCAACTTTAAAATGCAAAAACAACTGAAAAAACAACTAAACATCATAAGGACTGCTGCGATTAAAAGTGGTCATTGGTTTAATACCTCATGACAGGACTCTGAAATACTGTCGAAAGTGCGACTCATCTGAGCCAATGACGTCCCATAGCGCAGTGCTTCATATATGGGGTCCATCAAGCCGTTTCCTGCTTCTGGGGACATACAGGAACAATAACGTTTTATCACTAAACCAACACACACACATCAAGGAAAAGGTCACAGACTTAGTGATTCAACATGCTGAGGATGAAGTGATATATGAACCAGCAGTTCTATCACTCACCCTGGAGCGGAGCCTCTTGGACCACACTCAAAGGATCAATGGTGAGAAGAGGAGAGCTGAAGTTTCTCTTGAAAGCTCCAGCCTGAGTGACACAGGCAAGAAATGTAGGGTTTGAAAAATAAACATCATGGCAGAAAAGGCAGTTGTAAAACAAAATCTGTGAAGATGGCATGAAGGCTTCTCTTGTATATCTCACTGCATTGCAAGTAAACTACTTCAGGAACAGCATTCTGCAATTAAAATTCTTTAAGGGCCACATTCAATTCTGTGAATGTTATAAGGGGCTGTCAAGCAAAAAGATAGATGAAAAAATCCCCCCAAAAAAGGGACATGCCTCATTAGGCCACGACATTTATTAAGCTAAATAAGCTGCAATTTTATTCTTGTGTAGATGAGTTTTTTTCAAAACATTTTTTCAATTAACTTAAAAAAAAAGTTTTGAGGGATTAATATATACACAAAAAATTACACACAAAAAGGAGGGAAGTGTTATGTGAAAATGTAAATTACTAATAAATACAAAAAACATTTGTTAATGCATTAGAACCATTTATACATGATCATACTTTGACTTTACGAGGGCCACATAAATAAAGTCAAAGGGCCGCATGTGTGCATGGCACTTTGCCCAGGTCTGTGCTATATTCTTGGTTTTATTTATATACATGTATATATGCATGTATGGAATTCAAGATATAATGTACATGTCAAAAATTAAAGTGTGACACTTTAATCATGATTCCTTTTTTATTTTCTTCACACAGGGTTATTTAATAATGTTCTTTTGCAACATCCATACATAACCATCACAGCAGTATGTCGGTACTACTGTAAAACTGTGATCTTTTTTGAGTGGCACAGCTATTTTTTTTACTAAATGACTCATCAGATACAGTCACACTACAAAGTCCTGTTTATGACAGAGAGGCAATAGTGAAACATTTTATGTTCCCCAAAATAAACATTGTTTCTAAATATAGCACCTCCTCTTGAGTCTGTCTTTTTTCTATCTTCTGAGCTTGGTTATAAATATTGTGAAGCCACACGAATCAATCATTGCCGCTCAACACTTAGACTGCAAAAAGATAAATCTAAGCAAGTACTAAAGTCTTGTTTCAGTCTGATTAGACTTAATTTGATTCACATTAACCAAACAAGTTCAGAAAAAAAATCTTATTCAAAGACATTTTAAGACAAAAGCTGCCTGAAGAAATTATGCAGTTTATGTAGCACCTCATAAGAGTGGAAGAAAGCAGGTCCCAACGAATCACAATGAGCAAGTATTTGGCAACTGTGGTGATGAAAAGCCTTTTAACAGAGCAGGGGCAGAAGTCCAGACAGGGTCATGGAGATGATCCTGGCTGTATCGAGGCAAGGTTTAGGAGAACCTGGATCCAGCAACCTTCTACGGAGGTGCTGGCTTAAGTTGTATTCTAAATTCTACTGAAAACCAACAAGGACAACCTCCTGTCACTTGCTGTTGTTTGCCAGCAAGGAAAATTTCAGTTTCCATAGCGCCAGCTTGTCAATTCTCCCTTGGGAGTGGAAACCACGCTTCATCCAGGTTTCTTCATGCACTGCAGCAACATGGTTCCCAGACCTATTGCAGCTGATGGTCAATGACCAATGGCACATTCCCTAGTTCTAAACAGACATTGCTCTGGATTCTGGGTGGTCCGCTGACGCCCTGGTTACTCCAGGGTGTGGTGTAAGGAGATCAAGCTCCGTAATCAGAACTTTGGAGAGCGCTAGAGTTCAATCCTTGGCCTATGCATATATGCCTCAAGGTGGAGGATGTTTTAATGCTGGTGTGAGTCACGAATAGTTGGCCCAATATCTAGTTCCGTAGCGAAGATCATCCTGTTTCAACAGACAGGGCTGGACACAGAACATGTGATGTGATACTTCAATCAGTCCTGAATGCATCTTGTTTGATGAACTGTCAAGCTTTGACGAAATCTACGATGAAAATGATCGAAAGAAACACAACAAAACTATTAAACTTAGTGTTTATATTATATGTATTTATTCATCATTTTACAGAAGGCACAGTTTGTCCACATGATGTTTTTAAAATCTAATTTATTTGCATTTTTTGTTTGGGGAGCTAAATCTGAGCTGATGGGTCAAAGGATGAAAATTCAGAACAGAGGAGAACATTTAGTTGACCAAAGGAAAAATTGACATGCCTTTAAAAAAAAAAAAAGTAAAAATATTAGATCCCAAGGACAATAATCGTTCACCCTTAATGAAAATATGTCGATTTTGCTATTTAGTAAAGCCAGAAAAACATAAGTAAGGCACACTGACCAGAAATGGGAGTTTTATTTGTGCAGTGCAGCACATGTGAAGAAGGTTAAAACAAATGGTTTCACTTAGCAAATGTTACTGTATGACTGCTATGCTAGAAGTAATTTGCTTCCCTCTTGATCATCTGTCTACTTTTAGGAGCCAAGACTTTTCTACCTTAAATGTATAGATCGTGTCCTCTGGTATGAAAAGCCCATTATTCTTTTAGAGGAAACCGAAGCTTTAAGGACAAATACATTGCAAAGGTCACCTTATCCTTGAATTCTGCTGACTTTTTACTTTCCTGTTTTAGCCTACAGAGAACTGCTTGTAAAACAGAGCATATATACAGAAAAAGGACAATAAACTTGAATACATAAAGTAGGAAAAATAATGGTTACCTTGCCATTGCAAGGCTGCAGCGAAAGTTCGGAGGAACACCAGAGATGGGCTGCCAGTTTACATGCTTTGCAGCGCAGGCCTTGCTTTGAGTTCCCTATAAAAGAAAAAAAAAATTTAAATGCAGAATGAACAAAACCGTATAACAAATTCTATTTCTGCATGTGTGGAAAATCAAATTCATCCTTGGAGTCCTGTCATGTCGCAGCCTGCTTCAAATCGTTCCTGTCCTATACCAAGTATAAAATAACTGAATAACTAGGTAGGTAGAACTTTATTGAACCCTCAGGAGGTCTCCTTCGGGAAATTGTTTACTACAGGCCCGAGGCACTAACAAACCTCCAATGTCTTCAAGGTTTGTTCTTGTTGAATTTGTTTTGTTAGAAATTGTAGCCCTTGTATTTTTCCTCCAGTTGGAGCACCCTTAGTTTGCTGTTTTGTAGCCTTTGAGCTTTCCTCCATTGGAGTGATTATCTGTCTGGCTTTCAATCTATTAAAAGACTGTTTAAACGTCCTTCTCTGCGCCTGAGTCCTGTTGTGAGTCCAAGTCTGACACTACACTCTGGCCAGTATGGACAGCAGAGACTGACCAGTTGACGGCAGTGCTTCACGCCCAGGATGCCTGTCTCTCTCATCAGGGGGAGTTGCAGGCGGCAATGGCTTCTGTGTAAGGCCAACTATCCTCCCAAGTCTGAGACCTCGTCCAACATCTACGGCGGACCACCAGTCCACCTGCAGCACCTGAACCTCCAGCAGTCACGGCGGCCCTAGCTCAGGTATTTCCGAACACTGGTACGGGGATCAAGCTTGCGTCACCCTAGCGTTTCTCGGGGGGGAACCAGGACAATGCAAGGCCTTCCTCATAGACTGGTCCATACACTTTGAACCTTCCCCCTATGCATTCACTATTGACCGATCAAAGATTGCACCTATAATTTCCTATCCGACAGGAAGAACGAAAGCATGGGCCACAGGAGAGTGGGCTTGAGGGTCTCCACTATGCAGCTCATTCTCAGACTTTAAGGTTGCTCTCATGAGAACATTTAACCCAGTTAGTATGGACAGAGAGACCACAGACTCTGTGCCAGCCTGCCAAAAAATAGTTGAGAGCGACGGTTAATTTTTTAAATCTTTATACTGTAAGTTTTTCATGTCATATTTTTGTTTTTTTTTGTGTTGTTGTGTAGAAAGCATCAGTAACGTATGTTTATGTGTATTTTGGACGAATGTGTGTACATAACGTTTGGTGCTTGTGTGTGATAAGTTGTTGTCTGTACTGTACAATATTGTGGTTTAAGATGTGTTCACAGCAAAAATGCTGAAGCTAGCGTATCAGCACACCATATATAAACAATATTGTTTTTACTGTTCCAGTATAGATATTATTGTATTTAATTTATTTTAAGTATGGTTGTGTCCACTTGTATTTCAATCAGGATGTTCATTAATGCTGGGGGGAAGGTGACCCCAGCCTTCGTTAAAATTAAGTGGGAAAACCTTAAGCAGGCGTACAAGGTAGGTTTTCATTACCGCCATCACTAAAGTTTAATGTGTTAAGCATAACAACACTGTGGCTGAATAATAAAAACAAAGGAGAAACACTGAATACTTTTTAGGAATGTGCAAAGAGCAACATTAGCATTTTTGGGCTCCATAATTAATTGCATCGTTATTTCAATATTACTACTGGTATTTTCAAACTACAGAGGGCATAACATTGTTGGAGGAAACATTTAAAACCTAATTTTCAAGTAATAATTGTCAAGCTGAGATTTCCTGCTGGCATACACATTACTCAGATCCCAGAAACATATACCTGTAAATGCAAAGAGAGAATAAATGTCTTTATATGACAAAAAGGATAGAGTTGTAAAATATCATCCCCTCCAACTCTTTCCTTCACAGAAGCTGAAGTGCCCCTCAACTGGAGTCAGCACAGAGGGGGGTGAGGTCACTGCCGCATCCTGAAAGTGGTACTTGATGGATGAGCCTTCAATAACACCTCATCACCTCATCCTCCCAGAATGGGGTTATGGTTAAACCCCCCCCTCCGTGCAGACCCCACCACAAAGCGCATCCATTGTGAATGCGCCGAATGAACTTCAACAAATGGGTGACAAGTTTTGTGAGCTCCAGCAGGCCAACGCCAGAGCTGAAACCGAGAGAGCAATGATGAGGATAAACAAGGATTTGGAGAAAGAGGAGAGCGTGGAGAGAGAGGAGAGGAGGTATAGGGAGACCATGGAGAGAGGAGCGGATGATGAGGGAGAGAGGAGCGGATCATGAGGTAAATGAGGGCTGAGAGGAGAGACAAGGAGACTGCTGCCAGGGAGAAGCTCCTTGATATTTGTCATCGGTTGAAAAAAATAAATAAATTAGTAAAGTTAATTTAAGCTAGTGTAAGGACACATTTAATAAGGAGTCGTGATTGCTATGTACATGATTTTATTATTTGTAGTCGTGCTCAGGAGCGCAACACAACATTGCCATCCTGTGCCGGACTTCTGCTCCACTGGGGCTGCTGCTGCTGGTGGTGGTGGTGGTCTCTTGTTGCTCCCTCCACACTAGCCTCATCTGGCTCAAACTCATCACCGTTTCTGAGGCAGATGTTGTGCAGTATGATGCAGCAGGCGACCACCTCCGGGACATAACGGACGTCCACCTCCAAGGCTTACATAAAGATAGACCTCCACCTTGTCTTTAGGATGCCAAAGGCTCTCTCCACAACACATCTGGCTTTGGACACGTGGGCATTGTAGCGGGCCTGAAGACGGTTGTAAAGAGTCTGGCGGTATTGCATCAAGAGGGCGATGGGCTGACGTAGGCAGGGGTAGCCACCATCACCAACGATGCAGTACCTTGGTGGAGGGTACCTCTGTTGGTAATAGAGGGGGCTGTGCTTCAGACTTTCGTGCTGGGTTGATGAATGGCACGGTGGACTGATGCTCGGTGCATGCCAAAGGCCCTTCCCACCACACAGTACAAGGTCCCGCTGGCTAGCCAGAAAAGAAAAACCAAGGCCTCGATGACGGGTCCCCAGCCATGGTAACTCACCTCGCCGAAGGCAACCATCAGGGCATTGAAAGATGCCCTGGAGAAGCAGAAGTCCGGACGATGGTCTGCATCATTAAAGTACAGTGCCACTATTGGCATTCTTTTGGCAGTACTAAAGTTACCAGTTCCCTACCTCTAGTCTGTCCTCCCCTTTCCCCTCCTTCCTTCCTTGATACAGGAGGGTTAAAGAATGTCTATTATAACTGAATCACATACAGGTTATAAGCAAAGAATTTAGTTTAACAGGTTAAAATATATATATATGCATATACTTACAGGTGCATTTTCAGCCAACAGTAGAAGGATGACACGTCTTCGGTGCTGATACCGGCGTAAATATCTCACGAATATTTCTTTTCTCATATTTTCTTTATTTCTTCCAAACTTTTAAAACATGCTGCCAGCAGTTGTTGGGGATAGTTTTCCCACAGCTGGTTGCAATCGTCATTAAATTGTATTAGAAGAAGAAGTCGCGTCATTTATGGTTAGTGCGTAGCGGCAGTGTTTAATTTGAGACATACTATCTGTCGAGAATTTGCGTACTAGTTAGTACGTACACTATCCTGATCCATACTAACTTCCAGTATACTAAGAGAAGTATACGATTTGAGACACAGTTCATGTCTTTGCCTCCTCACACACCTTACGACTGTGCCATAGACTTAATCCCAGGCTCTCCCATTCCTAAGGGTTGTCTCTACTCTGTCTCCGGCCCAGAGAGGGAGGCCATGAAAGACTACATTGAGACCTCTTATCCGCCCATCCTCGTCAGCAGCTGGAGCAGGTTTCGTTTTTGTGAAGAAAAAATACAGTTCTCTTAGACCATGTATAGACAGCCCCCTGAATGACATAACCATTAAAAACCGTTAACCCCTAGTCGGGACCTCCGTTTCCGACCAGCTACAATAGGCTAAAGTTTTTACCAAGCCAGACCTGCGGAACACTTATCACCAGATAAGAATTAGAGAAGGAGATGAAGATGGAAGACATGGTTTAACACACCGAGCAGTCATTGCGAATACTTTGTTATGCCGTTCAGTCTCACCAACGCCCCAGCAGCTTTTTAGGCTATGATCAATGATGTTCTTAGAGATTTTCTAGATCACTTTGTGTATGTCTACCTAGACGATATTCTCATCTAGTCACCAGACTTAGTCACGCACAGGAAACATGTTACTCAGGTCTTACAGTGACTGTTAGAGAACAAACTTTATGTGAAAGCAGAGTGAGTTTCATCCCAATACCATCTCCTTCCTGGGCTTCATTGTAGCCCCTGGAAGGGGGCCGATTGGCCCAGGCCAGATAACTGCAAAAAGGTTCAATAGTTCCTTGGGTTTGCCAACTTAAATAGGCGGTTCATCAGAGGCTTCAGTGCAACAGCAGCTCCATTCCATGCATACACCTCCACGAAAGCGCAGTTCCATTGGAACTCGGAGTCGGAGGCTGCCTGGATGGGAAGATGCACCCTTGCACCTTCCTGTCACGGCGGCTGTCCCGTATGGAGCGTAATAATGATGGTGCCAACCGGATCTACTGGCGGTAAAGGTGGCGTTGGAAGAGTGGAGGCACTGATTAGAAGGGGCGGAAAACTTGTTTTTCGTTTGGACTGACCACAAGAACCTTGAATATATGCGTAAAGCTAAAAGACTCAATTCTCAATTCAAGCTAGGTTTTCAGGCACCGTTTTTTAACCGTTCTTCCTTTTCTCTTTCTTACAGCCCGAGTCTCGTAATGTCAAACTTGACGCCCTTTCACGACTCTATGATCCCGAGCCTGTTGCCAAGGAACCAGAACCTATCCTTCCACGTACCTGTGTGGTTGGAGCGGTAACTTGGCAGATAGAAAAGGAGGTTAAGCAGGCAAATGGTTAGGGCCCGTCACCTAGTGGGTGCCCCGGACCATTATCGCCATCTCCCGAAGTTTCTGGTGGCCATCAATGGACTGCGCCCGGAACAAGACATCTTCAAGGCATGCATGGGCCTGCTTCAGCCGCTAGCTATCCCCTCCAGGTTCATAGCCCTGCCCAAGCTGCTGTCAGCCAAAGAAACGACCAGAATTATGATAACCATGTTTTTAAAGTTCATGGTTTTCCCAAAGACATTGTCTCTGACCGGGGGCCCCAATTCGTGTCTCTGTTCTGAAGGGAGTTCTGCCAACTCATCAAAATGAAGGCCAGCCTGACCTCCGGATATCACTCGGAGGCTAATGCCCAGACTAAACGCCTCAACCAACAATTGGGAATTGGCTCCGGTGCTTGGTCTCACAGAATCCCTCAACATGGAGCAGAAACCTGGTCTAGGTAGAGCATGCTCATAATTCTTTGCCCACCTCAGCCACAGGGTTCTCCCCATTTAAATGTGTTTATGGCTATGAGCCCCCTGTTTTTGCAGACCAAGAATAAGAAGTGTCCATGCCCTCCGCTAATGCCATGATCTGCCACTGCCGACGCACGTGGGCAGCTGCCCGGATGGTCCTCATACGCCAAGGGGACCGGGTAAAGAGAACAGCTGACCACAGAAGACAACCCGCCCCCATCTACCAACCAGGCCAGAAAGTCTGGCTTTCAACCAAGAACCTCCATCTGAGGGTACCTTCGAGGAAGCTGGCGCCGAGGTCTGTGGGTCCATTCCCCATTACCAAGATCATAGGCCCAGCCGAAGGTTCGCCTGCATCTGCCACATTCCCTCCGTGTCCACCCTACATTCGATGTGAGCGAAGTAAATCCTACCAAGGTAAGCCCCATTTTCCTCGTTAAGAGAGTTTTTGTTCTTGTTGAATTGGTTTTGTTAGGAACCTTAGCCCTTGTTTTTTTTCCTCCAGTTGGAGTGCCCTTAGTTTGCTGTTTTGTAGCCTTTGAGCTTTCCTCCATTGGAGTGATTTTCTGTCTGGCTTTTTTTTAATCTATTAAAAGACTGTTTAACCGTCTTTCTGCGTCTGAGTCCTGTTGTGAGTCCAAGTCTGACAAAAAACATGCTTTACCTGCTTCTTAGAGAGAAATGACACAAAAACCCTAGCAGGACCGAAGCAAAAAGAAAATCAGAATAACACTTTAATTTACCTGGTATCAGTAATTCACTCACTTACTCTTAGTCACTCAGAGTTAAATTATTAGGGCTGTCAACAGAATAAATGGTACAGAAGTTAAAACAAAATTCAAAAAAATGTAATCATATCTTTCAGTAATTAATCTATTCCTATGTTTCTCCAGAATTTACATCCGGTAGCACGTACCAGGGCACCCAAGTGAGAGCAGTTGAAATGTTGAATTAAATTTGTCATGTTAAAGACTTTTGGCAAGATTTCTCCTTGAGGCATTTTTTCATTGCATGTGTTGCAGTACGCAAATTTTACATCGCTCTTACAACAGCCAATTATGATCGGTAGCCAATTAATCTGTCGTTTGGCACCACTTTAATCTCTATAATCTGCTTCACCTCAAAGTGTAACCTTCTCTGTTCAATGGACACAGTTCTTAGCCAGCTTTCATACATCTATCCATGCTTGAACTTTAACTATTAGCCTTACATTGTAAAAAAAATAAAAATAAACATGCACCCCTTTCCCAGTTCCAGTCAGGGGATGCCACAGCAATCACAGATTTGCAAATTTATGAATCGGCAAAAACAAAATTTAATTTCGAAAAAATGTATTGCAAAATATATATATTTCACTATTGGTTAATATTTAAAGGTTTGTTGCCACATTCCAAACTGCATGTTAATGTTAATGATAATATTGTGATGCATGACAAGAGGAAGAACAGAAATGAGGGAGAGATGTACGGAGAGTGTCAAGGAGCAGGAGCAATGATCTACCTTGGATGTGATGTTTGCATCTCTGGCAGCAGGTTGCCCTCCGGAAGACGTACTCTTGAAAGCAGTGAGTCTTGATTGAAACCTGTTTCGCCTCCTGCTGTCCTTTGGATTGAAAAGATGGACTAATAGATGGTGAGTGGGAGGACTCTGACAATGACGGGTTGGGGCTAATGGATGGGGAGAGGGTGGGTGAATGCTCATAACCCAGTAAGGTATCAGAAAAAGGTGGAGGAGAAGAAGGAGGAGGATGAGTAATAATGGTAGAAGGAGTGCGATAGTCGCCGTTGCTTCGTTGGAAAAAGTTGTCCACACTCTTGCTTCGCATGACTGACTTGAAGGACAGAGAGCGTTTCAATCGCTGCAGCTGAAAGACAAAGTGGGGGATCAATTTAGCTGACCTATAAATACATGTCATTTAAAGGGTGCTATTGTGATGTCTTTTATGCGTTTTAAGATTTATCCTCAGAATTAGCAAAATAAAACTTCCTCTTCAATATAATTCTTGAGAGAGAAGCCATTCCAAATTAAATTTTCTACCAACCAAAATGGATTTACATAAATGCCTTTAACTCAGAAAATAGATCAGATTACTCTGAAAGTATATCCAACCTTTAGTCAACAGGGTGGGTAGAAAACAAGTGAAATTTTAGTTGTTTTTTTAAGCTCCATTAAGTAGGCTAAAAGGGTAGTCATACATGAATATTTTTACATTACGCTACAGTCATACCAACTTTTCTAGGATAGGAAAAGTATCAGAAAAGCAACATATAAAGTATTTTTCCACCAGGCTCTGTAACTGACTTCCTATAATTAGCACTGTACCTAGTGTGCTCCCTGCTGGGCAACCAGCTGCCTGCTGTCGCAGTGTTATTGACCACCATTTCCATTGTCTTCCTTTCACTTTTTAAATATTTTATCAATAATTGGGTATGTAAAAACACGTTATGAACACTTCTTTGCTTGTATGAAGATATTTTCATTGTTAGTAGTCTGATGTGACTGGCATGGCAAACCACTTATCCATTTTCACAATATGTTTTGTTTGTATTATTTCTTTCATTCATTGCTCGTTTGATGTTATCCAGCTGTTATTTGTAGACAAATGCTCTCTTTATTAATCCCAAAGGTAAATTTAATGAATACAGTTACTGTAGCATGAAAAAAGGTATCTTTGTTAGGATCCACTGATACAACACTATCTAACCTCACAACACAATCTCAATCTCACCTCTGCTTGCACTACCTGTGCATTAACTTTGTTTTTTGTTTATATTCTGTTTATTAGTTGATTATTTAAGTTTGTTGATTATTTATTTCATTTTGTTGGTTATTTTATTTTTTTTTATTTACTTAAATGTCTTAACAATTAAACACTTAAAACAATTAAAACTTAATTAATGTCTGTTTAAGTCTTAAATGTCTGTTGTTTAATCCTTTCAACCGTATTCATGTTTTGCATAATGGGTCCGAGAGGTCCACAATTTTACTTATGCTGTATGTTTTAATACATGCATATTTGACAATAAAATAACTTGACTTGACTGATGATTAAATGAAACGTATGTATTTGGGCTGCTGTTAAGCTGCCCTTGCTCTGTCAGATAGGATTAAAATCTTCCTTCCTTTGAGGCCCTCATTGTCATCTTTCCTCTTTATGGACAGACTAGCTTATGCGATTCATAAATTCAGGTTTTATCAGTTTCATTAAGCCTCCAACCTTTGTGTTGGAAGTGGTCAGGGATGAAAGCAAAAATTACCCATCATACTGTATTTTCTTATGGACTATCTGTGAAAAGATGGGAATTGAGTGTGACTTGATCATACAGAAATGATAAACAAATTAAGTGACATTGACATATGAATTAAAATGAATACAATATTTGTATGCATCTTCAAACACAGTCACAGTTGTTGGTTTCCCTATATGTGTTAAATGAAAGCATTTTCTACAGAGTTTAAGGCATATTTGAAGTCTTGTCGCTGAATCATTAGCTGCACTCTGATGCACAAAATCAAATCAATATCATTGAGCAGATCTCCCTTTTTCTAAAGCTCCAGATTCTCAGATGCCAATTAGCTTGAGTGATGAAAAGAGTTCTTGGTGTTGAGCTCTTTTTGTTCACCTCGGCAGGGAGCTGAGCTTGTACTTTCCTTAATGGCTTCCTTTCAGCTCGGGCAACTGGCCCATTTACTAATGGACATTCCTTTGCTTGATTTTTAACTCGTCAGTTTTAATAATCCTATTGGTGCTAGGCTTTGCTCCAATTATTAAGGGAAACTATTTTCCAAACTGATACTTTAAGAAGTTTTTGAAGGGCTTGGTTATTGAGACAACTCCCATCACAGTTTGAGTAGTAATAATAACTGCTAATATGTCTTTTCATTCAACTAGGGCTGCAATGATTAGTCTACAAAATTTTAGCAAACTAATGAGGTAAGGAGGTGTCAATAGAGATGCTTTTGAAATAAATAGCAACAAGAACATGACAGCTGATTCCAGGAGAAACATTTCCACAGCAGGATATCATCATATCCATGTATGACTATTCACTTAATATGTGATGTCTGGGAGCTCAACCAGAAGAATGACACACCTGACTCAACTTTGATGCATGGACTGAAGATTGCATGATTGTGGTACTTGTACATGATAATGGTTCTGACATTGCCCTGACCCCAAACAATTTGCAGGTAAAACATAGGTGGACATCAATCTGCTGAACACTTTGCTACTTAAGTAGTAAAAGCTATGTGACAGTTTGCAAACTCAGGTAAGAGGGCTGTGCAGCTCCTATCCAGGCCTGTCAAAAACATTCCAGACATTTTCATCTTGCCCATTTTCATTTGTGTTTGTTAAAATAAATGAGTCCCCTTTCTTAGTGGAAGTCAAGTTTTTGTCTTGGCAGAAGTCACTGCTGCAAACTGCTTGGCCAGCCGGTACCAGTAAGATGTAGATGTGATCTGACAAGACAATACCTGATAGGCTCCTTATTAATAGATTAGAAAAAACTAGGGCTAGGGCGATTAATCGCATTTGCGATATAATCGCGATATTCAAAAATGCGATTGTTATATCGCAGGTTAATAATTTATTTAATTTTCGAGCTGTCAAAATTACTTGTGAGCGGGGCAGCAAGCGGAGAGAGACGCTTTAACCCGTTGATCAGTGACGTCTAGAGAAGCTAAAGAGCAGAAGTAAGAAACAAACTGCAGTGTTTAACAACTTTACAACCTGACATCGGTTCCTACATTTGAATCGAGACGTGTGTCTGTCGACATGTCTATCTGTGTTTGCGCGCTGCTCATGTGTTTGTGCGCACCACCAGCGTATTTGTGTGTGCTCATCAAAGTTACCTTATGCAATCACACAATTCAAATTGTATAAATGATAATATATTATTGTGTATGACAGGAAATGCACTTGAACAAACAAGAAACAAAGAATGACTTACTAGTGTTTATACTTTTCTTTAATCTTCATGATCCTATGATTAATATTGACTCACGAATATAAATGTTTACATCACACGTTTGGCACGTTTTTACAGTAGTTTTTAGTATTTGCAGTGAATTTTATGTTTGTTTACAAGTGTAATTAGAGACACTAAATAAACCTTCCCCCTTTATTTTAAGGTTTGCTTAATTTGACTTTATCATAAAAAGGACTTAACTTTATCTTGAGAATCAAATAGAAATACATTTTAATGTAAAGTTAATCATTAATTGTATTCGATTAAAAAAATACATGAAAAAGAGGACATTGAAAAAAAGAATCGCGTAAATAATCGCAATTATATTTTTTTCAATAATCGTTCAGCCCTAGCAATACGTAGTTAGTACGTACACTAAACTGATGCATACTAACTTCTAGTATACTAAGAGTAGTATGCGATTTGAGACACAGCAATACTGTA
Source organism: Callionymus lyra (assembly GCF_982586985.1). NCBI lineage: Eukaryota > Metazoa > Chordata > Actinopteri > Syngnathiformes > Callionymidae > Callionymus > Callionymus lyra. Next base: position 32,132,116 of record NC_141823.1, on the reverse strand, counting down.
TGCAACGCCGTAAATAAACAAACCCTCAGGAGAAAATAAAAAAAATATTTAACAGTAACAAGAAGTAGGATGAGATAAGTAGACAAATGAAATATCTCTTGAAAGCTTAGACGAGGAATCATGACAAGTGTATGTAGCGCTTGGGTTCACCATTACAATGAGGGAAGATGAGGAAAGACAAGTGTGTTTACTATGTCTAAAAACATTGGTCGTGGACATTAGGAAATACAATTGAAAATCATTTTACAGCATAGCAACACTATTTCCCGCTTGAGTTTTTTCTACAAGAACATTTCATATGTCCCAAGAGAATGATTTAAAGATTCAGTTTGTTTAAAGGATTTTTTTATTACAATTATTGATCAGGCAAAATTACAATGGGTATCCCCAACTGCCATGCCACACAGTGATGTAGGAGGTGAGGATAATCTGCCCCGCAGAGCTTCACAGGAACGTGCTACTCAATCTCCAGAGGAAGTAGAGCTTCTGGTGACCAAGAGAAGGTGTGTTGGTTCACTATGTCAGGTAATTGTTGAAGTGAACACCAAGATATTTATTCCAAAATGCACCAGTCATTGTCTCGAGACCCCTTACAATGCTGATGTTCAAACACCCTGCTGTTGATGCTTCCAACCACTACTTTGCCATCTATAAACTTCAAAATAGGACAGCTAAAGCTCTTAGAGGAGGTAAATTGCACGCAAGTGTGAAAAGCAGGGAGCTTAGCAAACAGTTCTTAGTAGAGCATGAGCTGACTGCGATGGAGGAAGTGATGCTGTTGATCCTGACTTCATGGTCTGTTACTCAGGAAGTATATGGAATTTGATATCTGCCACTGACTTGTACGGTTGTGTCTAGGTTGTTGTACACAACATAACGTTCAATGCTTTATACGTGCACACTCAACCACTCTGCTTCTTGCTTAAGTGTCATACACGCTTGCGGTTCTTGCTGGAACTTATATTGTTAGACCTGCAGCAAGCAGTATGAGTAGAAATATCATTGTATGTAGGCTACTGATTAAATCAACCAAATAATTTATCCTTAGAGAAACTACTCTCTGACCCCTTTGTGTTTTCGATTTATCACTTCCCAGACGTTGCCATTCTTATATATTAATTTATTTTTTACGATCTGTTGTCATCACATAGCTCAACTGGTTAAGCACGCGAGGATGTGAGTTCGTACCCCACTCTTGGCCACGATATTAAATGTTTTATTATAGAGGTATTGTGTTTAGCTATAGTGCTCTCTGAACTTCTTATTTTATTTAGTAAGAGCATTTACTCTGGCTACACAACTTCTGTACCTCTGAGGTAAGCGCTTTTTGATAGGCACAGAAGAATTGTTGAGGTGTAGGTTGATTAAGATGGAGCACAGCTGAAGGCCTCTTTGTGAAATGCATTGCCCGTAAGTTGTTGTAAGGTAATTTAAGGTGCGCCAGAGAACAATCAAAGCAATAATTTGCCTCAGGCAAGTTATATTTTAAAGTTTGTTTATGCGCCTTTTTTTTATTAACTTGTAATACCACTTCCAGCAAGACTTATCGGCTGTCTTTGTGGCTCTATTTTGTAAGTTGAGTGAGTAAAATTGCGTTGTAAATAAACCAAAGTTGAAGGTGCTTATAAGTAACTAGAAGCAAGCAGCATAATGATTGTGCATGCGTATGAGACGTTGAGTGAGCAAAGGAGTGATTTTGAGCACAGAAGGAAAAGTTTTGAGTGTACAATGACCAAGACACATTCGTACAAGTCACTGGCAGATATCTGACTCCATAGGAGTCCAACATCCACTTGCAATGGTTGGCTTTTAGCTACTTATTTGGATCCACAGTCACATTGATGATGCTTTTAATGTGTGCTATGACAATCATTTCAAGGCACTTGGTGACAATTGGTGTGAAAGCCACAGGTCGAAAGTCCTTTAGCCCTGTCACTATGTAGCTATTGTGAAAAAGGATTATCATAATGGACTTCAGGAACTTGTAGGATGGAACAGCTGCCAGGGTCAGGGAGTTGATGAAGATGATTGGGCCAGAAACCATTAGGGGGTAAATCTTTGGTGGGAACGTATCCACTACAGCAGAGCATCTTCCCATCTCGAGGTGTCGAATGTCTGTTGCTTGAAGAGGTGGATGGATCCTTGAATAAGGGCAAACATGCTGGGAGCTTGGGGTCACTGGAGCACTGTGCATATTCTGTTTATAATCTTTGATGCATGTAATACCTTTCAACGCTCAGATGGTCGTTTCTAGAGAAATTATATTGAATTCTGACATATGTTATCTTGGCCCTCTTGAAGCCTACAATCATCTACTGCATGGCCACACTCCAGAGAAATGTGGCGAAGTTAAAGTAAGTAAGTAAGTAATATTTATTTATATAGCGCTTTTCGAGACCAGGGTCACAAAGCGCTTAAACAATAAAAACAATACTCAAAAAAGTACATACTTTAAAGATCAAGATAATACTGAGAACAACACACGAGTTCGAGAAATTCAAGGAAAAGCCTGAACAAATAGAAACGTCTTAAGATGTTTCTTAAAGGAGTCAGTAGACTCCATCAAGCGCAAAGAGAGAGGAAGATCGTTCCAAAGCTTAGGAGCAACAGCCTGAAAAGATTTCTCTCCTCTGGTCCTGAGCCGTGTGCGTGGAACCATAAGTAGATTCTGATCCACAGACCTCAGATTCAGAGAGAAGAAGAATCATTGTACTATATTTAGTACAGTAACAGTATTTAGAACACACAATATACAATTGAGTAAAGTACTAAACTATACTTAAGTACAGTAACAGGGTAATTGTCATTTTTACAATTATCTAGGCCCTGCTTGTTCTCCTCTCCTCTTCCAACCATTTGTCTGCTACATTGATTCATTTTCCAAGGCTTGCAAACATCACATCATTTGCAGGAAACTCTGCAACTATGCTGGCAGACATGAAGAAAGATTAAGATGCGTGGAAAACAGAATCCATATTTTTCTGTACACCGACGAGACAGAGGATACATCTAGGCCACTGTCTTAAGTCCATGTGAAAGTGTTTTCTAAAGCATGCTATAAATAGACTGCTGTGAAGAATGCCTAGATAAATTAATGATTGAGTAGCTGGAGGTGAGTTTTCATGGCTAAAACCCGATTCATTTTTCTGTTTCAACCAGATTGTATAAGCCCATATAATGATGTCTTCAATTTACACACCATCTTTTCATTTGGGTGAGATTTCACCTCGTAACGTTTTTGCTGATTCAAGTATATCTTTGAAAACCCTTTTATAGTTTTCTCCATAAAATCTAAACACTGGTCAGAATGGCAGTAGGAGAAAATGTTTCTCAACAATTTACACCTGCCTTTTGACTCTACCTCTTGGCAAAACTTGTACTTGAAATGTATGTGAAATCCATCTATGAACCCATTACACTCCTCACTGATTCAAGATTCAAGATTCAAAGCGTTTATTAACATAGGTACTACCTACCATGAAATTCTTACTTTGAACCCTCAAAAAAAGTGCACAGTAAAAAATAAACATATATATACGTACATACATTCTCCAGCAAAATCTGATCTAAAGCTGTAAAGCCGTTAGGTGGCTGTTACAAAATGATCATATATCATGATATATTAAAGTATTGAGATAAAAGTAAAAGACCATGTCGCCCATCCCTTAAATGTATGCATCAATAAAACTTAAAGAACTCCACAACTGAGGCGGCGCTAGTGAATACCAGAGGACATTTTCTGCAATGAGATATTTCAGTACAAGAAATAAAGTAAACTTCTAACTCAGAACTGCTGTGTCAGCACAGACAGAAATGCAGTGACTTCATCATTTATTCATGTGCTGAGGTCAAAGCAAATTCAAGCAGGGTGACATTGTGTGTCCAGCTTATGTCCAGAAATGTCCATTTCCATTTAGTTAATATTATAGTTTCTACCATTTACTATCTCCCGCAAGCACGCTCACACATGAACAAACACTCCTGCTTGTGTGTTATGTTTTATCTAGTAATCTACATAAAAAATATTTTACTGGATTAGATTGAGAATTTTAAGACAAAATTAGTTCTGTTGTTAACTCAACTATCTTACCTTGTTTGTAATCACATACATGAGGATGATTAGGACAGGTAACATGTGATAAGTTTCAGAAACGCAGTTTAAAGTATCATTAAATATTAAGTACTTGCACAATATCAGTAAGTAAAATACTAAATTAGTAAGATAATGCATGGTCATTTTGTATTTTTTGCAGACATGTGAACCGGAAACGATACACCCTAAGTGAATCTTCTCTAGTTCCTCACACTGGACAAGCACCTAAGGCCGTTTAAAACCTGTTATTGTAACAACACTGAATTTAGGAAAATTATGCAATATGAATATAGTCTGAAAGTGGGCAAATGTAAAACAGCTTCAAACACTTGTCTGTCTTAACTCTTTTTCCTGTTCGGTCGGTCAATTGCCTCTGACTTGCTTAGTTATTTTACCAATTAGAGTGGATGAGTGTTGTATTTTCCTGGTATTATCTCGCCCGTAGGTGGAAGAGGTGGAAAAGCAATCCATTGGACTGTCAAAAGGCTCTATTAGGAGCACTTCACAAAGCCCATAGGGCCACTTTGCACTGTAATAAATGCTGGAAGAGTCAAGAGACGAGGGAGAGACAGTCATAGTGAGATATGAAGGAGGCTTGAAGAAGAGATGAGAAAAAGGCAAATATGCTATGCAGCTCTGTGAGGATTAAAGGACAAATTGGAAGATTATCTGACTTTGGGTGAAATAAATATGGAATCTCTCTGCCTTAGTCTTGTGGTTTGTGTCTGTTTCTAACCTTAACTATCCTAGCAGCTTTGGCAAATATACAGCTAAACGCTGACGCAGCTCAAAAGATGAACAGCCCCTGTTCCGTTGTGTCTATATGACCATTTGTGTAAATTATGACCCAGCCCTGAGCAAGACACAGCAAACATCTGCTATCTGATTGGCTCATAAATTCATGTGGCACCAGCAGTACTCACGTCCATTGTGCTGGCTGTAGTCAAATATGAACAACAATATGACCTGCCCACAGGGCTTCTTCACAGCCCCTGTGTTCAAGGAAAGTCTGCATAATATGATTTGCAGCATAGTCACTGACGAAATGTGACTATATGAAGAAAGCAAAACCGTAACAAAGTAATTTACTCAAAACAGCTTATGACTCTGTTTGTAGAAAATAGATATATATATATGTGGATACAAGTGAATAACAGATCCAGGTTGTGACATCACATTTTGTCTTTTTTGACTGTTCTAAATATTTCGTTTTTTTAAATTGTGTATATCAATTGTTTTCATTCATATTGTAAGTGCATAACATCGGAAGTGAACACTTAAAGTTATAAATGGTGGTATCATTTTTGAAGTCATCACTTTTTGAATAAGGTTATCAAAACTAAAAAGCAAACTTGCTTTATGAAACTATCAAGTGACAATAAACCCACATAAGTAGGATGATCTTCTACTGCTGTCTTATGACCCCATAATGACTATAACATTGGCTCAGAAGGGAGTATAGTATTCGTTACATAGTCTGAGAAAAAGGAAATTGACCCAGTTGCTGCAATACATGCTGGCTGTTGCTGGAAAGGAGCCAGGCTTGAATTCGTCATTTGCATTTTAGCATGAATGCGGGAAGATAGATCAGCAAACAATGGTGAACCTTTTCCAAGCCTCACATTTGAGCTGTGTGTGTTTCTTAACTTTATACATTTGATTTACACACACGCGACTTCACCTAATCTTTAACCTGACTCAGGACAGATTACAGGAGTTAAAGAAGATTATTGATGTTATGTAATACCTGCAGAAATAACTCCGAGGCGAGGAGCGTCAGACAAAACCATCGTCCACTCATTATTTTACAGGACAAATCGAAGTGTTTTTTAAATGATTCGTCAGTTTAATTCGGGTGTTTTGTAATTTGGCGGACGACCCGTGCACAGCTTACCTTGGACTCGGGCTGGCTGGTGGCGGGCGGACGGTAGATCATCCGCGCTTCATTCTCTCTGAAATTGATCTCCGTCATGTCTTTTTCAAAGCGCCTTGAAGAGCCGACACATGTCCACACCGAGCCTTCTACTATGCTAGTTATTGGACTGACATCTCGCCTCTGCTCGCTCAGCTTGCACGAGTGTGTTTAGCCATGAGCTCCGGTGGATTTGAGGGTCCTAGCTAGAACCCGGCGAGGTCTGGTCGCACACTTCTGCTGCTGCTGTCGCCGCTTCACAACAACTTTGATTTAACCGAGATTAAGTGAACATCGCCTCTTGATTGGTCCAAACACACGAGTCACGCCCACTTAATAGACTGGAGGACCTGTGGTTGGCTCTTTTTTGTGGACCGCTATCATTAGTACAGTATCTATATTGGATTTACAAATTGAAGGTTTTTTTATATGCATATGTATGATTTCAAACGGGGCTCCGTATCTGTGCGATAGAAATGAAGTAGACTGACTAACTGATGCATATTATTCATTTTTTTTATTTTAACAACCGGTTAATTTAAAAACGTGTTTTAAGCACCGAGAAGAGATCCAAATATACCAGAAGCGTAAAAATGCCTGAACACCCAACAACAAACTTTTCAAACTTCTGATTCATGTATGCGTTTGCCATTGCTCACTGTACAGCTCACTGTACAGTGTTTTGTTTCTTGCTCTTTGTTGAATTGCTGGGATCTATTTTTCCTTAATCAACTGTAGTCTTATTTCAACTGTATAGTGTCTTGAGATAACTTTGTTATGATAAGACACTTTAAATAAAATTGAATTTAATTGAATTGAATTGATGTACATTTTTATTATTAGCCTCAAAATTGATTTGGAATCTTTTTTCCACGGTTATTGTTAAGGGATCAGTACAGTTGTGATAAAATAAGATTTAAAGACCATGGGGGATTTGTTTTTAATTAGATTGCCATGTTTATCTTTTGGATACAGCTGCGATAAAAAAAAGATCTAAATAAACACTCTCTTATAAAATATAGGAGGTTTTGATCTATTAAACATATTATAACCTCTTAAGATCTTATAATAGGTTTTCCAAGCCTTTAGTCAGATTTGAGCTGTGCATGTTATGTGTGCTACCCCCTTGTGTCCAAAACCTCGATTCAGCACCATGGACAGATTCCAAAGCGCTCACCACTGCCTGCATTTTCCACAAAGCGTTCATTCTCAACATCCACTGGCTGCCTTTTTTTATGGGCACCTTGAAATCTTACTTGTACCCCACTACTTTGAGATGCTGATTAATTAAAAAGTGTCTCAAAAACTGTCTTGAGGGACAAGTTAAAGCACAGTAAGCCTTCATTCATCTCTACTCTACTCTCCTCGTAACATGAATTCTAATCATTTTTCTTTCTTGGTCAATAGCACAATTCCTGGTCAGATTTTGATAAACCGTATACCAGTCAAAGAGAATAGATCAACATTATATATAATCAACTCTGCTTGGTCAATCTTGAAAAAATGTAATCCATTATTTGGCAAAATACTAACCTTACAGATAGAGTTCCTCAGAAGCAGGAACATTGTAATGATGGTTAAACAGCAAGATGACCTTGCTAATGCAAATGTTTTCTTATCATAATTTTATGCCCTACTTCAAGAAGCAATGAATGAATTTAAAAATGTTTCACAAGGGTACTCTTAAATTCCCTTCTCTATGCCAGCACATTTTAATTACAGAACAGGGTGGTAATGATATGCCTGATATTACATGGTAATAAAAGCCATTGAATCCTAGAGATAGAAAATAGGTCAAGGATAATATTCAAGCTTTTTAACTAACAATGTGCTTCAGGTCTAATTAAAAGTATAATAAGATTGAAACACCAGAAATTCACACTGGAAATGCATTTTTTGTGAAGCTCATGGAGAGCTACAGTGCCTTGCAAAAGCTACAAATCTAATCTAAATGTCACATGATCTGTCAGCACATATACACATCCAAGCAGGAGGCATCACTAACTGAACACTGCCTTGAAGACCAACAAACTCTCCAAGCAAGTGAGGGACAATGTAGTTTAGGAGTACAAGTCAGGTTATAAAAAAAAATGCAAATATTTGATGATCCTGAATATGGCACAACAACAAACCTGCCAAGAGACTGCATCTACCAAAACTCAATGACCGGGCAAGAAGGGCATTATTCAGAAAGGCAGCACAGAGACCTGAGGTAACACTGGAGGAGCTGCAGAGTTCCACAGCAGAGGAGCTCCTGCACATAGGACGAAAATAAGCTGTACGCTCCATATAGTTAGACTTTATGGCAGAGTCGCCAAAAGAAGTGAATTACTTTTAACAAAAACAAAATGGAACGTTTGAGTTTTCAAGAAGACACTCCCAAAATGCATGGCGGAAGTTGCTCTGGTCTGATGAGACAACGGTCAACAAAGAAAACGCTATGTCAACACATCACATCACCCGAAGAACACCATCCCCAGTGAAACATGGTGGTGGCAGCATCATCCTGTGGGTATGTTTTTCAGCAGGCGGGACTGGGAAACTGGTCTGAGTTGTGGGAAAGACAAATTGTGCTAAATACTGAGCTATTCTTGAGCACAACCTGGAACAGCACTCTGCATTATTTGAGATTCTGACAGAGGTTCACCTTCCAGGAGGATAATGAAGCCAAACACACTGGTAAAAAAAACACTTGAGTGGTTTTACGGGGGAAACATGTAAATGAGTTGGAATGGCTTCGTCAAAGGCCAGACCTCAATCGAATAGAAAATCTGTGGTCAGATTTAAAGATTGCTGTCGACAAGCGCAGACCATCGAGCCTTTAGCAGCTGAAGCAGTTTTGCAGGGAGGAATGGCAAAAATCACAGTGGTAAGATGTGGCAAACTCATAGAGCAGGGGTGGGCAATTAAAATTCTTCAAGGGCCATGTTAAATTCTGTGAATGTTGATAGGGTCCGTCGAGCAAAATGAAAATCCCTAAAAAAAAAGGACAATATCATCATTAGGCCGTGACATTTATTAAGCTAAATAAGCTGGAATGTATATGAGTTTTCTTCAAAACATTTCTTCAACTAACTTAAAAAAAATATTTTGAAGGGTTCATTTATACACACAAAATTACTCACAAACAGGAGGGAAAAGGTAAACAAGTCTTATGTGATAACGTAAATGAATAATAAATACAAATTACACTTTTTAATGCATTAGAACCATTAGTACATGATCATAGTTTGACATTACGAGGGCTGCATAAGTACAGTCAAAGGGCCACATGTGGCCCCCAGGCCGCACTTTGCCCAGGTCTATCATAGTAAGTAAGTAATTTGTATTTATATAGCGCTTTTCCAGACCAGAGTCACAAAACACTTAATCAATCAAACTCAATAAAATATATACTTTAAAGGTCAAGATAATGCTGAGAACAACACAAGAGTTCCAGAAAATCAAGGAAAAGCCTGAACAAATGAAAACGTCTTAAGATGTTTCTTGAAGGAGTCAGTAGATCCATCAAGCACAGAGGGAGAGGAAGATTGTTCCAAAGCTTAGGAGCAACATCCTGGAAAGATTTCTCTCCTCTGGTCCTGAGCCGTGTGCGAGGAACCATCAGTAGATTCTGATCCACAGACCTCAGAGCCCAAGCTGGGGTGTAAGGCTGGATCAGATCACTGATGTAAGGAGGAGCCTGACCATTATCCAGAGCGACTTGTAGCTGTGATGTTGCAAAAGGTTTACTACAAAGTATTGACTTTTGGGGGATGAATAGTTATGCACAATTACTTTTTCTTATTTTGTCCTATTTGTTGTTCATCACATGTAAAAAAAATCTTCAAAGTTGTGTAAATTAAATGTCAAAAATCCAAACAATCCAGGTTTTGAGGCAGCAAAACATGAAAAATGCCAAGGGTGTGGAATACTTTTGCAAGGCACTGTATGACAGCTAGAAAGTGTCATACATTGAATGGGTTTTAAGAAATGGATGCTAAAGTATTGTCAAGTTAAACATAACCTACATGGTAGAAAATAGTGCAATGCAAGACAGGGGTTTTTTTTTTTTTTAAAAAGAACAAATATACCTATAGCACACAGTGTGTACTGGTACTATGGCACCACAGTCTTCTTCTTCTCTGGCTTCAGCTGCAGTTAGGGCCTCGAGCAGTATTATTAGCAAATGCCCTTGATGCTAAAAAAAAACATTGTTGGTGGCTGTGTCTTCTGAAGGTTTTTCTTTATGCCATTTATTTTATGCTTTTTGAAAGTTTTGAGAGGAAGAGCATTCTACACCACCAAACCACAGTTGCAGGAAGCGTTGTTGTCAACATACTCTCGGTTGTTATGGTTATCACTGTATGTCATCATCACATAATAAATACGAAACTTGTATTGGACACAGCTGCAGATAAATGTTGAGGTCTTGCATAGATGTGCGTCCAACAACCACAGATCACTGGTGAGGCTCCAGTGTCTTTCCCAAGCAACACATTTGTGACACAACATTTCTGGGAGATAAACTATAAATGGCATTACTAGGCGGTCCACTGTTGGACAACCTATTAGGCTTGTTACTATTATTTGGAGAGAAAATCGGAGTAAGTGCCGTGAACTCATACTATTGCTTTATTGCATTGGATTTAACATATTTTAAGTGAACTGTAGCAGTGTTTATGCCTCAAGTTGTTTTTTGAATGATGAAAAAAAAGCATTAAAATCACATGACATTTTTACATGCAGGAATATTAGAAGATCCAATCAAGTGACAGGAAGACAACAGGGAAATTAATGTGCTGGAAAAAAGAAGAGATCAGCAGTATGAAAAGGTTGACAGGGAAAAGAATGACCAAGTCAGCGGATACTGGATTCAATGTTTTTCATTAGCTCCCAGGAAAGCCTTTAACGCCTACCTAAGCTGCAATTTCATCAAAAAAATGTATTTTTATACGTCCTTGATAATTAATATGTTCATTTATTTGTTCAGTGGATAGTAAAAGCAGGGTGCATCAAAGGTTTTTAGCTATATTACACATTTTACCACATTTTGCAACTGATCATCCAGCTTTGAATGATGTCATTAAAATATTCCCATAACGGAGGTCTAGTTTTGAAATGTTTGCAACATTATTCACCATTACAAAATCACTCTTTCTTGGAACAACTTGACTGTGATTTTTTTCATAGAATCAATCCTTACAACTTTATGGTAAAAATAGCCAAGTCGGACAATTAATCAGACAGATCATTTCAGGCAGGTCAATTCTAGTCCATAAAGAAGGTAGTATGAGCCCATTGATTTTAAAACAAGCATATATGACTGCTAGTATTCAAAATAAAAAGGTTTTTATTTATGAGGATTTTATGGAAGATTCCATCTGGTTCTTTGGAAATCAAATATTCAAAAATTCCAGAAAAACATCATGCACAGTCTCTCTAGAAAGAGACAGCTGACCCAAATGAAAGTTAATGAGTTGATATGGTTCTGATCTTCTTAGATCTAAGAGACTATGGTGACATTCAAGCAACATCCTGCAGTACTTTAGGTTTCTCTCTTATTTCCCCTGCTCTTGGTAAACTAGCACATATGCAGCACAAAGAGTGAGGTAACCTCCCTCATCCGAGTGTGGACTGAACAGTCAGCTCCTGAGCAGGCACTGCAGAAACCTTTCCCGTCACTCTTGAAACAACTGAGACAACATTTTTTGTTTTCATTATTCAAGTATTTTTGTCTGTGAAGCAATTTGTTAGATCCTTTGGGACTCCAGCAGCCGGTCAGAAGAGTCAAGGAACCGGTCAATAAGCAAAAGCCTCAGGGCACTGTTTCATGCACCGTCACTTGGGACAAATGGAGGCGACAGAGGTCAGAATGAAGCATTTTCTTAGGAACGTTTAGCCTTTCATGCCTAAACCATATGTTATTTGAACATTGTTGTGTTTTCCTTTGTTTTGCAGTAGCAGCTAATACATGTTACATATTATTTATCCTTTTTATGCGCAATCTTAGAATAAAAGGTTACAGAATACAGGGGAAACGGCTGGGTTTATAGGAGAAGAGGGAAACGTTTGATGGAAATGGAGAACCAATTGAGGGGAATATTATCAAATATATATATATATATATATATATATATATTTAACATAGATATAAGGCATTAAATGTGACAAAAAAAAACTAGGAATGCAGTAGTATGAAATTAAAGTGGTGAACATTTAATACGGTTTGCCAATACGATGGGATCGGTTATGAGAATACAATGAAGAGCCTGAGACATGAAACGAAGCTGTGTCCTTAAACTAGGACGCCATCTCCCGTTCATAAGCGAAAGTACAGGAACATTCATTTAAGCGATTAGTGAAATGTAAAAATGTTAATTTTTGTTTTGAAAGTAACTTAAATTTTAAAATAAAATAAAGACATCTGGAAGCTATTTAAAAACAGCTAATATTTACATATACTAATTATTTGAAAGTGAATTGAGATGTGCAAAATGAAAATAAAAGGTGTATCTCATGCATTTGATCGAGTACAATGATGTTACACAGCGTTTTAGTTAATTGACCAAAACATCTGGAAGCTATTAAAAAATGATGCATATAAAATATTCAAACATGGATTTAGATGTGAAAAAAAAAGATATACATCTCATGCAGATATCAGAATAGAAAAATGTACATTACTTTCCTTTTTCCGTTATTTGTAATGCAGGCTGGATGTTTTGAAAATTTCCTTATTTACACTTGGGCTGCTTAAAAAACTGTAAAATTCTAGAGGACGCTTAATCAAAAATACAAGACAAAGAAAAAATTATATTGTCAACGCTTGTGGTATCTAGGGTCAAGATGACATACGTTTGTAGTGTCCCTTGTATTGTCTCTGGGTTAAGGTGAACAACACTGAGGTGAACGAAACTCTCCACTGGCTTCCATAAATACTGTACATATGCAGTGCTGCAGGTCATTCACCTTGACACAGAGACATCACAAGGGACACCAACAAACAACTGTTTTCGGGCCTCTGGGTCACAGGTTGACTGTGAGGTAACAAAAGGGTTTAAAAGAAGGTTGAAGATGAAGAGGATATTAAAGCTAGAGACAAAGCGATTGATATAGAGCCTTCACATCAACTCAACCAATAATCACCTACATATGGTATAAAGATGTAGTGGGAAGTTCTAATGAAAATGCTGACAGTTCAGAGGATAATACTGAAAAGGGAGACAGCTATTGCAAACCCAGGATTTTGGAAGGGGAATTCATGTTTTACACTTGCATTTAAATATTGGCATGTGGGGAAAAAGTCAGCCATAATAAAAGATAAACACATTTGTTTACCTTCCTGTTGGAAGCAAAATGAAAGTAGCTCTGGAGAGTGTATATCTTTTGTATGGGCTTTGTCACTCAAAAGAGGACACAGAAGTGTAAGTTAGTAAGTAATTATTATTTGTAAAGCACCTTTCTCAGACCAGTTAAACAATCAATAACATTACATAGTTAAAATACATGCTTTAAAAGGCCAAGACAACATAGAGACAAACACAGCTGCACATAGAAAATTAAGAAAAAGCCTTGACAAATAAAAAGGTCTTAAGATTCTCCTTGAAGGAGTCAGTAAACTCCATGAAAGGCAGAGGGAGAGGAAGATCGTCCCAATGCCTAGGAGCAACAGCCTGGAAGGATTTCTCTACTCTGGTCCAGAAGCGTGTGCACGGAACCCTCAGCAGATTCTAATCCATAGAATTCAGACCCCGATGGTTGGGTGTAAGGCTGTATCTGATCACCGGATGTGAGGTGGAGACTGACCATGAATAGATCTGAAATTAAGAACCAGAATTTTGAAATTTATCCTGAAAGAAACTGTCAGCCAGTCAGTCCCCCCTTCACGCCTTTGACCTAACATCAAATGTGTAAAAGTTTATAAAAGGGAAATGTGTGTGTGTTAGTGTATGGTTGTCCAATTTACATTTCTGTACAAATAATTTGTGCTACCAATAAGTCTTACTGTTAAGGAAAACATCTGCTGCAAAGAACCTTTTTTAGGTTTAATTTTTATCATGAAATCATTGAAACCATATATTTAACAATATCACAAGTGAGTGAAAAAGATTTTAGCCTTAACAAATATATATATATATATTAAATGATTAATTATAGGTATATCATTTCCCATGCAATGATAATTTTTTAGCTAGGCTATTTTTCACGAAGTTTAAAGATTGTAATACCAGGTCGACAAGAAAAGTAAGATAACCAATTAGGTTTGTGTGTGATAAAGGAGGAGAGCTTTTAGTTTGTCTAGAGAGCGTTAGCAAGGAAGATGCCTAAAATAAATTCCTAAAATAACGATTAAAAAACAAGTTTATCAACCTATTTTTCTAACAGAATTTGTGTATTTGACTTTGTATTTTCTTGTTCTATTGTGTTGCAGTTCATGCACAGCGTACCCAGCAGATCCATTGCAAAACTCATCTGAGCTGAAGGACTCACGAACTATTGCTGATAAAAACCGGCTAATTTAATTGTACCCATTTTTATTCCATGGGCCAAATCACAAAACTAATTTAATAGCTTATTTCTTGAGTATGTGAATCAGATTTTATATGAAAATGACATGAAATTATCCTGTAAAGATTGTGTTTTTGAAATTTACAATGGATAAAGTATGACAGAAGATCCAAGCACATCAATTTAGCTAGTTATTGAATCATCCCAAGTCCTGCCAATAATGACACACAGTACGTTTTTGTTTTATTTTTAATGCCCATTAAAAGAGTTGTATGATACAAATACACTGGCGAAAAATAGGTAAAATCCCAAAATATTGTAATTTTGACGTTTTTTTAAAGACACTGTAGTTGTTCTACAAAATGTACGGTACTTATTTAAAAGAGGAAATAATATCCAGAATTATTTTTTTTAAAGTTGCATAAATTGGTCCACAGAACAAATTGTATATTTTAAAGACTATTTGGGGGGGGGGGGGACTTTTAGAAACATGCTTCACTATGAAAAACAAATGCATATTCTAATTACACAAACATGTTTCTTGTTACTAATGTTTCTATCAGTGTTGGAACTTTTTTTTAAACTTTTCAATACACATTTTAACTTTAAATTATTACCATAATTATTCATTTTAAACTCTACTAAAATCTGGATGCTGTCCCAATACTATACGGTCTCCCTGTGTCCAGAAAATGATGACGGAATACAGAACTTGAAATGTTTCTTTCAAGCTTCTAAAACTATATTAGTATGACTTAACTCAAACAACCAAAATATTAATTGGCCTTTCTTGCTTTGCCATAATGGTTTTTATAACAAACTCTTATTCAGCATGTTCTATCCACATCTGTATCTGGGGAATACGGTCTACAGCTTAAGGCCATTTCTAAAACAGGTTATTTACATTTAGAAGATGCAACTTCATTTAAAAACAATTCTGAAAATAGTTCTTGTCCGTTTTAAATGTCCGACTGCTTTGAAATAAATATTAAAATGGTACTTTTAAAGGATATAAAATTACAGGTTTCCCGTCAGGGCAGAGTCCATTAGGTCGTCATCCTCGTTTCTCATGTACATTGGGCTTGATCTGGAAGGACGCTCAGAGCTGTGCATGGAAATAGGGGTATCGGATGCCGAGATGGGAGAGCGAGACCAACTATCAGTTTTTATTGGATGAGACGATGATCCCATAGATGTAGAGGATTTCTTCTTGTCCTTATCCCTGTCCCTTTCTCTCTCGCGCTCTTTCTCCTTCTGTTTTTTCTTTTCCTTCTTGTGTTTCTTGTGCTTCTCTCCAGAGCCAAGTGGAATGGAGTTCATGTAATCGTGGCTGGGGAGTGGACGAATTGTCTGGTCATCGTCAGAGCTAGGACTGTTTTGATGAGATTTTTCTGCCACTGAGCTGCTTCCAGACTCACTCTCACTGTCGTGGTTGAGTGGGGTGTAACCAGGTGAGCGGCTGTGACTTGGGGAAGAGCGGTCGTGTTTGGGTGTTGAGCCACTGAAGAGAGGAGATGCTTTGAGACTAGAGATCTGAGGACGCATAGATTCTCCAGAACTGTCCCCTCCTTTCTGAAGTGTGACTTTGGCCTTTATACTAGGTGAGCCACCATCAGGTTTGCTGATGATAATCTTAGCTAGGCCTGAACTGCTCCCTCCTCCGGATTTGGGTTCAATTAGTTTTTTATCCCCGCTGTTTCCTCCTGAAACTGAAACTTTTGCTTTTCCCTCCTTATCCGATTTTTCACGTTTATAGTCTCCACCTTGAGAGGACCCAGAATGCTTAGATGGTCCCAAACTAGTGGGGCCACTGTTTGGTTGACTACCAGAACTGCTGCCTTGAGCAGATCCAGCACCACTCCCTCCTCCTGATGGTCCAATATCCCCATCCTCCCCTGCTCCTCCACCCCCAACACTCTTTAGCTTGTCAATAACTGCAGTCAGTGAGGGCTTCTTGTTGCGACTAGGAGATTTGCCCTTCGCATTTGGGTTGTTTGCATTATTCTGACCAGCTCCTCCACTTGATCCACTACCTCCGCTTCCCCCGTACTGAGACTGTGAGCCACCAGAGTTTCCAGCTGAACTAGAGTTAGAGGAGTTGGAGGAGGATGACGAAGAACCTGAGGATACCCCCCCCATTGATTTCTGAGAGGCCATGCCTCCTGCTGATGACTTAGACCCACATGAACTGCTACCTCCTGAACCAATAGGTGATTTGGCTTTAGAAGAAGTTGGCGTTCCCGCAACTTGAGATTGCTGAATTTTCATCGGGGAGGACATTTTATCCCCTGAGCCACTAGAGCGAGAATGAGAAGGGGAAATGTTGGGCTTTATGCCAGGATTCATTAATGATCCAGATGGTTTTCCCCCTTGGGACTTGATCTTACTTCCACTGCCACCAACACCAGACCCAGAGAGTCCATGTTTGGTAATGGGGGAGGATCCTGGTTTTCCCACACCCATCCCCTGTGAGGAGCTTTTAGACTGAGAGACTCCACTCCCACCACTCCCAGGCTTGGAGCTGCTAGATTGCGTCATGGAACCCTCTTTGGATTTTATTTTACCAGATGAAGAGTGAGAATGGTGACTTTTACTGCCACTATTTCCCCCTGATCCACCCGTGCTGCTTGAGGCTGAACTGCTGGAGGTGTATCCACTATGGGATGATGTTTTTCCTCCAGTAATTGTCCCTTTTTGAATCTGGATAGTAATTTTGGGAATAGGGGGTGTGGCACCACCAGGGGGAGTTTGTGAACGCCCTGAACTACCAGGAGACTTTGACCCCCCACCACTAAGGCTTCCTCCAGATCCTGGGCCACCACTAGGTGGTGTGTAAGGTCTTCCCCCTGAACTGTGTGATGGGGATTTTCCATCTGGGTCAAGCTTTTTGCGTTTAGGAGGCTTATCCTTGGATTTTCCCTCGCTGGATGGGGTTCTGCTACGTTTAACCTGCTTACCACCTTCAGAAGAAATACTGCTCATTCCAGAAACACTTCCTGAATTTGCGCCATTGTCCTCTTTTGGCCGATTAGGTCCCTGTTGTGGTTTAACTTTAGGGTCTGAACATTTAAATTCACTAGGCCCTTGTGCCATACCCATGAGGGGACTCTGAGAACCACCATCTACAAGATCGGGAGCTTGGCCCATAAGAGGTTTTCCCCCACCACTATTGCCCCCAAAGACAATAGTCATATCAAAAGGATCCTTCAAGGAGGGCTCTGGGGTGCCTTGTCCATGGGGAGTTGGATTCTGAGGTGTACCTGATGGGGTATTCTGCTGACTGCCTCCACCAAAACCCTTGACAAGATCCAAATCACCGTCAGCACTTGGAGAACTGTCATCAAAATAGCTCTGAGAGAAGCCATGGCCCGAGTTCAGAAGGTCAGAGTTAAAGTCAGCAGCATCTGGGAAAAAGTTAGTAGAGGAGGAGTCACTGGTGGGAGTGGCAGCAGTCGCAGCCTCAGCAATGAGATCAGCAGCATCAGTGAAAGGATTCTCATTGCTGTTTGTATTGAAAATATCTGCAGAATCAAATACAGCACTTCCCTGGCCTGAACTGGAAGAGTCACGAATTGGAGTGCCAAGTGGACCACCATCCTCACCACCACCTGCCAGGTTGTGCTGGTTGTGACTTCCACTGTTGCCCTTGCCTGGTTGCTCAGGCAAATCGGACAAAATTTCTGTGATATCTGGGCCGATGCTATCAGAGCTAGACAGGCGTACAATTCGTGGGGGAACAGCTGCCGGTTGTTGCTGCTGAGACTGAACATGGGTCTGTGCATAAGGTATATTGGGGGCAGAAGGTGGGCTTCCACATTGGCTAGGAGCAGGAGTGATGCTATGAGGGGTATCCAAGCCTTCAACTGGCAAGTTAACATCAAACATATTTTGAGATGCATCTACGTCCATGGATAGGAGCTCGCGGTGGAAGTCATCCTCATGTGTGACTTGATGCTGTGAATGATGTTGAGACATGGATGGTGTCTGCTGAGATTTCATGCCTAGAGCTCCACCTCCACTGGGTGCACTCGAAACACCAGGCATCCCGGGAACCTTCGGGCGCTTCTTCTTGACTTTGGTGTTGCCAGAAGGACAGGGACCACCCATGCCGTCTGTACGTGGAGACCCTGAAGAAGAGTTCTGTCTTTCTAATGGACTTGAACCATACAATGCTGCAAAGTCTTGTGTAGGGTTGTCTTTCAACAGATTCATTAACATTGGATGATTTTTGGTGTTGCTAGCAGGTGACGATGTTGGAGGGGGAGTTTGGTGGGGTGGTGGGGCATTCTGGGAGCTAGGACTTGAACCTACACTTCCGGTAATCTGTAGCAGACTTGTCAGTATTGGATTCTGAGTGACTTTACTGTAATCATCAGAATTACCTTGGCCCTGCTGCTGTTGCTGCTGTCCAACAATACCACCCTGTCCTTGGCATTCCCCTCCTTGTGATTGCCTATCTTGTCTTGATATTCCAAACAAAGAAGTAATTGGGCCTGTGAAGTTTGGTCCTCCAGAAATCCCGCCACCAGTTGGGGTGCTGCTGCCTGGAAGACCAGGAAGTCCGATTGGGTTGGTCATATCTCCAGTGGCCATGTTGTAAGTAGGACTACCAGATGGTGGCAGGTTCTCCACTGTCTGAGCTATGAGGGAAAGGGCCGGTGTGTCAGCCTGGATGGTCTCTGCCTTCCTCCGAATTGCCCTCATTGTCACAGGAATGGACATGCACCTAAAGGGAAAGATAACTTAAAATCTTAGTGACAATAACTAATTTAATTGAAAAAAACGTTCAATAAGTCTCCCAAGAAAATTTCTACTTAGCTTTTCATGAATTGTCTTACAAAAATGGGGTCCATGTTTTAATCTGTAATTAATAATAAATTTGAAGACATACCCATCTGGCATTTCATCTACCCATATTGAAGGCAATGCAAACTTATTTATTTTGTGTAAATTAACAACTTTCCAATTCAATGTTCAGAATAACATTTTGCTAATAAATGCAAGCTTCTTTGCTGTAAAAAGCCATTTTGACTAAAATAGAAATACAACAGTCAAGTCAAAAATCAAAAATCAAAAATCCATCTCATGTACAGTTCCCCTCCCTTTCTTATATTATTTTTTTTTTTTATTGTTATTTTATCTAGACTTTTTTGCTATGTATATTTATTTTTATTTTTTTGTTACGCCGATATTTGTGGAGGGACGGCAAAGAAAGAATTTCATTGCATAGGGAAACGTGTTTCTCGATGTATATGACAATAAACACTTTGAATCTTGAATCTTGAAAAAGCTCATTAATTCAACCAATTATCTAACTTTTCAATACTTGCAACCAGAAGGTTGTACTTGTTTACATTTTTACAGTGGTACACAACCATTTATGCTTTTTGAGACCGACGCATCTTACACAAACGCATGCATAGAGTTGCTTTACAAGATTAGGCTCACCTTTGGACCACTTTGGTGATGAATTCATCAGTGCAGATGAGCGCATCTGACAGTCCTTTATATAATTTGCAAGACACCTGTCTAGAGTCAATCACCTCCATCACAACTGAAATAAAAAATAAATATTGAAACAGCTAGATATTTTACAACAATCAAAATTAAATAGAACATTACAATAGAAATGGTAGCTTACCACACACTAACGATTCATTGACAGGATGCTGGAAAGATACACTGAAGCTGGAGTCAGTGAGTGGGCACACTTCAAACTGGAGTAGACCAGCACTATCTGAAGGGGCAACGCATACATAGTTTCATATAAATCAATAGCAAATGAACCTGACTGAAAACAGTAAATAATCACTAACCTTCTTTGATGGAGGTCTGTTTAACACAGCTACCAATCAGAGTGTTATAAGCGGCTTGGTGTCGAACAATATCTAGCAGAAGAGGCACTTGAGCAGGATGGCGGAAAGGGATCTTGGTCAACAGTACACCTTGGAGTGATTGACCATCCTGAACTGGGGCATCGCCATTCAGGAAGTAGCAGTGTTGCTGATCTGGCAACACCTGCAAACAAATTGTCCGAGCTAAGCATTGTAATTTAACAGACAAAACCACTCTACTCACTGAATAGAAGTGCATGTTGCGTGAAGGTGCTGGTGATGAGCCATTATCTTCTTGAAGCCGGCTCTGAACAATTAACTTGTAGAGAGGGGAAAGAATTGGAGAACCCTCAAACACTGGGATGGCTTGGGGAAGAAAATGAAAACTACTTAGACCGAAGTACATATAGAATACATCTCAAGTACTAAACATTTTTTTTAAACATTTTAAAATAATCTGATTTTGAATAATTAAGGTCTTCTAAAGATTGGCTATCATTACTATAAATATTGTGATATCAAGACAACAGTTTCAAATAAACAAATAAGTATTTGGGTTTTACTGCAAATTCTCATTAAGAAATAGCAAACATGCAGTTTCGGCCAAAAGACTCAAATCAAATATCTTTACTGAAACAAGTAACATTAGCAAAAGCTGTTAACAGCTGCGAAAAAGTAGTGGCTGTATATTGCGCAGATCTGCTATTAAGATTTATTTATATATAAATCAGATCACCTATCAAGCCACCTGAGTCAAAAATGGCTTGACTTGGAGTTTAAAATAAGATTGTTCAAGGACACATTAAAGTAAAACCACAAAACAAAATATGATGATTATGAATCACATTATACTAAATCATTTGCATAAAATATTTTCAGTGTCTACCGGAGAACCAAGATTTAAAGACAATAGTTGAATTGGGGGACACAATTATAGTATTAAGTCAAAAGTTTGGCCCAAGACCACAACTTAGCCTCTACCCCATCTTCTGTCTTTTTTTTGTACTTCGCTAACATTTAGAAATACAATTAATCTATATGAAACTGCAAAAGTTATTGACATGGCTATGAAGTTAGTAAAATGAAAAACCTCACATGTAGCATTGCCGAGTTTCTGGATGAAAGACATTGAGAAAGGCATGGGACGATTCATCTTGAGGAAAAAACAAGCTGGCAAGTCCACACAGTTTGAATTTGTCACTGTAGAAAAAGAAGGGGTTCTGAAAAAAAAAAAAGGAAAATGTTTTTAAGATTAGACAAAAGTAAATGTGTAAAACCAGTTGTTGACATATGGTTAATATTAAATGAACTGTTATTTACCCTTTGTTGTCAACTGGATGGGATCCAGTAATGAGAGGAGCAATTGGAAGCTTGTATATAGAGGATGTTCCTTCAATGGTCACACACACACTCACACCCAGTGAACGTGGCACTTAAAAAAAAGAAAAGAAAATGCCAAAACACAATAAGCCAAAAACAACAACAACGTTTTAACTTACCATTCCCATCAATGCTTATTTCCTCCTCAAATATATCATAAGGGGAAACGTAACACTGGAGTGAGACTAAATGTCCTCCACTTCTGGCAGTCAGCAAGCCTACACTGCCATGAAGGATGGTCTCTACGGGTGTTGCATTTGTTGCAAACCTAGTAAAAGGATAAATCATTTAGAAATAATGAATTGTTATTGTCTCATTTTCACATTATTATTAATGTAATTTACATTGAGCAAGAATAACAGAATAAGAACTCTTATCAGTTTCCTAGAAAGCACAGGAACTTACCGAAACATGTGCATCATCTTGGTGAGATCCAACTCAAGAGACTGCAGTGCTATGTACATTTTGTTCTTCAGTTTACTGTCAAAGGGAGAATTCATTGAAAAAATGTTGCCAACATAAGGGTAAGACCAAGTCATTTTTTTTTTTTAGAATCCCTTATTAGTCCCGCGAGGGGAAATTCAGCCATTCACACATACTGATGTGAGTAGGCATGCACACTTGCGCCAAGTTCACCATCAGGAGCAATCAGGGTAAAGTGTCTTGCTCAGGGACACAACGACACAAGCTTGTCTGGAGCTGGGATTGAACCTGCAACCTTTTGGACTGCAGGCAACCACTCTACCATCTGAGCTATGTCGCCCCATTTGGTAATATTATCAATAAATGAAATATTAATGTGCGCTTACTTGTCTCCAGGAAGTTTGTATAGCTCCACGAGTCCTTTCAAATGCTTTGAAAACTCCTTAAAGTTCTTTTCACTAATAATAACCAAAAAAGGAAAGAATCTCATTAACAACATTGATAAGACAAACAATTGTAAATTACTAGAAAGTAGCTTGAGTTAATTTAATAATTAATAGTTTTGTTTTGCAGTTTCTCACCTCAAATGCTGAATTAACTCAGGACAACTCTGAAATAAAAAGGGACATTTTTAAAAAAAAGGATAAATCTTTTTTTTATTCATCATTTGTAACAACTTGTACTAATCCACAGAACTTGGGGCAAGACAATAATTAGCTAACATAACTAATTAATGGTGCACAGAGAACTGAAAGCTCACATGATGCATACCTGCCCATCAGCGAAAGATGGTCACTACAATATTATATATAACGTATAAAAGAAAAAATATCCGTTTTTAAAATATACCGAACAAAATGATTTGCATTTGATCCTTTGAAGTGTAGTCTACGAGTCTCAGGCCTTCTTGTGAAACAACACCACATCAGTTATTTCAAACTGAAGCTGCAGCGAGCAAGGGGAGGCAAAAGCCGATTTCCCTCTTGGGATCATGTGATCGAATCAATCTCCTTGAAAAGCAAAATTCTACTAATGCACCATCACACAATGACCTGATTTATAAACAAAATACTTTTATTCTATAGATATAAATATAATGATAACACGGACATCATTTAAATATCAGTGAAATATTTAAAGCTAACAATTAGTTTTGGCTATTGCGCAGGGATGCATCATGGGAGGTTGTAGTTCTGCAAAATTGAAATCATAAAAAGATCACATACTCTTAGAACTGTATATAAATTTATACAAACTAAAAGTTTGGCAAATTTCCATCATGTTTATCAGATCTGATAATTCTATACACCTTTATGCCATAGTCCCAACATTCAATGTTTTACTCTTATCTTCCCTATAATTCCTGTTCTATTGGGCCAATAGTCCAGTTGTTCAATGGTTGCCTGCCAATGAGAAAGGTTCACCTTTTTGTACCGCTATGCTTGTAATGATACAATTACATTAGACCCAAAAAAGGGAACCCAAGGGATTCATTTATCCAATTTTGTGAACTTTAGTCAACCACTTGGGAGCATTTTTTTAAAAATAAATGTTGTTTTTAACCTTCAACAACTTTCTAAGCAAAGGTGATATCAAGCTAATCAATAAGTGGATTAAATGGATTCCATTTATGATACATCAAATGCTTTTACTTTAAAAGAAAAATCTCACAAACATCCTGTTCTGATAATTTGTACTGACTGTGGGATTTTCTCCCTGATGAGCCACTTTGACGTCCACCAACTGTCCACTGGTGTCCAGCTGCACCTCCACGTAAAACATGTCAGATGTGATGTAGCACTCTGTTCCTGAGGGGCTGAGATGTGAGCCCAACCTGTAGAAATAGGAGGATATTGGCTATTAAACTAATCCAATCTAATCTAAAGTTTTGTGAATGACCAAGGGGACATTCCATACCCACTTTAAAACTTTGAAAATGCATTATAGCCCAAAGCTTGGGAACACTTACATGTTTTGTCGGGCAATAGACTCAAGTCGGTCCGTCATAGAGGGCAGTGATGTAACTAAAATGAAGAAGAATATAATATGTACTCATGGAACAGGACATAGTAAAATAGATAACAAACTCGTCAGTAAACATCCTGCATTACTGTAACGCAAAGTTTTTCCCTGTAGCACAGCAGTGCCATTACAAAGAATATAGTAATATAAGACTCGACACACCAATTTGACTAAATGTCATTTTAAACTTTTTTTTTCATACAAATTTGCAACACAAGAGATTCAAGGGTCATATCCACTTGATCAAACTTGACATTTTCTCTGAATATTGGCCACGACAAAATAACTGCATGTGTCAGATAAAGGAATTAACTCTATTGGTGCCATCAAAACTTGTACTGAATCAAGTTCAGTGTATTGAGGATAAGGTATTAAGTTTGAGCAAAATTTCTACCTGCATGTTACATCTGTTGATGCATTTGTTTGTCCGTAGACCACTTTGATTTAATTTAAAGCCTTTTCATTTTTTGTCTCATTGGGTTATGGCATATAATCATTGTTTTCTTCTGAAGCTAAGGACTAATTATGTTTTTTTGATAGAGCAACAAGTAATTTTGCTTGTAATTTTGAAACAAGTCAAT
The DNA here is from genome assembly GCF_982586985.1 of Callionymus lyra. Lineage (NCBI taxonomy): Eukaryota > Metazoa > Chordata > Actinopteri > Syngnathiformes > Callionymidae > Callionymus > Callionymus lyra. The sequence goes on along the minus strand of NC_141823.1, from coordinate 32,107,381 downwards.
TATCCACAGTCCCACCTCTCCTCTTATTCAAGTCAGAATGAAGGTTGCAATAAACAATACTACTGGATGTAGATCCATTGATTTCAAGTGTAATATGACAAAAGTTACAGTTTCTGCCACAATATTATCATGACCGGAACCTTAAATGCAGCCGTCATATTGCTATATTGACAACATTTTTGCGAAAATAAGGGAAAAGGTAATGTTAAAGTAGTGTAATGCACAACAATATAAAAGACAGTATTATTGTAATGTTACTTTAAAATAAGAAGTATGTAACAATAATAATGCATTGCCATTTTGAGTGATTTGCCCAACAATGCTGCTTACATAGAATTAAAGGAAGTTTAGCACAAACCATGGAACATTTGATTATTTTGGAATGATCACCTTTTAGTGCCCTCTGAAGGGTCTCCAGACAATTGAGCAGCAGCTGATGGCCAGCAGCATTCATCATACCACGTTTCTCCTGCGTCACAAAAACAAAGATGATAATATTTAATTGATCAAGTAATACAATAAACCATTAAAATACTTACCTCTACAAATCTTTCTTTTTTAGGCAAGCTCAAACCTTTTAGAACCCTTTAACCTTTGGCTCATGTACAGTTTGGCAGTCTTGTTCAACTAAATATAAATTATGAACGAGTACATAAAATTTGACTTATGAAGACTTGTAGTATTTAATTGGTCCCTTAACATGCAAATATAAAAAATAGTGATAGTAATTAATGTTGGGAAACAGTGTGGTGGAATAAGATCTGCTAGAGCTGGTTGTAGGGCGGATTGAAAAAAAGAGCTTTACCATAGATTGACGGACGACTTTGCAAGTTTCCTGCCATGGCCTTGATGCATTGTGTTTGGCATGAAGTCGTTCCAGAAGAATAACCATTCGACTTTGCTTCTCAGCTTCTGAAAACGTAGCAAAAGATGCAACATTGATATTGAACATTGATTTGATAAACAATCTAATTGTGACAGTAGTCACAGTCATTACACATCTACTCACAGTACTGCTATTATTGGGCCATTATGTGTGATCTTCTATTATACGGGACGCATAGTAAACTACTGTGCATAGTAGCAAGTAGGGGGAAACCATTAACACAATTTGTGATCGAGTCTTATCTATAAAGCATTTCTATTTTTTGTCACAATCCCAAATTTGTACATACTGTATATAACCAAAAACATGTATTATTTTTATGATTATTTTCCTTTGCTTTTCTTTTCTTAATTGTATTGCTTCTTATTGAAAGCAGATTACAGTTTATTACAACATAATTGTAGCTTTTATTATTAGTGGTAGTAGCATCATAGTTAGCATTATTATTACTGCTTTTTTTGTATTATATTGGCTTTTCACCTTTATTTGTTTGTTTGTATATAAATCTTACAAATGTAATGTTGATTACAGATTAACAGTGATTGTAAGAAGCATGCAGACATTTTTTTTAAACTAATAACACAAAAAATCTCAGAACATATTCAACACTCAAGTTTTACTTCTTTCTGACATATATTGATTCACCGGATAATGACATAATTGCTGACATAATTGTGTAATAAACAGTAATTTGAAGAGGAAGAAGTTAGCAAGTTTGAGCAACCTTTTTAGCTGCATAAGAATAAGAATGAATAAGAACACTAAATAGATTCATTTGAAAGTACCATTATTTAAAAATGATCGTTTCTGTGGGAAGTTGTTTATATGAGTTGTATACTAAACTAATGCAACGGATATTCAATATTTGACTTTATGAAAACAAAAAATAGAATAATAAAGGTTTCACTTTGTGTAAACGGATATGGACAAAAGTGCGAGATGTTTGTATTCATCACTGTCGAATAGTTATATAAATCTCGAGTTAGAAAAGTTGCTGTCGCAGTAGATTCTTAGTCGTATTTGTAAACAGTAGATGTTACTCTCGTTAACATGCTTGAGAATCAGAAGTTGTTAACATCTAGCTAACGGGTAGCTACGTGTTCACTTCAATCGGCGGTCGGCAAACACAAACGAATGTTTATAATAAATATAATATCAAAACGTAATCCTTATATTTACACCAGATAATTTAAATTCTTTTAAGCATAGAAATACGAGCCTCTGTTGTTGTTTGAAGTGTTGGCTAACCGTTAGCACGGGCTGCATGTTTAGTGTACAGTCGGATGTTCCTAAACACAAATAAACTTGAAATTGTTGTTCAAGTACCTGTGACATCTTCAGTTTTGATTCGATCCGCTTGGTTTTGATTTCCTCCTTGTTGGGCTGATAGCGTGGGTTCGGTAACAGGGCTGCCCTGCATGGAGACGCCGGGCCCCGCCGCCATTGTTCCAGACAGCAGTTTCGGTTTCCCCGCCTCCCCGCCCGGGCTTCCGTACCAACATCGTCAACAAACGCCTCGTGATTCTTGGGGTGTAATAAATGTTCTCTGCCATTCGGGGTAACGCTTTAAAGTGCTTGCGATCGCATTTCAGATGCTGGTCAATGTTAATAACTGTTTGGGTTAATCGTGAATGGTTTATAATCTTGTTAACATGACCAAACGGCATTTAACAAAGAAATGGTATATTCGTGTTTTAGAATATATGTATTTATAGTAGCTCCATTAAATAAAATATATAGTCATAATTTCATTAAAAAAGGCTTAATTTTGCTACAGTTGTGGAAAACAATTTCACTGCTTTTGATGAATTGATTTTCAGCCAATTCATGATCTAAAGCTTCAATTGAAGATGTGTGTACTAAAATAGACAGCTGAGAAGATGTAGTGGGACCAGATTGGCATCGTCTGAGACAGAAGACAGACCACAAATAGACAAAAATAAAGATGGGGCGGTGCTGAGATGTAATTGATGTGCCCACCAAGAGCTTTAGCTGGCTGCATGGCACAGAAATGTTGGTAGGCATTGGAGCCAAAACAGCAGTGGGAGAAAAGGAAAGGCGCAGGCCATTGGGGAGGAGAGTCGTGGGATGAAACCATGCCCATCAATCAGAGCCTAGTTCATTTTGAAATGCCAAGTGGGAATGAGGAAAGAGGTAGCACAGGGAGCAGGGCTGGCACCGTGTTTAAACCATCCTAATCCTTAGGCCGAGTGTCTCAGTGTCCCATCAGATTCAGTGCAACGCAGAAGAGAAAACCCATGAGCAAAGTAAGTTAATTGTAGTCCCAATTATAAAGTATTACAGTTTACCTTAACAATAGTAGACAATGCTTGTAACAATGTTGAACAAACTGAGAGTCATAAACTCACTATTTGAATGCAACCTTTTTTAGGAGGTATAAGTAAAAACACAACTCTACTACACCTCTACACTTTCATCTTTAATCACACCACCAGTTTCTTTTTTAATGATCTCATTGTATGTGGATAAAAGCAAAAATGATCTCAGAAGTTATTCCATGTTAAAATTATAGGGCTTTCCCCGCAGCAGATCACTTCATTGTTGGACCACTAGGTGTCCATGTTTACTGTAATTACCTCACTCACAATTTCTGTTCTACATCAGCCTAGTTCTATGAACCTGTTAGGATCAATTGTTGGTCTGTGGCGGCAGTTTGTCCTGTGTTTTCAGAGATACTTTTTATATGCTGTTCATGGCCTCAACCCTATTGTTTGGATTGTTTTTTTGGATTGTTTAGAATTGAATGTAGTTTAATTGTGTCACATTTTGTTAAAGGTTACACAACTGATACTAATTTAACATACTAATTATAACTTACAGTAATGCAATATCCAATATATTTCGACCAACTTAGAATATTTGGATATGTCCGACATTATGAATAGTAAGAGGGTGAACAAGAAGCATAGAAGGTAATGACGGCTGGTGAAAAATATTCTAGGTGGGGCTCTTTTCCAGTACAATTCCCTGCCTCCCTTTAGAAATCAACACTTGAAAACAACAACAACTGAAAGTTTTTTGATGAATAATCATTTTTATTATGGTCATTGTTTATATACGTATGAAAAAACATTTTAATTATATTGTAATATACATCATACAGAGTAAATTAAATTATTAAAAAAATCTTACGGGAAGCTATTAACAGCCTGCCCTCTGCATCAGAACATCTGATATACTTTCTACCAAATTATCACAAAAACACTTCAAATAATGACAATAACAAACTATAATAATAAAAACAAAAAAACTGAAAAAGAAATAGAGTAAAATTAAAATCTTCACAAAACTTCCAAAAAGGTGACATGAGCTACCAATCGAGCTAACTGAGCATGTGATTTCAGGTGAACGTTAAAGATTACATATTGTAGAGTTCATGATTGGATAAGTCACATAAACGTGACGTCACTGATTGGCTCTTCAAAAAGCAAACAACATTATTATGACGAATGACGACACAAATACTGTGTATAATGACAAATAAACGCATTCTATTCTATTCTACAAACTAAGATTATAATCAGAATGTGAATCAATGAAAATATAGTTTATCAATGTAAAGACTTCTACAAACATACAAAATGGTCAATGTTAATGACTATTTTAAAAACAAAAAAGATAAACACTTATAATAACAATAATGAAAAAATATAAAAAGATAAAGAAATAAAAAACACAACCAAATCTTGGCCAAGCGGCGGCTGGCCCATAGAGGGCCTATGGGCCAGCAGCCACTTAGGTAGGGACGATAGGGACACCCAGAACAGCCAGTCAGAAAAACTTTGGGGGGAACCTAAGAATATTAAAAAACTCTGGAAACAGGTGTCCTGTAGCGGGAAGAAAACCTGCACCTTTCTTTTTGTGGGAACACAATTCTACCGTAAGCACTGTAAAATCAATTATCGATACATGTGCAGGCTTTCCCCTTATTTTCTAGGACTCCAGATTGGTTGACAAATTACAAACCAAATTAATCAGAAATTGGATTTTTTTTAGCGAGTAAAAAAATCATCTTTAAATGTCTATCTGTTTCATTAGTGCCAAAAGTCTCAAATGTCCCTGTTCTCTTGCCACTTCAGGGGTTTTAAGAAGTAATTAATATAATCTCTCCATTTGGTTCTGGGTATGCCCTGTGCTTTCCTCCCGGTTTTGAATTGTCTGACACTTGGAGCAGGGGACATCCAGAAAAGATGCTAAAATGGCAAAACATTTTTTCTAATTTCAAAAACACATTCAGGTTTCAAAAATCAATTCAGGTGATAGAACTCAGCTAACGACGTTCCTCAGCTTCTAAAATGATGAATTAATCAATTATTTATTGTAATTTATTTATTGTTTATTTTGTTATCAATCAGTATATAATCACTTCAATTACACTTAAATGTTATGTTTTCAATAAATGTACAACGGACAAAAGTGATACACACTATCTTTTATATGCACCGCTTACGTACATTTGAAGAGTTTTTAACTACAATCAGACATTGCAGCTTTACACTTAAAATCATTCACAATTCCACTTCATGCATGCTCACGGCCTCTACAGACTGTCGCTATGGGTTACCTCTCGAGGCTCTGCCTCATCGCTGAAGAAAACAATAAAACAATGCACTCGCCACCCAGCAGCTATAAAAGGCCCTTCTTCCCTTTAACAAGCCAGTAATCTCTCTCAGCGATTGATGAAAGAAAGTTGGATTCACTGCTTGTCAAGATAAACCTGCAGCCTTAAGGGGTCGGACGCAAGCAGATTAACGTGACCGAAGACGGACCGGATAACGTCCCCCTTATTCGACCGAACGTACGTGGGTGGAACTCAAGTGGCCTTCCTGGCCAACAACATGGCCCTCCTCTGCGGTGCACTGGATCGTCTGGCCTTTGAGAAGACATCTCGCACGAGGAGTTTGAGTAGATGAAGGACGTGACGACTGTCGTGCTGCGGATGTCCCAGGCCTTCGCTCTGCATAGAGGATGGATTCACTCAACAGCCCAGGTGGGTGAGAGACACATTTGGCTAAGTTGTTATCCATGGCAGAAAGAGATCGCTGACACATGCTCGACACCCCGAAATCGGAGGCGACCCTGTTTGGGCTAATTGGGAAGATCAAGTGGTCCGGACAACGAGAAGAGACTGGCAGATCCTCAGAGCGTTCCTAACTGTGCTCCAAATTGGTGTTCAACGTGTGGGGCGCAGGCCACCGCCATGTTTCGTCAAAAGCAAGTTTATCACACTGCTTTGCAGGGTGTAAGCCATAGCGACAGCCTGTAGAGGGCTTCGCACGCATGAAGTGGAAACCCCAAGTTATATCTAATTTATAACTGGGTTCCACAAATGCGTGCGACGCCCTCTACATGTGTGGCCCAGCAGACAGCTTTCCTGAGCTTGAATACTGGCTTGGTAAAGGGAAGCGGGGTCTTTTATAGAGGCGACCTACAGCCCCCTGCTTGGTGGCTAGTGCACATGTTTTACGAATGAGGATGCTTGTTGACATGGATTTTTATTTAAAAAGAAAAAAAAGGTTTTGGTGCTCCGCCCTCTAACCGCTTCGCTATTGGTTTACCTCTGAGGCACCGCCTCGTCTCTGAGAAAGCTCAATGAACTCACCACCTAGCTGGGTGCAGTCCACTTCCTATAAAGGCGGGAAATACCCACCGCACTTCCTCCTTCACAACTCAGCAAGAAAGCTCCTGAAGGATCATGGATTTGGCTCATAACGTAAGCATTATGAGCATTGGCGTGCCAAAGCTGCGTGCCTGACGTGCGACACCCCCTTGGGGAGTCGGCGCAGCTCCGCGATCACCTGCATAGGCGTGATTAGGAGGTGCGACGCATGTTGAAGGTCAAAAAACAGCTCCCAGCTGTAAGTCCAGGAGATTGGATGACATCAATCAACCTGACTAACGCGTACTTTCACATACCAATAGTCAAGAGACATCGAAAGTACTTGCGTTTCGCCCTCGAGAATCGTGTGTTTCAATACACTTGACTCCCATTCGGCTATTCTCTGGCACCAAGGACATTCACCAAGTGTGTGGAGGCAGCACTGGAGCCATTGAAAGAGAGTGGGGTGAGGATCTTGACCTATCTGACGACTGGTTGATCCTTGCCAGGTCAGAGGCAGAAAGTTACACTCACAAACAGAAGGTGTTGAGTACCTGGGGGTACTGTTGAAATCGGAGGAGGGATACGCGTGCCTCCCGGAAGTGCTTATCCAGCCCATTCTCCGACTGACAACACAGTTGCTGGAAGCTTGGCGTCATGTGACGACAGCAGGCATTGTTATGTCCCTCCTGGGGCTCGTGGCAGCAGCTAGCATTGCAGTGCGGCTGGGCTTGCTGCATATGAGGGAACTCCAGAGATGGTTTGGTCGTCTCAAGCTAGACCCTAAGCGGGACTGAGGTCGAAAAGTGAGCCTTCCCACTTGGGTCTTGCAGGACATCAAGTTTTTGGAACTCTCTAGCCAACCATACTTAAATTAATGCTAAAAGATAATTAAAATATAAAGTATAAATTACTCGCTTCATCTAAGAGCTTACACGTTTGAATACACATTCACAATCAACATTTCACTCCAGACTGACACACTGTTTCAAGACAAACTTGGAACAGAATTAGAGATACGACACCAGTTATTTAAAACATCTGTTTATCTGCCAATCACACCTTAAATCGTAGATCAAAGAACGAAGCAAGACACACCCGAGAAAGGCGGAAACCCCCACCCGAGAACATTTGAATTATTAGATAACAGGAAGACAAACTAGGAAGTCTCGCTACAGGGGATCGGTGGCACAGGGAACTTGAAAGAACAATTGGCCGGAAAGAGACGACCTCTCCCGGGCGGGAAATTTGCCTTAAATATAGCAATGTTACTACAGATCGGGACCTTTACTGCCCGAGGCTATTGACTTGTACAGTCGCCGGGGGCAGTTTCAGATCGATCGTAAAGATAGTATTTTGTTTGACTTGAAGCGGCGAAAAAACGACCCGTGACACTCTGCATTGACCATCTTTCTCCACAAAGCAAAGCATTAAGAACCGGGACGGGAAGTGACGTCGTGTTGGAGCGACGGGACGGGAAGTGACGTCGTGTTGGAGCGACGGAACGGACTCCGTGTTTTGACTATTTTAACACTCACAGACACATCTCTGACAGGTTGGGGAGGCACCTCGGGTCAGACCTACGCCAGCAGGGTCTGGAACAGACCGGTGTACAGATACATCAACTAGCTAGAATTGAGAGCAATTCACAATGTCCTGCTACACCTCTCTCTTCAACTGTCACAGTCCAACGCCCTAGTGCTATCAGACAGCTCCACCGGTGGCATACGTGAATCGCCAGGGTGGAGTCAGATCCCCAGCCATTCTGAGTGTGGCAAAGAAGATTTGGCTGTGGGCAGACCGTCACCTGCTCTCTCTCAGAGATCAGCATGTGCCGGGCATGCTGAATGTAGTAGCAGACAGACTGTCAAGGGGGGCTGTCCAGGTCGAATGGGGTCTGTCCAAGTCATGGCTGCCAAGATGTGGTCTTGGTCACCCGGTGGCGGACATCTACGCCAACAAGGATAACTTCAAATTTCTCCTTTGGTTCACCCACAGGGCCTCTTATTTCCCCCCACTAGGCGTGGACGCTTTGGCCCACTTGAGTTGGCTGGCCGGCTGTTCGCCTTCCCTCCTCCGTGACTCCTCCTCCCCTTGGTTCGTGGAGCGAAGAGGGAGAGTCTGAGGTTAATAGTGGTAGCGCCATACTCCCCGGGCAGGGGGTAGTCTGTGGCTCTTGCACGGAACAAGCTGAGCGGGACTCTGGACCCTGACATTCTCCACACGCTGGAGAATGCCCGGGTCCACCGTCTACACTGAAAGTGTCAAGTGACATCATGATGTCGGCTGATTCGTGTCAATACACTGTTCTGGTTCTCTTGGATCTGTCCTCAGCCTTTGACACAGTTGATCACCAGATCCTGCTGAGAAGACAGAGATAAAGTGGGACTGTCTGGGTCTGTGTTACAGTGGTTTTTGTCATACCTTTCTGGGCGCAGATTCAGTGTATCTGCCATCAAATGAGGGCTGTTGGAATCTGTTGGAGTCCCTCAAGGTTCTGTTCTGGCTCATTTCTTTTTTTTGCTGTACTTGATTCCCCTAGGTTGAATCATTCAGAGATTTCCTGATGTTTCTGACCACATTTTTTTCCGATGACAAAACAGTCGGCGGAAGAAAGTGTGTCCAGTCGCTATCGTAAAGCTTGTATTTTGTTTTACTTGGAGCGGCGAATAAACGACCCGTGACTCACTCCGATTGTCCATCTTTCTACACGGAGCGAGGAATCGTTTTAGACAAGAAAGGAGTCGTTACATTGTGAACATACTGTTTTTCACGTACTTGTGGCTTCTCGCATTAACAGCTACTCCGCCTTCAGTTCTGTTGGCTATGTCAGGAAAGTTAGATAGGACAGATGTCTGTTACGTTTGATCATGTTATAGCCATGCAAATGAAGAATGTCTGCAACAAAGGAGCCCTGAAAATGAAGACACAAAATATCAGTGAGACACAACTCATGATGACACTTAATGTCATTAATATGCGATGGCAATCCTTCTGTGTTATGGTGAACAATCGTCAGAGATTCAAGTCATCTTCAGAAGAGGCATCAGGTCATCCAGACTGGCTTGTCTCATGGTCTCAAGTGCTGCGGTGACATGCTCGTTGCTGTAGATCTTACTCTCATCCATGTCCATTTGAAGTCCACTGAGGGAGGTGACTCAGCTAAGAGTCATGTAAGCAATGCCGGGTTCAATGATATTCTTCAGTGAGACCACAGCCGAAGTTGCAGTCATCCCTTGGAACTTGTGGATGGTGCATGCAAACGCGAGCTTGATAGGGAACTGTGAAAGCACTGCATGTCTCTGACTCAGTTGTTCCTGTTCTCTCTTTATGTAGACAAGACCGTCAGCTTGGCCTGGTTCTTCATGAGATTAATTATTGTCCATTCCTATTCCAACGCGGGTGACATGTAGCCTGGGTGCCATCCTTTTTCTACCGGGGGCTACTCGCTACCCTTAAAAAAACTGTCTGGAATCGCTTGACCAGCTTCAGTTTGGAATTCGTCCCAACTCTGGACGAAGCGCGCTGATTGGTCTCTGCTATCTCCGCCTCATCGTCAGGGCTTAACGTCATCATCAACATGGCCGACGCAGAAGCCAATGCTGTGTGGCGTAGGGCAAGAACGTCTTTCCCGGTAAGAAAAGGTTTCAGTTGCACTTGTTGCTAAGTTACTAAGAAGTGTTACTATGACCATTGTTGGATTGGAAATTATTATACACTATACGTATACACCATAGTTAAATTAATGCTAAAAGATAATCAAAATATAAAGTATAAATAACTAGCTTCATCTAAGAGCTTAAACGTTTGAATACACATTCACAATCAAAATTTCACTCCAGACTGATACACTGTTTCAAGAAAAGCTTGGAGCAGACTTAGAGCCATAACAGCGATTACTTGAACATCTGTCCGTCTGCCCGTTTCACACCTGGGGGCGTGAAACAAAGAGCAAAGCAGAACAAACCCAAAAAAGGGGAGCTGGAAGACAAAGACATCCGTCCACGCAACAGGGAAGCAAGGAAGTTACTCTCCAGGTGACCCGAGACATGACCGAACTTGAAATAACCACTGCCCCGGAAGAGACGACCCCCTGGACAGGAAACTTTCCCTTAAATATAGCGTTGCTCTATAGTACTGGACCGTCTTTCCCGGAGCTATTGACCTGTAGAGCTGCCGGCAAAGAGCGTGTTCGATCGATCGTAAAAGTTTGTATCTTTGTTTGACTTGAAGCGGCGAATAAACGACCCGTACACTCTGCATCGACCTTTTTCTCCATAAAGCAAAGTATTAAGACCCGGACGTGACGTTGTGTTGGAGCGACAGAAACGGACTACAGTTTTAATCGTTTTAATTTGGTGCGAGTGACCTCGGATTTGCTGTGGAGATTCTTGGACGAAAAGACGGCGACTGATGCCAGTCAGACGAACAGGCCCAAAATATGGTAAGCAGAAAACCTTTTATTTAATTTCTGCATTTAGTTTCGTCTGGCTGAGTTAATCGATGTCCAAAGCCGTGTGAGTGGATGGGTTGTGGATTGGTTCCGCTTGTAAGGCAAACGAACATATAGCTTGTTGTTGTGGTTTGGTTTTCCGTTACAATTCTCGGCACATAAAGTAATCACAGACAGAATTAAATTGGCTTGGGATTCTGTCGAGTGGTAAATATATCTCTATTAGCACGTTTTAAAGGCATTTAATTCGCCCTTTTCAGAGAGGCTTAACCCCCGAGAGTACGAACGGAATGTTTTCTTTAAAAAAAAAAGAGGCTTTTCTTGGTTAAATAATCGAGTTTCTGGGTATGGTTACACTGTCTAGTGAGTACTTATATTATGATAAAAAATAAAAACAACTTTCATGATTAAATGCAACATTAACGCTAATGTGTGTTTTTTAAAGTTTTGTGGGAAGAAATTTATAGATAAGCTTTCTTGAATTTCTATTGGCTAAAAAATAGTTTTTTTCTTGTAAGTTTTATGCTGCGAGTTCATTTTTAAAAGAGGAAAAAAACAGCTTACTTGGTCTTTACCGAGTTATATGTAAAAGTAGTTTCACGGTCAACTACCGGTTGACTATTGGTTGAAAAAAGCGTTTTTTGCTTGTGAATTTCATATTACAAGTTTTTTTTATAAAGATTTTTGGTCATCAAATATAAGTATTCAAGCATGTTTTGTGAAAAAAGCATTTCTTGCGAGGGTCGATGCCGCAAGTTTTTTGAAAGGGTTGAAATACTCTTGTTGTTTCTTATGTTTACGTTGGTTGCATAGTGAGTACCTATATTGTGATAAAAAAGAAACCGGCTTTCTTGACTAATGCGACGTTAATGCTAATACGTGTTTCTCAAGTTTTGTGTAAAGAAATTCCTCAGTTTCTATTGCTTTAAAAATAGTTTTTTCTTGTAAGTTCTATGAGTTTTTTATTAAAAGGGTAAACATAACTTTCTTTGATTGTCATGTCATAATAAAGTTTGGGATTATAATATAGGTATTCAAGCGTGACAGTTCTCTTATAGAGAGGGAGACGAACAATTGGTGTTTAAAATAAATAAGGAAAAAATAAAATAAATAAAAATAAGAAATGGATTTATCTGAACTGCGGGTAAAATGGCAGTCTCGTGGTATATGATCATGTGGTGCTGTATTGTTTTGCTCTGTAAGTTCATATGTGGAAAAAATTGCTCCGTTGGATCGGAATTTTTTTGTAAAAAGCTGGTATAAATGGGCTAAAAAGCAAAGAAAGGTTGGAAATCTGCCTGATTGGGGCATGCCTATGCCCGGAGAAGATATTCTTGGTGAAAATGTGAAAAATATTAATCTAGAACTTGAAGTCATTAGGAGGAGAAAAACAAGCATGTTGTTTAGTGAAAAATACAGACTGGCTTTGTTAGAAAAAACAAAAACTGATAGACAGATTTTTTGTGATAATGGAAATGCTAAAAATGATAAAGTTGAATACTGAAGTGATGGCACCAGTGAAAGCTGTTAAAAAGGAAGTTGTTGATAAAAATAATGTAACTGAAAAAACAGATTCACAACCACCTTACCTAGAAGGTGGAAACCAAAAAGTAAATCAACAAATGTCAGAAAAAAATCATTTTAATCCTTATGCACAACTGTCTGATGAATTGCAAAAATGGCAATAAAAGAGAAAGTGAACACCCTGTTGTGGTCACAGCAGTCTGCTATGTTTTCCTCCTCCTGGTCTGCCACTCCTCCTGTCGTCTCACCTCACACCTGGTCCTCATCTTCAATCATGCTCACCTGGTCTTGATCCCCAATCAACCCCCTTCATAAACCCTTGGATTCCCCGCGATCGGCGCCAGATCGTACTACGCACAACCGTGTTACCCGGATCACTCACTCTAGCTCGCTCTCCCTCCGGCTTCCTCATCCACTACCTGCTTCCCTCCTATTCAATAAACCCTTTTTGTATTCCCTTGAACATCGCCTCTGTCTTCTCTTGGGTTCAGCATCGTTAAACATAACAGAATGATCTGGCCAAGATGGACCCAGCGGACATGGCCAAAGTCCACGGAGCTCTCGCAGCTCAAGGCATTCAGATTGCCGAGCACAGCCAAGCCCTCCGGGACGCTATGGAAACCTACAAGAACATCGCAACCCGAGTCACTCAGATGGGCGCACAATTGGACGCATTGGTTCCCCACACACCGGAACCCCCACTTCCCCAACACACCTGCCACGAGCCCGAGAGCCTCTCATTCCTGCGCCCGAACGCTACGCTGGGGACATGGGTACGTGCAGGGCCTTTTTGATCCAGTGTTCCCTAGTTTTCAGCCAACAACCCCTCACCTACCCCACTGAAAGGGCTAAGATAGCTTACATTATGGGGTCACTTAAGGGTAATGCCTTAGCATGGGCCTCAGCTTTATGGGACAGTGATTCTCCAGTCAGTGATCATTTTGATCTTCTTGTTGCTGAAATGAGGAAGGTTTTTGATCACCCCATGGAGGGAGGGGACGCCGCCAAACGCCTTATTTCCTTACGCCAGGGCTCCCGCAGTGTAGCTGAGTTCTCCGTAGAGTTCAGGACCTATGCAGCAAGATCAGGCTGGAACGATAAAGCACTACGTGGGCTTTTTCTTTCCGGTCTCAGTGAGTCCATAAAGGATGAGCTGGCTACTAGGGAAGAGGCTGAGACTCTGGACGACATGATCTCCGTTTCCATCCTGCTGGATAATCACCTACCCGAGCGGCGTAGGGAGAAGACAGGGAGTTCCGTACCCCCAGCACTCTCTACTTCCTATTCCCCACACTTCCCGAGAGCTACCCTCTCTGCCCCCGTGAGATGTGCCGTGCCCGAAGAGGAACCCATGCAGCTGGGGCGCACTCCTCTCACCAAAGCTGAGCAGTCCCTTCGTTTAAGGACCGGAGTGTGTTTGTACTGTGCACAACCCGGACATCTCATCTCCACCTGTTCGTCACTGCCAAAAGACAAGGCCCAGCAGTGAGACTCGGGGCCCTGCTGAGCCAACCCCCCTCCGTCCCCGTTCCTCTCGGTTCACGCTCTCTGCTGGATACCACTCTTCTGTTCCTCAGACGTCCCTTGCCGGTATCCGCCCTGGTGGACTCGGGAGCGGACAAAAACTTCATTGGCGCCAAGTTCGCATCTCAGGTTGGCATTAGTTTCGAACAGTTACCCTCGCCCCTAAACGCTAACACCTTAGATGGCCGCCACCTAGCCCTTATTACTCATCGTACCAAGCCCCTTGAATTAATTGTTTCTGGTAATCACCATGAGAAACTTCACTTTCATGTCATCCGGTCTCCTCTTACCCCTCTGGTCCTGGGTTACCCCTGGCTCAAGCGGCACAACCCCCATTTCGACTGGTCGTCTGGCAAGGTGGTGGTTGGAGCACCTTATGTCATTCCACCTGCCTTCAATCTGCCCTGCCTCCAGCAGAGGGAGGTGTTTCCTCGCCCCAGGTACCCCCTGACCTCTCCTTGGTTCCCCCAGCCTATCATGACCTAGGGGAGGTGTTTAGTAAGTGTCGTGCGCTCACCCTGCCCCCCCTTGCCAAATGTCGCCTGTATAACTTGTCCCGGCCTGAGAGGGAGGCCATGGAGAAGTATATCAAGGATTCTCTTTCGGCTGGCCTCATAAGACCCTCCTCCTCCCCTGTTGGTGCTTGTTTCTTTTTCGTCTCCAAAAAGGACAAGTCTCTTTGTCCATGTATCGACTTCAGGGGACTCAACAACATTACAATCAAGAACAAGTATGCCCTGCCCCTCATCAGTTCCGCATTCGAGCCACTGCAGGGCGCTACAGTCTTCTCGAAATTGGACCTACGCAATGACTACCACCTGGTGCGCATCCTTGAAGGGGATGAGTGGAAGACTGGTTTTAACACCCCCCTCGGCCATTTTGAATACCTGGTCATGCTCTTCTGTCTCTCTAATGCCCCTGCTGTGTTCCAGAACCTCGTAAACGACGTCCTCCGGGACTTTCTCAACCGCTCAGTTTTTGTCTATCTGGACGACATACTTATTTTTTCTCGGAACCAGGAGGAGCACTGCCAGCACGTCCGACAAGTTCTTCAGCGGCTGTTGGAGAACAAACTGTATGTAAAGGCCGAGAAATGCGAGTTCAGTGTCACCTCTGTATCCTTCCTTGGGTTCATCATAGGGAGCGGGCAAGGGAGGACCTGCCCCGAGAAGGTCAGTGCTGTGACAGACTGGCCCATCCCCTATTCCCGCAAGAAACTGCAGCAGTTTCTGGGGTTTGCAAATTTCTACCGGAGGTTCATCCGGAACTACAGCAGGGTTGCAGCCCCTCTCACTCGTCTCACCTCTCCTGCCCTCCCATTTGCCTGGTCATTTGAGGCGGAGACTGCCTTCTCTGATCTCAAAAGACTTTTGTCTGCCCCCATTCTCATCCAACCTGACCCCTCCAGACAATTCATCGTGGAGGGTAACGGTCCTCCTAACCGTCTCTTCGTCCCCAGTGCGGTTCGCTCCCAAGTTCTGGTGTGGGTCCACACATCGCGCTTTGCCTGTCACCCTGGCGTGGTCCGCACCCTGTCCCTCCTGAAGAGGTACTTTTGGTGGCCAGCGATGGACGCTGACACTCGGGCATTCGTGCTCGCCTGCACGGTTTGTGCTCGGGCCAAGTCCTCCCATCAAACTCCTGCTGGTCTGTTACGCCCCCTTCCCGTTCCTGGTCGGCCCTGGTCTCACATCGGCCTTGACTTTGTGACCGGTCTTCCTCCCTCTAGAGGCCACACTGTGATACTCACGGTGGTCCCACTGACCTCGTCTCCGACCGTGGCCCCCAATTTACCTCCCAAGTTTGGAAGGCTTTCTGCCGAGCGCTTGGAGCCTCTGTCAGCCTGTCTTCAGGATTCCAACCTCAGATGAATGGGCAGGCTGAGAGAGCTAACCAGGACCTAGGGACCGCACTTCGTTGTGTGGCTGCGCGCAACCCCTCTGCATGGAGCGACCATCTCTCTTGGATCGAGTATGCCCACAATTCCATGTCCTGTGCGGCCATCAGCATGTCCCCATTCGAATGTTCCCTGGGGTACCAGCCACCCTTGTTTCCCGCCGAGGAGGAGGACATCTCCGTCCCCTCGGTTCAACACCATCTCCGCCGTTGCCGCAAGATGTGGAGGATTGCACGCTGCGCTCTGCTGCGCTTTGCCGAGCAGAATCGGTGCATTGCCGACCGCCACCGGGCTCCCGCTCCTGGTGGGCCAACAGGTGTGGCTGTCCTCCAAGGATCTCCCCTTAAAGACTGGCTCAAAGAAGCTAACCCCTCGTTTTGTTGGTCCTTTCCCCATTGTTTCCATCGTCAACCCCTCAGCTGTCACACTCAAGCTGCCTCCTTCCATGTCTCTCGCCTTAAGCCAGTCTCCGTCAGCTCTCTATCGCCTAGAGGCGTCCCTTGATGAGGCGCCCCTTCAATCATGCTCACCTGGTCTTGATCCCCAATCAACCCCCTTCATAAACCCTTGGATTCCCCGCGATTGGCGCCAGATCGTCTACCCGGATCACTCACTCCAGCTCGTCCACCTCGCTCTCCCTCCGGCTTCCTCATCCACTACCTGCTCCCCTCCTATTCAATAAACCCTTTTTGTATTCCCTTGAACATCGCCTCTGTCTGCTCTTGGGTTCAGCATCGTTAAACATAACACACCCAGGCACCATCCAGTTGATGATGGATCAAGATGGTAATGAAGTAAACTAAACAAAAATGATGAATTTAAAAGAGGTTATGGATAATGTAGCAATAATAACACACAGGCAAGAAAACCTCACAAGAGATCTGTTAGACACAGCAGAAAAAACACAAAAGGTGAGAAAGGGACACTAAAAGAGAGATCAGATAGATCGGGAACAAGCCTTTCTGGACCGTTTCCTCTAGTGGTGAAGAGTGGTAGAAGGAGAGATTATACTGATTACGTCTCAGCAACTATGATGGATGTGCAATGTCTGAAAGAAAATCTTCCTCCTTTGGAAAGGGGAGCAGGAGCAAATTGTTACAGCATGTGTGGGTGCTGAGTGTCAAAAATAGAAGAAGAAGCAGGAACTGATAATGAGCCTCATCAGGCACCATTCTCTTATCATTCAAGACATATATGTATGGCCATGAGGGAGGTGTTCCCTACAAAGGTGGATGTAAATGAACTAACGTCATGCATGTACAAAGATGGAGAAACTGGTAGTGACTATGTCATACGTTATAGGACTAAGTGGGAGGAGCAACTGGGTGGTCCACTAACTGACAGTCACCTTGCACTTCTCAGGGGCGCAATTGTAAAGCGATGCCCCATTTCTGTAAGAAACCGTTTAGAGGCTCTAGTAGGATTGGATAAAAAAATCTATAATAGAATGGGAAGAATATTTAAGCTATTATGTTAAGATGTTTAACAAAGAATTGAAAGAACAAGAAGAATGTGACAAATGACATGAGACAATTGAATAAAACAAAACTCTCTGAGCTTCGAAAAAACATTGCATTACATAGCCCATGAGATATGTTTTTTATCAGGAATTTGTTAATTCCAGAAGTTGAATTTATCATTGAAAGTGAAAATGGTTACTTAGAGCCAAAACAGCGATTACTTGAACATCTGTCCGTCTGCCCGTTTCACACCTGGGGGCGTGAAACAAAGAGCAAAGCAGAACAAACCCAAAAAAGGGGAGCTGGAAGACAAAGGCATCCGTCCACGCAACAGGGAAGCAAGGAAGTTACTCTCCAGGTGACCCGAGACATGACCGAACTTGAAATAACCACTGCCCCGGAAGAGACGACCCCCTGGACAGGAAACTTTCCCTTAAATATAGCGATGCTCTATAGTACTGGACCGTCTTTCCCGGAGCTATTGACCTGTAGAGCTGCCGGCAAAGAGTGTGTTCGATCGATCGTAAAAGTTTGTATCTTTGTTTGACTTGAAGCAGCGAATAAACGACCCGTACACTCTGCATCGACCTTTTTTCTCCATAAAGCAAAGTATTAAGACCCGGACGTGACGTTGTGTTGGAGCGACAGAAACGGACTACAGTTTTAATCGTTTTACCATTTTGCGATGATCTGGCGGGAACCAGCTTGTAAAAAACATCTGGCTTAAAGAAATGCCTCGGGTACATGTGTGAATCTTGCGGTATAGTTCTAAGCCCAACAAAAGGCGATCTGATTGGATCACGGTATGGAAAGGTCATCGGAATAGGCCTCGCCCAGCGTGCACCTCATGATGCCTTCACTACCTAATGTCGAATCCTAAATGGATGCGGGTCAAGTGATCCCATTTTTAAGGGTAACGAGTAGCCCCCAGTATAAATAGGATGGCACCCAGGCTAGGAGACATGGTTATCATTTTCAGAAATTATAATTTTAAGTAGCTTTCCGAATGCGCCGTTTACCAAACCCTTTTGGACATCAATGTTTCTGGTGAGCATGACCCGAGCACCCTCGGCAAACCTTAAGGAATCCGATAACTCACTTCTGCCTCCTTTAAGTGGACTGTCTTCTTTTTTTTTTTTTTTACTATTCTGCAAGTTTTGCAGTCCTGTTGAAAGTAATGTGCATCTATCTTGATAATAGATGAATGCATTACTGTCAGTGCTCCACAATTGAGTGCATCTACCAGTTTGTTGGTCACAAAGCTGTGCAAGACATCCTTTGGGCAAAGAGCCGATTCAATCACAGATTGAGAGATCAGAGCTCTGTCAGTCTCCGACAACTCATTCGACTTTCCTTTGATTCTGATCCTGTCTAGCATCTCTGCAAAGGCCACATCATCCTTCTGGCGCATGATCTCAGTCATAGTAGTGATGGGCACGGCAGTTCTTTTGAGTGTACTGAATCACTAGAATCAGTTCATTAAAATGATTCGTTCAAAAGATTCGTTCAGTTCGTTCATTCACCAAATCAATAACTCTGTGCTTATGGAGCTCTGACTGCAATTTCTTCTACTTCCTGAACGCAGCCAAACAATCCGTTACTATTTTTAATGATTCAGACCCGAGGTTCACGTTCACTGCACTTCAGGGACAATGCAATAAAAAAAATAAAAAAAATAAAAAAAACGTTCACGGACAAGGACGAGTGACATTCGCGAGGAATTAGCAAATAGAGAAGATGTTGAGGTGTGTTCACAGCCGAATCTTGAATCCTCGTTCACTGACCGAATCACCGGAAGAGAATCCTTTTCACTGAACGAATCTCTTTTGAGAATCCCCGGATGAGACCTCGTTCATTCACTGACCGAATCTTTTTCAAGAATCCCCGGATGAGACCTCGTTCACTCACTGAACGACTCTTTTGAGAATCCCCGGAGGAGAATCATCGTCACTGAATCCCTGTCGCGCGAATCTCTGGATGAGAATCCTCGTTCAGTAGCAGCCTAACGTGACAGACTCTTGTGTGTAGACATTCACAAACAAACATTGCAGATGTAGTAAAGGTTCTATTACTTTTAAAAACACTGTGTGTGTTTCCAGCCTGTCTAATAAACAAATAAAGTGTGACTAAATCGCTTGGTTGTGAAATATTTTATTGCACCGAAATAAAATAAAAATTAAAATAAAAAAATAAAATATCAACTTAAATATGCAAACAAAAAGAAAATAAATAGCTTAAATAAAACAAAACAAATATTAAATGAAGTGGAACATTAAATCAACAATTTCAGTGCCCTACATTTAAAAAGAAAATATCAACTTAAATATGCAATCAAAAAGAAAATAAATAGCTTAAATAAAACAAAACAAATATTAAATGAAGTGCAACATTAAATCAACAATTTCAGTGCCCTACATTTAAAAAGAAAATATCAACTTAAATATGCAATCAAACAGAAAATAAATAGCTTAAATACAAAAATAAATATGAAAATCAAGAAACTAAACACACACACACACACCAAAAGTGTCAAACACAGGAAAGATTGTCCTTGCATATTTGTTCTCTTTTTTCATCCAAAGATCTACTCCAGATTTGCATTTAAAAATACCAGCTGGCTGACTTTGGATGGGCTGAGCCGATTTCGTCTCTCTGATATAATTTGCCCCATCTTGCTAAAAATTCTCTCCGATGGAACAGATGTGGCCACAATACAGAGTCTTCTATTCATTATTTCGGACAGTCTTGGATAGACCGCGCCTCTATTTTGCCACCATGTGAGAGGGTTTGAAAGTCTATGTATAAGAGGCTCCTGCACAAAAGCACGGACCTCCAGTACAGCATCCGACACTGGATTTCGGCTGTTGGTCACAAGCCCAGAGACCTGCTTATCAAAGTCCTGCCAAATTGAACCGTCCTGAATGGAACTTGGTCGTTGTGCTGCTGCGCCCTCTTCTTCAGGCTGGTTGGGGAGGTTCACCTTTGCAGCAGCATTGCTGAGATGATGATAGGCCCTATCTGCATCCTCATCCCTGCCAAAGGCCTTCCTTTTGAACCTGGGGTCCAGTGCTGCTGCTTCAGATAGCAGAACATGAACCTCAATTTTGTGGAACCTGTGAGCCATCTGGGAACAAATGGTGTCCACCATTAGTTTCACAGGATCCATCAGGTTCACATCCTTTTGCATTTTTTTGGCCATCTTCTGTAATCCTCTTGCCAGAAGAATTACTTTTGACGCAGTGACATATCTGAGAGACAGAAAACAAGGTTTGTGCCTCATAGTAACAACAACAACAAAAACAACAGCAACAACAATGATAATAATGTATTATGTTATTGGAAACATATTTCATAATAATATTACTAATAGTAATAATATTTGTGCAATTAACAACCATTTGCTCGAAAACTTAATGGCTAAAATTAGTTCAACTTAACCTTTTTTCTCTTTGATTTAAGTGACACTGATCTCACACCCTCACTGAGTGTTGAAGCCAGTGAACAAAAGCCTTGATTGAAGCACCTCTACAGTCAAGTTTCCATGGCAATGACCTAGGTCAAGCCAGACAAGGAGGAGCCTAAAGCTTGATTGACAGTTTTATGACTTTGTTTTGATGCAACTGTGCTAGTTAAAAAAGAAGCCCTTGAATTCACAGTACTATCAGAACACTGCAATAATAAAATCATATACATACCCCTCTCCACTTATCTCAACGGTGACCTCCTCAAAGGGTTTTAACACCTCACAGGCCTGCTTGAGTTCCTCCCACTCCTCCTGTGTTAGGGTGGGTAGTCTTGGGTTTGTAAGGGCCAGAGTTGTGATTACTGCATCCTTATTTTTAAGGATACTCTGGACCATGTAGAACGTAGAGTTCCATCTTGTAGGGCAGTCTTGCTTCAGACGAGCTTCTGGCAAGCCTAGCGGTTTTTGGGTGGCCCGTAGTTTTTCTGTGGAAACGGTGCTCCTGTGCAGATGTTCCACAATAGCCTTCACTTTGTCAAGAGTTTTTTTTATCGGAGACATGCCACCGCTTACAATTAAGTTGAGGGTGTGGGCAAAGCAGAACAGGTGAGGCCAACCTGTGTTCTGAATTGCTTTCACCACATTTGAAGCATTGTCAGACACACAGGCAGCCACCTTGTTTGTGATGTCCCACTCCCTTGCAACTCGAATAAGCTGCTCTGATAGGTTGTCTGCTGTGTGCCTCTCACTCATTTGGAAGCAGTCCAGCAGGACAGAGACCATCTTATATTGATCTATAAAATGGCATGTCACCGACATCAATGACGTTGTTGTTCATGATGTCCAGCAGTCTGTGGTCAGACAGACAGCTTTGGCTTTTTTAACCTTTTCTTTGATTTTTTCCCCGAGTTGTTTTATATAGATCGGGTATGATAGTATTGGAAAGAGTTTTCCTGCTCAGTAAGATGTAGTTTGAATTGAGTTCCTTTGTGAACTGGCGGAATCCAGTGTCTTCCACAATGGAATATGGCTGTAAGTCCAGTGAAATCATTTTGGCCAGCATCTCATCCAAGGCCTTTTGTCTGAGTGGGTCAAGTGGTCTTGACACAAAATGTGTTAGTCTCGATTGACTTCCTCGACCACTAGGCCTACAAATTGCTCCAGTTGTGGCAACAGCAACTGGGCCTGGACCGGTGCTACTGGCCGCAGCAGTGCTGGTGGTTGCACTGACTTGGACACTTGTGCTGGCTGGAGCAGTTCTGGTGCTGGTGTCTGTAGAAGCAGGGACTCTCACCTCTTGCAGCTGAACAGTTGGGTGTTTGGTTCTTAAATGACGGAAAAGGTTTGCTGTGGACCCACCTTTAGTAGACAGCTTTGCTTTGCAAATGTTGCAACATGCCGCCGTATTGGAAATGAAACAAAATTGTGTCCAGATAGCACTTTTTCTTCTTAATTCACTCATCTTGTCGCTGTGTCACTGTCAATCTCTTTCCGACAGCAAAAACTTTGAGGGGCTGGTAGTGAATACAAGGTGATGGGGGGAATAAACCATTTAACAGTAGGGTAAGGGTGAAGGGTGACTCGGGGGATGATAGGGTACTGTGTGTGTGTATGTATTGGGTTGTGGGGCCCCCCCCCTGATAATGGTTGAGTCCTATCCAGGACAGGTAACAAGTCTGGTCTAGTCTTAAATGAAAAATTAATTCAAAACAAACAAGTTTTCATATAAAAGTACAGTTTAATTGCAAATCAGCATTATGATATTGATGATAGCTACTAAACAACAACAACAATAATAAATAAATAATAAATAAAAAATAAATTAACAATTTCTCCCTCCTGAGGGATCAATAAAGTTTTACCTTACCTTAATACCAGTAATAATAATCTAATATATGAACTTTGAATAATATGAATCAGAATTGGTCCTCAAGGAGAAATTTATTTTTGTTACAATAACTGTGTAAATAATATGTATTTCATAACATTAGTTAACAGAGTGTAGCCTACACTTTACTTTTTAATCCTTGTTCACTGAACAAATCTTCCTAGAATCCCCAGATGAGACCTCGTTCACTCACACTGAACCTTTTGGATACGCGGATGAGACCTCGTTCAGTCACTGACCGACTCTTTTCGAGAATCCCCGGATGAGACCTCGTTCACTCACTGAACGAATCTTTGAGAATCCCCGGATGAGAATCACCGGAATAGAATCACCGGATGAGAGTCCTCGTTCAGTCAAGGATTAAGCCGAGGATTAAGCGAGTCATAGAATCATAGAATCATCATCATCATATCATGATAATCATCATCATAGAATCATCATATCATGATAATCATCATCATAGAATCCTCCCACCGGCACGATCGCAGCAGAGTGAGTTCAACTGAACTGAGAAAGGAACGAATCACTTCATGAAGTGATTTGGTTCAGTACGTTCACTCAAAAGATTTGTTCTTTCGAACGAATCGTTCGCGAACGACACAACACTAAGTCAGAGTGACCACCTGGAAGTGTTCCTGCCACAAGTCTACCTCAGATGGCTCATACACACACAGAGGTTTGGACTGTCTCAGTGGTGGTAGCAGGTAAAAAGTCTCCAACGGCAATGACAGAGACTCCTCCAAAAGGTCTCTGACTGCCCTTGATCT
Organism: Callionymus lyra; assembly: GCF_982586985.1. NCBI lineage: Eukaryota > Metazoa > Chordata > Actinopteri > Syngnathiformes > Callionymidae > Callionymus > Callionymus lyra. Next base: position 32,083,899 of record NC_141823.1, on the reverse strand, counting down.
GTTTGAGTCTGGCTTCCACATATACAAAGTGGGGCTTCGATACCATGGAGACTTCATCGACGATGACGATTTCTGCAATCATAATTTCTGCTCTCATTAGTCCAGTTTGTTGCAAAGTCCTTGGATTGGTAGTTTGAGACTTCTGGGTAGTTTCAGAAGATAGTGCAGTGTTAAACCTGCAATGTTAAAGGCTGCAGTCAACAGGATGGTGGGCTTCGACAAGTCAGCCTCGTCAAAAAATCTGGGAAAGACGGTCTCGTGTTATGGGTCCCCTCTCTATTTAAGGGAAAGTTTCCTGTCCAGGGGGTTCGTCTCTTCCGGGGCAGTGGTTTTTTCATGTTAGTTCCTGTCTCGTGTCACCTGGAGAGCAACCTCCCTTCCTCCCCGCCGTGTGGGCCAGTTCCTTTGTCTTCCAGCCCCCCTTTTTTGGGTGTGTTCCGTTTTGCCCTTTTGTTTCACGCCCACAGGTGTGAACTGAGCAGACAGACAGATGCTTCATTAAGTCGCTGATTAATCTCTAGTCTGTTTTCAAGCTAGCCTTGAGACAGTGCATATCAGTATGAAGTGAAATGTTGATTGTGAATGTGTATTCAAACGTTTAAGCTCTTAGATGAGGCTAGTAATTTCTACTCTATATTTTTATTATCTTTTTAGCATTAATTTAACTTATGGCGTATACGTATAGTGTATAATAATTTCCAATCCAACATACTTTTTGACACTCGAGGTAGGTTTCTAGTTTTGGATTGTTGTGTATTGAATCAGCTAAATTCATCAATCCAAGTACACAAGCTTACACAAGACTGCACAAAAAACGGCACCTGGTCAGCCATGTTACCGCTGTGGAAAATCAGGACATCAGGCATCAGAGTGTTGGTGTAAAGACTTGGAATGTAGAAATTGTGTTAAAAACGGCCACATCGAACGTGCCCGCAGAAATAAGATATTTAAACAACCTAATGTTAAGAAGAGAGGATTTTACAAGAACAAAAAGAAACGTGTGAATAAGATGGAACAGGAATATGATGAATATGAGTCAGACAATGATACTGTGCACATTTTATCTGTCATGAACAGTGACGATGAAGGATATTGGGTTGCACCACTACTAGAGAACAAACCAGTTCATATGCAGGTGGACACAGGTACACGTGTTTCTATGGTATCAGAAAGGGTTTACAAAAATAAGCTACAGCACCTTCCTCTCCGTGAGACCAAGCTCAAGTTGAGAACATATACTGGTGAGACTGTTCCAGTGTTAGGAGCTGTGCATGTAATGGTAGAGTACAAAAAACAAAGAGAGACACTTCCACTATACATTATTGCAGGAAACCTCCAAGCTTTACTAGGTCGCAGATGGTTACAAAAGATTAAGCTGGACGGGAGGAGTATTTATTGTGAGCGAGGGTTCTCTACAGGAAGTGTTGAGAAAGCATCCTAAAGTATTTGGGGGTGAACTGGGTAGCATGAAAGATATTGACCAGATTTGAGTGGTCTCCCAGGCGTGCAGTGTTACCTGGATGATCTGCTCATTGCAGGAAAAGATTATTTGACACATTTGCAAAATCTGGAGGCAACACTGAAACAACTAGAAGATTATGGGCTGAAGGTGAGGAAAGATGAATACAAGTTTTTCCAATCTTCTGTCGAGTACCTGGGTCATGTAATCGACAGCACAGGACTCCAAAAGTCACCATTAAAAATGAAGGCTATTGTTGCTCCAGCGCCAATTAATGTGAGTCAGTTAAGATCTTTCCTTGGTCTGTTGACTTATTATGCTAAATTTGTCCCAAACCTTGCAAGTAAGTTGAAGCCACTCCACAAACTTTCAAACAAAACTACCAAGTGGGAGTGGACAGTAAAATATGAAAAAGCTTTTAAAGAGATAAAGAAAGACTTTGCAAACTCAAACATACTCGTGCATTTTGATCCAAAATTGCCTCTTCAACTAGTGTGTGATGCGTCACCTTATGGGGTAGGGGCAGTGGTGTCTCACATTATGCCATCGTGTGAAGAAAGACCTGTTGCTTTTGCGTCGAGGACGCTAAGAAAGGCTGAGACCAATTATGCACAAATCGAGCGCGAGGCACTATCCATTGTTTTTCGGAATCAAGAAATTCCATCAGTATTTGTTTGGTAGAACGTTCACACTGACAGATCATCGACCACTTACCTCTATTTTGGGTTCGCAAAGTGGAATTCCCTCGTTAGCTGCCAGCCGCATGCAACAATGGGTACTGCTGCTGTCAGCCCAGCAGTATGAGATCAAGTATCGGAAGTCAGATCAGCAAAATGCTGACGGCCTTTCAAGACTTCCATTGCCTGTTACACACTCTGAGCACTCAAAAGCAGAGATTTTTTTTATTGTAAAGAGGTGATTACTAAACCAATAACATCAGCACATGTGAGGTAACACACACACACGCACTGATCCTGATCCTCTGGTGCAGAGACAGACTGTGACCACTAAGACAATCAGAAAGTGGACACCAGCTGTGGAGGACGCCATCAGAGACTGCTTTGAAACAACAGACTGGGATGTGCTGCTGAGGTCTCATGGTGAGGACATCGAGGGTCAGACACATTGTCTAACAGATTATTTAAATTTCTGCTTGGACGTTGTCGCCCCTACTAAGACTGTCCGCTGTTACCCTAATAATAAACCGTGGGTAACAAAGGAGGTCAAGGATGTCCTTAACAGGAAGAAAGTGGCATTCAGGAGCAGGGACAGGAACGCCATGAGGTCAGCTCAGCAGGAGGTGAAGCGATGCTTGAGGGAGGCAATGGACACCTACAGGAGGAGGTTGGAGGAGAAGCTGAGCCGAGAAGAAATAGGAGAGGTCTGGGATGGTGTTAAAACCATCACTGGACACAAGACCAAGGCCTCTCTGACTGCAGTGGACACGGTGGAGGAGGCAAATGGACTGAACAACTTTTTCAACAGGTTTGAGCAGGTCACCTCACCCTCACTGCTGCCCGCCTCAGGACCTGCCCCACCTTCTTGTGCCCCCCCCCCCAGCTCCACACAACCACTTCCCAGCTTCACCTCACTCCAGGTACAGGATGTACTTCGGAGGATTCGTCCAGGGAAGGCTGCTGGTCCTGATAAGGTGTCTGCTCGACTGCTAAAGACCTGCGCTGCTGAACTAGCTGAGCCGCTCAAGCATGTCTTCAACCTCAGTCTACGGCTGGGGAAAGTACCAACTCTGTGGAAGACTTCCTGTATCGTTCCAGTCCCTAAAAATATCAGACCGAGCGAGCTGAACGATTACAGACCGGTGGCACTGACTTCGCAGCTGATGAAGACACTGGAGCGGCTGGTCCTCAAACATCTCAGGCCACAAGTCCAGCACGCGCAAGACCCCCTGCAGTTTGCCTACCAGCCAGCAGTTGGTGTGGAAGATGCCATCCTTCACCTCCTGCATCGGACCTACTCCCACATAAGATAATAAGATAAAGGAAGCGGTTCAGTGAGAATCCTGTTCCTGGACTTTTCTAGTGCCTTCAACACTATCCAACCCACTCTGCTGCAGGACAAACTGACTAAGATGCATGTGGACCCTGGTCTGGTCTCCTGGATTACGGACTATCTTACTGATCGACCACAGTATGTCAGGCTGAAGGACATCAAGTCTGACACTGTGGTGTGCAGTACAGGAGCACCTCAGGGGACAGTACTGGCCCCTCTCCTCTTCACCATCTACACTTCAGACTTCTGCTACAACTCAGAGCTGAGTCTCGTCCAGAAGTATGCTGACGACACTGCTATTGTTGGATGCATCAGGGACAACAGCGAAGACGAGTATAGGAGTCTGATACATGACTTTGTGGACTGGAGTGAGAGGAACCACTTGCAGCTGAACACCTCAAAGACCAAGGAGCTGGTCTTGGACTTCGGGAGGTCCAGGACAAAGCCACGTCCAGTGTCCATCAGAGGCGATGAGGTGGAGATAGTGGACAACTATAAGTACCTCGGTGTGTGGATGGACAGTAAACTGGACTGGTCCTGCAACACAGACCATGTATATAAGAAGGTTCAGAGTAGACTGTACTTTCTGAGGAGGCTTCGATCATTTAACATCTGCAAGAAGCTCCTCTGCATGTTCTACCAGTCTGTGGTGGCCAGTGTCATGTTCTATGCTGTAGTGTGTTGGGGTGGAAATATGTCCAAGAGGAGTGTCAACAGGTTGGACAGGTTGATCAGGAGGGCTGGCTCTGTGGTTGGAATGAAGCTGGACTCAATGGTGACAGTTGCTGAGAGGAGATCATTGAACAAACTACTGTCCATCATGGATGATGACAGTCATCCTCTGAGCACTGTCATCAGTGAGCAGAGAAGCAGAATGAGTGCACGAATGCTCCTACCCAGGTGCAAAACAAATAGACTCAGGGACTCATTCATCCCTCGGGCTATTAAATTGTACAATTCTGAGTTCGGGGGCAGGAGTGGAGTGAGAGTATCTGGATGTTCTGTTCTATGTATCCTTTGTCTTTGTTGTTTTTCTTTGACCTATGTTCTTTGTCTTTATCTTTAGACTTAGATTGTGTCATCTTGTTCTTCCTCTTTATGTTCTTCTTTTTATTTTATTTTTTATGTATTATTTTTTATTGTTTATGAAAAAGTGCTGGCTATTGGTAAAAAACAATCAACATCAGCACATGTGAAGAAACACACACGCACTGATCCCATTTTGTCTGAGGTTATGGACATTGTGACTAGTGGTAGTGGAGGAGAAATGAAAGTTTGAAACCTTATTTGGTTAGACAAAATGAGCTTTCAGTTCAGTCTGGGTGTTTATTGTTGGGTAATCGGGTCATCATTCCGCCAATTTTAAGAGAGAAGGTCCTGAATGAACTTCATTCTGGACATTTTGGTGTGGTTAGAATGAAGGAAATTGCACGTAGCTACTTCTGGAGGCCTGGGTTAGATACTGCTATTGAGGAGAAAGCAAGGTCTTGTTCTGACTGTCAACAGCTGAGGAACCAGCCTCAGATGGCTCCATTACATCCATGCATCTGGCCCGAAGAACCGTAGCAACAAGTTCATATCGACTTTGCTGGACCAGTGGAGAACCATATGTTCTTGGTGGTAGTTGATGCTCATAGAAAATGGCTCGAAGTTGCAGTGATGAAGAGCACTTCCTCAGAGAGAGCCGTCGAAGTGTTGAGGACAATCTTCAGCCGTTTTGGCCTGCCACAACAGCTGGTGAGCGATAATGGGACTCAGCTGGTGTCAGAAGAGTTCAACACGTTTATAGCACAAAACGGTATCCAGCACATTAAGTCTGCTCCTTATCACCCGGCTACAAACGGACTTGCTGAGATATTTGTACAAACTTTGAAGCATGCACTCATGGCGTCCAACAGTAAAAAGTCTCTGAATGAATGAATGAATTGAATGATTAACAGCTGTATATTACTTACTTACTTACTTACTGTGCTCATCATGTTCCCGCATTTTTGAGTGACACCTGGCGGGGAATAGGGGGAGACTTGGACTTTTTAAACGACGCTTTACAGCGTGACAGGAGGAGTTTTCTTGATGGAGGACAACGGAGATCGAAGTGGGTGAGGAACCGCATCAAGCATTGGAGATTGTTCTGTCAGCCCGACAGTCAAAGACCCAGCATCTGATGCGCAACTCCAGCGCGGAGTTAGAGTTTGACGGCAGCACCTGAAGCAGGTTAGCTGGCTAAGCTAACCAACCACTTCCAGTCCCCTCGACACGGAACCCGGCACCCACCAGACGCTCAGGTACCTTTTTTATTTATTGGCTCTGTGGAGTGAAGCGGCGTAATCATAGTTTTTGGTCTCAACGCACCCGAGCGACGATTCAGGATTGCAACGTTTATTTTTGATGGACAAACTGGTCATTATTGAGTTTGGACTGCCTTATGAAGAGACATTTTTAGTTTAAATTGGTTGTGGGGTTTTGTTTGCCTTTGAATATAATAAGTAAATGTGTTTTGATTTAACCATTTGTGAAACTTATTATTTAATTATTTGAACTAAACTAAATTGGCGAATTCGGGGTCCTGCAGTCTACTAGGTAGAGCAGGATCGCTACATAAAGTGGAGGTACTGCTGGGAGCCTATTTAGTTTGAAATTTATTTTTGAATTATTGATAGCCAAGTTGTTTAACATTTGTGATTTGTAAGTTAATTTTTGCAATAATGGAATTATGTGCTAATTTAACTACCAAACTCTTAAACTGGTGTCAAAGGGAGGGTTTAAATGAATCCCATTGTGTGTTAATTCTGATCCCTCGTGCTGTTAATGAAGCCGTTATTGACACTTCAGACGATCAAATGTCTAGGCAGTGTACGTGTCAGAGGACAAATGTTTAATCTCAGGTGGAAAAAAACTCATGGTTTTATGTGAATGCAGAGAATCTGTAGTACATACTGAAGTTCCTCCTGAGGTGAGGCCTAGTGAGGGAGAAGCACCATGGCCGATATTTTGCATTGATGAAGAGAAACCTGTGCTGTGTCTCAAATCGCATACTACTCTTAGGCTCGATTCCAATTCTCAGTTTGAGCACTACCACTACGTTTGCGCGTGCCCGCGAGGTGTAGTGGATTCCCGATTCTACTTTCGGCGTAGTGATAGTGTTCAAGGTAGTGCCAGGTCTCCCTACAAGAGGTAGTGATGTCGGAGGCACACTTCGCAACCGAGTGTTGAAGCAGAAGGAAGAATGGCGAGCAACATAGTGCATAAATGTGAGCATTCTTGCTTTAAAACTAGTGTTTTTTCATAAAATTAATGTGAAAGCATTGTTTTTGCTGATATTCCATGTTGATAAAATATAAACACGCGGTGAAGATGCTACGTTAGCAATTGTTTGTTCGTAAACTTGAGTATGCATTCTTTCAACGATATTCCATGCTAATAAACTTTTAAAAGTTGTTAACTTTTAACAGTGAAGACGTTAGTTGTTTGTGTATTTCATGTGAAAAGTATTGTTGTTTTTTACACATAAAAACGATGTTTAACTCGACGCTACTTTTAAGCATTCTTTCGACGATATTCCATGCTAATAAACTTTTAAGAGATAACAGTGAAGATACTATTTGTTTTTGTATTTAATTAAAACCAAGTATTTGTGTATGTATTATGTGTATTTTTTGTACACTATACTATACACTCTATACTTGCCCATTAAAAATATTAAAAAAAAACAACATATCACACAGGGACGCCAGAGGAAACGAGGAGGCTAATCATTTTCCACATGGAAAATGAGGAGCGCTTCAAGAAGTCCAAGTACACTTCGAAAGCACTTTGGATGTGAGTTATGAGTTTAATAATTCATTAGCATGTTCTTTTATTCTGTTGAATCTGTAAGTTTACATTGTTGGTTGTGTCTATTTCAGGGAACTGTTGCGAGAGTTGGGCCTGGAGGAGAAGGTCACGGCCCAACAGGTTTCCAAAAAATGGGAAAACCTAAAAAGAAAATGCAAGGTAGTAGTTTCATTCATGACTACTTATAAAAATAAAACTCATGATCGTTATTATTAGTTCTATATTAATAAAAAATGTGTTTGTCCTTTCTCCCTGTGTCTCCATTTCTTTGCATGTGCGGCAGGAACTACGGACACCGAAGACGGGAAGTGGCACGGACAGGGGCGAGACGACTGCTGCCAACTGGCAGTATTTCGACTTAATGCACGAAGTGCTAGGTGGCAGGCCGTCGGTCGACCCCCCCCCCCCCCCGGATTATAATTTGTGTTGCCATGTTCTACAGGATGCTGCAGAATCCTCCGAACCGGGTCCGAGCACCTCCGTAGCTCGGACACTTCACCAACGCTCCTCAAGTCCCAGCACATCGGGAGTTCGGACACCTCGCCCACACTCCCCAGGTCCCAGCACATCTGGCGGCACCGGTCCAGCAAGAAGCCCAGGAACACCCACCAGGAAAAGGAAACGAAATCCTGTTCTCGAATTCCTGAAAGAAGCCAACCTGCGCGAGGAACGGCGGTTCCATGAGCAGTCCGCAAAGGAGGATAGACAGAACGAAAAACAAGAGGCCCACAATATCCGATTTGGGGACCTTCTAGAAAAGATAGTGGACAAGATGTAGTCCTGAGTGTTGTGTGCTGGTGTTGTTTTTTTATATATTTAATTTGAGCACTGTTCCTTGCACTTTTTGATTTTGCGTGTGTTTGCTGTGATTTAATTTAAAAGATTTTGTTTTACAATTTCTAGTTGTGTCATTCTTAAATACATATTTACATTCTATTAAATGTTAATATTTATATATTAGTACAATTAATGCAAATACAAATGTTAAAATATAAAACACTTAAACTCACAACATTTTACACTCAAGGAAATTTTGCACAAAAGGGCACAATTTTACTCAGGAAGATTGTCAAACATTTGGGCAGCCAGTCTGTCTCTGGTAGCTGACCCAGATGTTTCTTGGCGTGCAATGTCTTCAGGTTGAGGTTCGGGGATGACATCTACAATGTCAACCTCTGGCTCAAGTGTGTCCCTATTGTCCAGGCAGATGTTGTGCAAAAATGCAGATGATGCAATTCCCTCGCAAGCAAATGTAGTTTCTACCTCCAGTGCCCTAAACAGAGTTGATCGCCACCTTGTCTTCATCATACTAAAGGCCCTCTCTATAATGCTTCGGCCCCTGACATGATGAAAGTTGAACCGCCACTGGACTTGCCCATTCACCGGCTCCTTGTAGGGTGGAAGCAGACGGAAGGGGCTCTCCAAACATGGATACCCACCATCACCCAAAATGATGTAGCCAGGTGGGGGATAGCATCTCGTCATATAAAATGGGCTGTTTTTCAAGATTCTAGCATCATGAACAGACCCAGGGTAACCAACAAAAATGTCCAGAAACCTGCCACGTGAATCACAAATTGCCTGCATGTTCAGGGAATAAAACCCTTTATAGTCCAGGTAGTCCAATGGGTGCTTCTCTGGTGGTTTGATCCTTATGTGGCTACAATCAATTGCTCCAACCACATTGTTGAATGCAGGACATCTGGACAAATCAGCAACACCCTGACCAACTGATTGCAGCTCTTCCGGTAGTGGAAAGGAAATTATTCTGGTAAAGTTTTCCAAGATGTCCTGTGCCACTCTGTGGATGATCTGATGGACGGTTGTTTTCGGAATACCAAAGATCCTGCACCCCACTTTATAGGACAGTCCATGAGCCAGCCAGTAGACGTATACGAGAACCTCTAGATCTTTTCCCCAGCCATGTGACTGATCTTTTCGTAGAAGCCTCTGCAGACTGGTCAGTGCCCTTCTGGTAAGGCGGAAATCATGCCGTAGCTCAGCCTCCACGTTGAACCGGAGAGAACCAGTCTGAGGAGGAAAATTACACACCATTAGAAATGTGCATCCAAATAAAATAGTTTGAGTAAAAGCTACTCAAAATATGTTCAAATAACTTCAGGTTTATGTAAGCGAGATGGTAAACCTATTAACGACTGATAAATACAGCTACAATACGCTCTAAACATAGTTTACTACTGTTTTCATTCTTTTAGAAAAACAAAACAAAGAAACGGGTAAATGGAGGGCTTATATTGACCATTGTTGGCTTGTAAATGGGGTCTTAAAAAAGGCATACACATTACTTTACATAACAACACGCTTCAAACTTTATCTCTCTACAGTTTGCTTTTTTTTTTTTAAAAACAACAACAAAGAAACACGTTAAAATAGATCGCTTGTATTGACCATTGCTAGCACGTTTAGCATTCCGCTTACAATTGTGGTCGGAAAAAGTCCAAAAAACCCGGCATGCATCGATCAACACAATCACAGCAAGCTCCAAACTTTAGTTCACTACCGTTTGCATAATTTTATAAAACAACAAAGAAACATGTAAATAGATCGCTTGTATTTACCATTGCTAGCACGTTTAGCATTCCGCTTACAATTTTGGTCGTAAAAAGTGCATTAACCTCAACATACACCGATCAACACAGCTACAATAACCTCAAAACTTTTTGGTTCACAACCGTTTGCATACTTTAAGAAAAAAACAACAAAGAAACATATACATCGCTTGTATTGTTAGCGTGTGGTGATCTGTTAAACAAAACTTATTTTCAACCAAATACATACCGTGAAAATTTCCAAAAGCGCTTCGATGTCTTGATGATATCTACCTCTTTGAAAAGGTCGTCGTCTTGTTGAACAAAAATGTAGATATACAGTCAGGAGCAAAGCTAGTGTTGCTGTTGAAGGCATGTTCTCATTCTATTCAGCTCTCAGTCGCTTCTGCTGACGTTATATTCAGTCAGCGGCAACGATTGATGACGTAACGTAGGGTAGGCCGTGCCCAAATCTGAAGAGTGATGCGAAGGGCCTAACGGGTGGCCTAGTGGTAGTGGTAGGGCTCAAACTGAGAATTGGAATCGAGCCTTAGTATACTAGAAGTTAGTATGCATCAGTTTAGTGTACGTACTAACTAGTACGCAAATTCTCCACAGATGGTATGTCTCAAATCAAACTCTGCTGCTACACACTAACCGGAAATCACATGACAGCTTCTTCTTCTACTACTAATTAACAATGATTGAAATCAGCTGTTGGGACGCTATCGACACCTGCTGGCAGCACGTTTTGAAACTTTGGGAGAAAAATAAATAAAGAAAAATATGAATAACAAAATATTCAAGAGGTATTTACGCCGCTATCAGCAGCGAAGACGTCTAATCCTTCTACTGCTGGCAGAAAATGTACCTGTAAGTATATGAATATATACTGTATATATATATATATATATATATCTTTTTTTTTTTACCTGATAAACTGCGTTCTTTGCTAATAAACTTTATGTGAAGGAAGGAAAGAAGGGAAAAGGGAGGACAGACTAGAGGTAGGGAACAGGTCAATCGGATAAAAAAAAGAAACGTAAGTCTGTGATAAAGGGAAGGAAAAAATTATTCTGGATGGAAGAAGGAAACAGATTGGGTCAACTTGACCCAGAGGTATAACAGGTGAATGTGTTGTAAATAGGATATATAGACTTTGGTTATGCTCAAGATGAAAAAATAATCATAACATGTGTGGGAAAACATCTTATAGTCCTACAGCAGTGACGGTGTTAATGTCCTTTGAAAACTAACTATACAGTAACGTATAACTGCTCCCCTCAAGTCAAGCATAATTGTAAGTCAGCATTGTCTATATTGTGACTGATCATCATATCAGCATTGTAAAAATTCCAATATTAAAATAAAGTCTCAAAGTGGATACTGAGCATGACTTATGCATTAATGCACTACTGCATTTTATAGCTTGTTTCAGTCATTTAAAGTGCAATACAAAGGAAAACACAAGAAGATTTACTTAATATAACTTTATTAAAACATGAACTTGTTTTCCTCCAACAGGCTCCAAACCCCAGGCAGTACTGCCAAATAAATGCCACAGTGCCACTTTTGGCACTGTACTTCGATGATGGAGACCTCCGTCCCAACTTCCGCCTCTCCAGGCCATCTTTTCAAGCCCTTATGGTTGCCCTCTGCGAGGCGAGTGATCATGGCTCAGGACCCGTCATTGAGGCCTTAGTTTTTCTTTTCTGATTAGCCAGTGGGACCTCTTACTGTGTGGTGGGAAGAGCCTTTGGCATGCACGGAGCCACAGTCCACCGTGCCATACACAAAACGAGCACGAAGGTCCTGACCCTCCTCTCCAAGGTCGTCCGTCACCCATCAGAAGAGGAACTGCCACTGGTGGGAGCTGGTTTTGCCCGTTTGGCTGGGACAGCAGCCTTCCACAATGTTGTTGGCAGCATTAATGGCTGCCACGTCCGGGTGAAGCCACCCACCCAGGACGCAGACTGCTACCTTAATAGAAAATTATTTTATTCTATTCAGTTTCAAGCTGTGTGTGACCACACAGCTAGATTTATAGACATTTTTGTGGGGTTCCCAGGCTCTGCACATGATGCGAGGGTGCTGAAGCACAGCCCTCTTTACTATGAACGGAGGTACCCCCCACCAGGCTACTGCATCATTGGAGACGGTGGCTACCCCTGCCTGCGCCAGCCCATCGCCCTGTTGACACCGTACCGCCAGCCTCTCCACAAACATCTTCAGGCCTTCTACAACGCCCGCCTGGCAAAAGCCAGATGTGTTGTGGAGAGAGCCTTTGGCATACTTAAAACAAGGTGGAGGTCCATCTTCATGAAGGACGTCCGTTATGTCCCGGAGGTGGTCACCTGCTGCATCATATTGCACAACATCTGCCTCAGCAACGGCGATGAGCTTGAGCCAGAGGATGCTGATGTGGAGGGAGCAGGAGACCACCACTACCCAGAACCAGCAGCACCAGGTGCCATCTGTGGAGCAGACGACAGGCACAGGATGGCAATGTTGTGTGTTGCGTCTGAGCACGACTACATCTAACAATAAATAATGTACATAGTAGTCACGACTCCTTATTAAAATGTGTCACAAATATAAAGAAGAATATGAAGCATCTAAAATTAAACTTAACAGTGCAGTGAACCAAATCCAAGTCCAGTCGTGTGAGGTAAAGGAATGTGAGTTCCAGAGTTTAAAATCTGAAATGAAAGAGTTGAAGTCCATGGTTGTTGGTGCAATTCCACGATCTGCACAATCGAGGGATCGACATGTTTCAGTGAGTCCGAAAACTGCTACTGATGATACTGCTGCTCAGGTTTTAGCTTTGAAACAGCAGATTGGCCAGCTGCAGTTGAAACTTCAACAAAAGGTATCCGAACCCGAGAGGTCCACCAAGGTGGCTACTGTGTCCAATGTTGATGCTTCTAAAACTTGTTTTAACCGTCCAAGTAGGTCAGCAAGAGATGTTGATGACAGGTGTTGTTATCGTTGGGGGAAAAGGGACATTTAATTGGAAAATGTTCTAATCCTGAAAATCAAGGCGAAGTTATAAGAATTGATTCAAGCTTTTTTTTTTTTTTTTTAAACATCTTTTCATTGAATTTTCAAAATATAAACACACATTTTTTAAACGAATGACAAGCAAACAAACATCAAATCAAACCCTCCCCCCTCCCCTGTGGTACATGTCTTCCCAAAATACAGTTAACATTTTTGCACATCTACAAATATATTAAAAAAAAACATACATCACTTCTATCAAACATGAATCAAAAGGTGGTAAAAAGAAAGACAAAGCAAATCAGTACTTGGTCATGAAAAACAAACAAACAGAGCAATTACAATGAGAAACCAAGAAAAATTGAAATGGTTGTTAATCGGGTACTGCGTCAAATGAGATTTCTTGAGTGTGTTCTATGAAGGGATTCCACATTGCATCAAATTTCTGGGCGGCTCCCGATAATGTTAGCCTCAGTTTTTCGAGTTTCAAGTGGTACAAAACATCCCTGATCCAGTGCAACTGTGTCGGCGGTGAAGAAGATTTCCATTTTAAAATAATAAGTCTTCTTGCAAGTAAAGTGGAAAAGGCAATGATGTTCTTCTTCATTGTAGAAAGGTTGACATTTGATGGTGTTATTCCAAAGAGGGCAGACCAAGGATTGGGAGATATGTTATAGTCCAAGATATTAGTGAGAAACTCAAATATGTCTCTCCAATATTTCTCCAGAGAAGGACAGAGCCAAAACATATGAATGTAGTTTGCTGGGTGTTGTTTGCATCGTTCACACACGTCAGAGACACCATCATACATTTTAGCCAGGCGAACCTTTGTATAATGAACCCTGTGTAGGATTTTGCATTGAATAAAACCATGTCTGGCACATATTGAGGATTTGTGGACCCTTCTCAAGATCTCTGCCCAGCGAACATTTGTGATCTGCTCACCAAGATCTATTTCCCACATATGTTTGACTGTATGAGTGGAGTCGGCATCAATTTCAGAGATGTTTGAATAAATGGCAGAGATGGCTCCTTTCATAGAAGGACGTGGTTCTAAAAACACTTTTAAGCTAGTTTCTGCTGGACAAAGAGGAAAATGAGAAAAATAATTACAAACGAAGTTGCGGACCTGGAGGTATCTAAAAAAGTGACTCTTGAGTAGGGAGAATTTATTACTGAGCTCTTGAAATGTTGCAAATACGCCATTTGAATACAAATCCTTCACCATTTGTAGCCCTAGACCAGCCCATAAGGTAAATGTACCATCAGCCAGAGATGGTACAAAAAGATGGTTAGAAGCCAAAGGTGCACTGGTGGCCATTGACTGAAACCCAAAGTGTCGCCTAAATTGCTTCCAAACTTTATAAGAGTCAGCCACTACACCACTTTTTATATAAGAAGAAGTTGTGGAAAGCAGTGGTGCATGTAGGACAGCAACTAGCGATGTGGGGCGAACTGAGTTGGCTTCCATTTTTAACCAGGCAGGTGGTGTCTCTTGGTCTTTATAAGTGATCCAAAAATTTAGATTCCTGATATTTGCAGCCCAGTAGTAGTACAACAAATTTTGGGAGAGCCATACCCCCGGACAGTTTAGGCATCTGTAGAATTTTTTTTCTCAATCTTGTTTTTTTTTTATTCCAAATAAATGCAATTATCAATATTATCAATTTTTCGAAAAAATGCAAGGGGAATAAAAATGGGGATGCATTGAAAGAGATAACAAAATCTAGGGAAAACATTCATCTTAATTGTGTTGACTCTGGCAACAGTGGATAAATTCAACAATGACCATCTTTCAACGTCTTGTTTAATTTTCCCTAATTTTAAAGAGATTTTCTTTAATCTGTGTGACAAAAACGCCAAGGTACATGAACCCCATCCTTGCAGTTTTAAATGGCAGTGTATCCAGTGGGTATTGCCTTGCCAAGTCATTGACAGGTAATAGTTCGCTCTTACTTAAATTAAGTTTGTAGCCAGAAATGCCGCTGAAATTATTTAAGATTGATAATATAGTTGGGATAGACTGAGTCAAGTTTGAAATGAACAAAAGAAGGTCGTCTGCATATAAAGAAACTTTTACTTCTACCCCCATTCGAGATATACCGGAAAATCGTGTGTCATTTCTTAAGGCTATTGAAAGGGGTTCCATTGCGATTGCGAATAAAAGGGGACTCAGTGGACATCCTTGCCGTGTAGAGCGGTGGAGATTAAAATATTTTGAGTTCAGGCCATTAGTTCTAATTGATGCCTGTGGTGATTTGTAAATTAACTTGATCCATGACAAGAAGTTACTCCCGAATCCAAATTTCTGCAAGGTAAAGAAAAGATATTCCGACTCAACTCTGTCAAACGCCTTTTCGGCATCTAGCGAGAGCAGGGCCAAGGAATCTGCATGTAAGGTAGACATGAGAAAAAACAATTAGAGTCAAACGTAATAATTCTGTGATATCTGAAGGCACTACAGACACAATACACTATGGGTGCTGCACTAGTTTCATGCAATGAGAGAGATTGCCGTTGCCCAATAATGTAGAAATCTACCAGTAAAATGTAAAACAAGTTGGCTTTTATGAATACTAAAATATCAGTTGAATGTGGGTCCATTAGGATCCCCCTTCGAGTAATTGGGGCTATCACCACCAAGCAAGTATAGATAGATAAATATGTGGATAAATGGAATTTAAGATGAAAATATTAACTATGACATGGAAATCTATTCTATAATACATATACTATGATTATTGTCAGCCATTGCACATCACAAATCATTATTATGTGTGTCTATACTAGTGTTTGTCTGCCTGCCTGCGTGCATGTGGCGTACATAACACAAGTGACCATAATACAACAAAGTTAGGCCTACCTGTGTCTGTCCTTGTCCTTTGGAGACAGAATGCTGTAGTAGTGGACAACCAGAGGATCCAGAAGTTCCTTGGTGCGGTTACAAACTTCCAGAATGGAAGGAACCTGCTGCTGATAGGGCGCATGAGAGTCTTGGGCATAAAATGGAGTAGGCATTGGATCTCTCCAAAAATCTCCCTTTGCTTTGGCGACTTTTCAATGTCATTAAATATGTCTGAACAAAACTCCTCCACATATCCTTGGAATGGACTACACAGAGCCTTTGCTGCATTGGAAACCATGTGGACAGTGTCCCCACTAATGTCCAGCAGTGATGGGTTATGCACCCTAATTTGTGTCTCCACACCTGTCATGACGCCGTCAGTGTGTGTGTGAGCTTATTTGCATCAGCAATATTGACCTTACTTGAGGCCAAATGCTGGATCAGTACTTTCTGCCTATCGTCATCAAAGTACCTCACAAGCACGTTTACAACCCTGTCCATGTTAGTGGTGGTGGATTCGTCCACATTGAGGGAAAACATATGACCCTGTAGCTTGAATGACAACTCAGTTTTGAACTGGGCACCAATGCCATGTGTAGACAGGTACGACGCGTGTGCATTTGACATCGACAATCTAGACAGAGCACTTCGATCCTCGGCCATGGCAGTAACTAGTTTTACTAGGGGCTGGGCTAGAGTAAACGAAAGATCGTGTTCAGCTATGAAAGCACATATGCGCACTTTTTGGTTGCACACACGATCAGCCATGGAAATAGGGGCCTCGGTTGTTACTGTAACGGCACCAGGCAGAGAAGAGGTATGTTGCAGTGCTCGAACAGCAGCCTTGTGTTTAGCATTTGCAGCATGGCGTGCTAACACTTTCTTGCCATTGCCGCCATACGGGATTTTTTTATGACAAATCATGCACATACACACACCTGACAATGTCATCTTTTTGCACCATGTGCGAAACAGCTTTCCATCATCCCCCGCTTCGTCTAACCAAGCCCATCTCCATTTGTTTTTTATCTTCCCGTCAATTTGACCAGTGTCAGTACCCTCTTCAGCAAACAACGACTCCATGCTGTCATTAGGCTCAGTCAAGTTACCTGGGAAGGTTTTACGAACTAAGCGTGCTGAATCCAAACAACAAATCAAAAAGAGAAACGCGCCCCGCAATAACCTACCGTAAACCATAAAGTAGAATATAGCGAAATGTCTACTGCTACACTGAAGGTTATACATTCAACTGGTTATACTGCCGCTAGCCTAGGCTAGCTTACAGCAGAACGACAAAATGCCAACATGAAAAGCAGAACATTTTTTTAACTTACCTGATAAACTGATCTTTATCCATGGCCCAACCATATCCATATCCATATCCATATCAGGTCTATCCACACGGCTATTGCTTTTGAGTTAGGACTACCACACATGAGTTAGCGTCACTGCTGCTGTAAACAAACACTTGACGTTCAGCACACCGTTCTCACAGGGGCAGACTCTGTTTCTGATTGGTTGCTGAAGGTCAATGGGAAAGGAGCTACATCGGTTTGTTCAGCCAGCAGATAGAGGGCGCCAGAAACGCACAGAGACCAGGCACTTGGAATCACACTGCAAACGAATGCATAGGACGCGCCGAAATCAGGGATTCTTATTTTAGAATTTTTAGATTTTTTTTTCCGTCTCATAATTTTAATTTGACGGAATTCCGTCACCCTGACGGAAAACTTTAATCCCTGCGAAGTCTGACCAATTTGGGGATAGATGGGATCAGTCTTGCACCGATGCCTTCCATAAAATCACCTTCTGCCTGACTCACGCACCTGTGTTGGCTTTTGCAGATCTAAAGAAGCCTAATATACACTCCACGTGGATGCTAGCATGAAGGGTCTTGGAGCTGTCCTGTATCAGTCTGTATTTTATCTGTTTGGTGCAAAATTCACTGTTAGGACTGACAATAACCCGCTAACCTACATTCTTAGTACTGCTAAGTTTAACGCAGTAGGACATTGATGGCTGGCAGCATTGACCACATAAGAGTTTGATGTTCAATACTGACGCAGATTGTCCGTCTCGAACTATCTCTCCAAAGGGTTTGAGAGCCATCTGTGAGAGAGTTGGTATTCTGGATTCTACTGACGGTGACTGTCGGTGTGTGGATTAACTTGGGTGTCTTTTGCAAGTTTTCCCAAAATCTATGCTTTTCCGTCACAGCTAGAGTTAGCATCACTTGGTCAAATGTCCTCAGAGGAGCTTAGAACAGCGCAGAAAGAGGACAAAGTAATAAAACAAGTAATGGAAGCGTTGAAAACCGGTAAGTGGCCAGCTGATGCAGCATCTAGTACTGAACTTTCTCTTATGAAAAGAGAGTTGAGGAAGCTTACCGTCAAGGATGGATTGCTTTATCGGTTGAGCAAGGGACATACCGGGAAAGTTGAGTTGAAGCTAGTCTTGCCTGCTGTTTTTAGACAAAATGATTTTCTCTTTGCATGATCTGGGCCACCTAGGCATTGAAAGAACGGACCTGGTCAGGAATAGATTTTTTTTGGCCCAAAATGTCTGCAGAGGTCGAGCATTATGTAAAAAATGTTGGACTGTGTGTGCCTCGAAAGACGCCTTACCAGAGATCAGCTCATCTAAATCAGATAATATGTAATGTACCCAATGGAAAGTGTTTGCATTGATTTTCTTTCACACTTTTCGTTTCACAGGGTCTTTCAAATGTTTTGTCAGTCACAGACCATTTTACATGGTATGCACAAGCGTTTCCCACTCAGAATCAAAGGGCGCACACTGTTGCAAAGGTCGTGACTGAGAAATATTTTGTGCATTACGGCTTACTGGCTAGAATCCATTCTGTCCAAGGCAGAGATTTTGAGAGCCGTTTAATTAAAGAACTTTTGAAAATGCTAGGTATAAAGAAGTTTAGGACGACACCATATCATCCACAAGGGGACCCTCAGCTTGAACGTTTTAACCAAACCTTGCTGTGCATGTTAAGCACTTTACCTCAGGGGAGAAAAAGGCAGTGGAGTCGCCATGTCTGGCCATTAGTACACGCGTACAATTGCACAAAATGTGATGCAACAGGCTATTCACCGTGTTCTTTAATGTTTGGAAGAGAAGCCAGACTTCCAGTAGATATGTTTTGGAACTTCCGCTGATGGTAAACCTAGTTCTTGTCATGGTAGCTATGTAGAGAAACTCAAAAGTGATCTGCAACATGCTTTTAAACTGGCCACTGAAGTTGCTAATAAGTCCCACCAAAGAAACAAAAGAATGTATGATAAACGTGTAGTCTTTCATTCTTTTGAGGTTGGAGACAGGGTACTCGTTAAAAACTTGGGTTTAAAGGGAAAGCACAAGTTAGCTCCACGTTGGTATCCTGTGCCGTACATAGTGATTTCAAAATTGCCGAACCTCCCTGTTTTTAAAGTATAACCAGAAATTGGTTTTGGAGGATCAAAAACATTACACCGGGACCACATTCTACCCATCGGACATTTTGTGCGTTTTGAAGAAGACAAGACTGAGGAACTTTCTGAAAGGCCCAGATTAAGAAAGGACACTCGTAAGCGAGCAGAGGGTCTGAATAATTATCGACCCGAAGCAAAAGAAGACTCTAATCTGTCTTCAGAGTATGAAGAACCACGGAGAACTTATAGAGCTGTTCAGTATGATAAATTACCAACTAACAGACGTCATTCTGGTGGTAGAGGATCAGAGGGTGAACTATCTGACCAGGTAGAGTCAAGTTCTGGGCAAGAGCCTATGTCTGGTGAGGAATGTCCTCTACAAAGTGACTATGGTGATCAGACGGAAGATCAGGAGCAACGTTTATTTTTGATTGACAAACTGGTCACTATTTTGAGTTTGGCATTGCCTTATCAAGAGACATTTTTAGTTTAAATTGATTGTGGGGTTTTCTTTGCCTTTGAATATAATAAGTAAATGTGTTTTGATTTAACCATTTGTGAAACTTGTACTATTTAATGTAGGACCTGCAGTCTACTAGGTAGAGCAGGATCGCTACAAACGTCTTAGTGCTTTTCTACTATCGTATAGAAACACTCCCCATGCAACAAAGATTTATCCAGCCGCTGTTATGTTCAGGAGACAACTACGCACTCGACTTGCCTTACTGAGACCTCAAAAGACCAAAGAAATTGTCCATCTTCAACAAAGACCTCGGATGGAAAGAAGAGTCAGAAAAGTTGCGCACATTTACATCTGGTGAGAAAGGATTTGCGCAGAACTATACTGGAGGTGTTAAGTGGAAACCAGCCACCGTTCTTGCAAAGACTGGCCCTGTTTCGTACTCAGTTGAAACCAGCGACCATCTAATCTGGAAAAGACACGTCGATAAACTTCTTCACTCAACTGGGTTCAGTGACGACACTTCTCCATTTTCATCACCTGTATTCGAGCCGGAGTTCCGCTGAGAGCCTAATCCATCAGAGGTCGTCCGAGAGAAGTCTGCTGAAATGTCTGGTGTTCCAAGTACACCTCCTTCAACTCAGGTGTCCGCCTCTGATTCGACTTCCATCCCCGGACTACAGCCATCTTCACCAAAAGACACTCCAAATGGGTCATCTACACATCGCGATCATCCAAGAAGGAACAGACGCCCTCCTGATCGTATGTATGCAAGAAGTCCAGAAGGACTGATCATTTTTTTTTTTTTCATAAGGGAGTATGATATGTTGTGTATTGCCGTTTTTCTCCCTAATGAGCCACCGTATTTAAAGCCCTGTATGGTATGTGGTGACGCATGTATGAATGACGCTGTATAACAGCTGCTCAACAAAGTTCCGGTCTTCATGGTCTGAAACTACCATGGAGTAAAGTTTCTCGGATCATTACCAATGGTGCGCCTGCCATGGCTAGTGAGCGAAGTGGATTGTCCACACTGATCTGCAATAAAGTCAGCGAAGAAGGAAGTAACAGTATCAAACTTCACTGTAAAATTCACCAGCAGGCTCTCTGCGCCAAACATCTAAAATTTGATCATATTATGAAACCAGTGGTAAAGGCAATCAATTATATTCGCTCTAACGCTCTACATCACCGACAGTTTCAGCAGTTCTTGCTTGACATTCAGGCTGAATATGGAGACGTAATATATCACAACGATGTGAGGTGGCTAAATCAGAGGTCTGCAATACAGCGATTTCTCTCTCAGAGAGGAAATGGGACGTTTTTTTATGTGAAAAGAGGCAACCGATGGGAGAACTGTCTGATCCTGTATGGCTGGCAGATTTGCCTTTTTTGGTTGACATAACGAAGCATCTGAATGCGCTGAGTGCTAATCTGCAAGGACAAGATGCAGTGGTGAGCCAGCTTTACGCTCACATCAAGGCCTTTAGAACCAAGCTGCAACTTTTCCGAAGACAATTGTCCAAAACAGCCCTGCACTGGGCACTTCCCAGCTTTGAAAGAGGTCATCGACAGTTTCCCACAGGACAACATCGGTGCACAAATGCCGAGTTATGCAACAGCTATCGCTTCTCTTTTTATGGAATTTAACAAATGCTTTCAGGATTTTGCAGTTATTGAAAAGGACATGTTGTTTTTCTCTTCTCCGTGGACCCTGACGATGCTCCTCCACAGCTGCAGCTGGAGCTCATTGAGCTGCAGCTGGAGCTCATTGAGCTGCAGTGTGATGATGAGCAGCGCGGTAAACACTAGCAGCTTTCTCTTGTTGACTTTTACAGGCAGCTGGATAAAGGCAGGTTTCCAGAAATGCGAACATTTGCTAAGAAAATGCTGAGCTTTTTCGGCTCCACATATTTGTTTGAGCAGACATTCACTGTCATGAACTTAAACAAGAACCGACTGAGGTCAAGACTAAGTGACCCCCACTTGCGTGACATTTTACGCATTTCAACCACTTCCCTCAAACCAGACCTGGCCTCGTTACTGAAATCCAGATCTCAGTATCACCCTTCTCATTAGTGACAGCAAATTATTGGTTTCTTGATCAATCTGAAATTGAATGTTTTGAATCTGTCACTATTAACAGTGAAAAGGAAAAAGTATACTTATGCACTTTTTTATTTCATTAAACATCTTGAATAAGATTTGGTTATAACTGTTGATGTTGTGTACCTGTAGATTTGTACTCTCTGAAAGATCTTGTAAAAGACGAGCAAAATTAACCTATTTTAAACTTTGCAATACATATAACTCAAGGAAAATACAGTTCAATGTTCATTTAAAAAATAAAGTTGTTTTATAATAGTGCACATTTGCACATGACTTTTGTTGTTAAAAAAAAAAACATCAGAAGGAACTACTGGCCCCCGGCGACTTCACTTTATCAAATCTGGCCCTCTTTGCAAAAAGTTTGGACACCCCTGCATAACACCTTGGCGCCTCAATTTATTTGCAATTATTAAAAAAAAATAATGTGTGTTTTTGCTTTGAAGCAGAGACTAAATTAAGTGAAGATATATATATATATTTACTGTAGAACATAGTATAGTTGTAAAATTAACAGGCATTAATGGATTAAAAAAATAAATAAAAACACATTTCACATATTAGGCATGAAATTTTATTTTTTAATGCCAACATATTTCAATTGCAATCCCATTGCATCATTCTCATTGCCTCAATCTCATTGCATGAAATTCCAAAAACATTACAGTGGTAAGAAAACAATAAATAAAAAAAAAGTGTTCAGACCATGAAATCAAGAATGACGTTACCTGCTTGACCGTTTCAACAGTGACTCAAGTCTTCCTCAGAAGCGTTACCTGACGTGCTGCAGACGTGTCAATCATAAGCTGGTCGTTTCTGGTCCCCCTCCACACTGTGTGGTCTCTGGTGCACAAGTGAACATTGCACTTAGAACACTTGAACACAGTCTGTCCCCGACAGTTTGGGAGTTTGCAGCGCTGCCGCGTACTTTCAACTACCGGCCAGTTACCCACAGCATCTCCACGGACTTCCTGTGGAGGTATAGCATTGGCTGGGCCTCTGTGTTTTTTCCTTTAAAACTCCCTTTCTAAATTTGATGAAGGAAGTCCCCTCTTCTTCTTGGACAAATCCTTGACCTGCATGCAGAGGCCTTGTGCAACTGATGTTCTGAATGAGAGCAAATCCTTCTGCTTCTTTTTTGGGATACTCAGTGACTCAGAATCACGCCGATACAACAGCCAGCCGTTTACAATGACCATATCCTGGGAAAAAAGAACTGAAAGTAATACTTTTTGGACCTAATGTGGATGCGATAATAGGCAACCAGTGCATCAAGAGCATCGCGCCCATGAATTTATTGTACAGGCTGATGATGCTTGGGCACTCCACAGCCATTTTCTTTTTTAGCTTTCTGTCCCATCTTTCCACAGCGGAAACAGGCTGGGCACTGGCAAAAGTGCTGGCAACAATCACCCCTCTGTTCAAACCATTTCACAGCTCTTATTTCCACATTGTCCAAGACAGTCTGCTTTTCTTCAAATGTACCTCTGCCCTTCTCTTTCATTTCTCCATCTGCACTGAAACTGCACACTTGCAGCCGTTTTTGCCGCACTGTACCAAGAGCAGGTATTCTCTTTTTTGCAAGGGTAACGAAAAGCTGCAATGAGGAAAACCAGTTGTCAAAATATAACAGGTGATTGAGTCCACCCACAATGACCTTTGCAAGCTTTAGAACAACGTTCCCACTTGCTCCAATGTCTGGCGCTCCTAGTGTAGGGTCAGTTGTCCTTTTAAAGACATCATAGGAACGCACCAGCCCTTTTGTGTCACAAAGCACAAATATTTTGTGTGGCTTCTTGGGGACATATTGTTTTAAACTTTATTTTCCTTTGAAGGGAACCATTTGCTCGTCAACACAGAGCATTTGCTCTTGTAGAAGAGCCTGAAATTTGCGGAGAAGTGCATCAATCAGTGGCCTTATTTTGAAAAGTCTGTCATTGTTTGGTGCCATTGAAATGGATGTAATGTTTTATTTTTTCCCCATCTATCACTGAGCGAGGTAAGCGCAAAACACTCATTTATATTACTGTGCCAATACACTGTTCCAATTCATCTTTATCCAATTTTAGGGCACAGTTTGGGCTTTTTTGTGTGCAGTATAAATTACTCTGCTGCACAATAATATTAAGAAGTTCAACGTTGAAGAAGTCTCTGAAGTAGTCAATTGGAAGTCTTACAGCATCTTTGTCAGGAAGATCAGCCTTCAAGACTGGGACTTCTCTTTGGGAGTTTCATTTTACCGGTTTCCACTCTACTCTCTGTCTTTTTGTTCTAGCATCTGCTCTTGCAGGAGTAGCTACACTAGGAAGCTCATCATCCTCTTCAGTGAAGCTCTCCTCACTGCTACTGCTGTCACCTGGTGTTTTAAAAAAAAAAAACACCATTGAAAAGTGCACACTATTCTATTTACATACACACAACCTGCTCTCAAAGCGACCTCCTCAAAAATGTGGCTTACAACACAAAAGCTGAAAGTCTGTACAATACAATATTATAGCATTATTACTGCTATTTTCATCACCTTGTGCAGGTATGTATTCCTCGTCCCTGTCTCCACTCACTGAGACAGCTGTCCTCACTCTCAGCTGGTGGAACCCTGGTTTCTACAGGAATTCGCTTTCCATAAAACATTGAGGAAAAATAAACGTCAAAAATTTAATTCATAAAACATGCTACATGATAACAGATTGTTAAAAGAATTGTTTTTGCTACAGAAAGCGTGTGACAGCTAAAATCCTTCTGAATGTATTATTGTGTACTGCGCCATTGCGCATCTGGCCATACTGATTCATTTAGCCATTATGGACGAATGTCGCAAGTTCGCGACAAACAGAAAACTTAAAATATCTTCAAAAACAACGTTCAAAACTACTTTATTTTACTTTCTAGTTCCATTGAAAAACAATAAGCAGACGTGTATTTTTTTTTTTTTTACGGTACCTTACCTAAAACAAGACGACTTGTTCGCGCTTCCAAATTAGAATGGCTTGCGCAACACACAGAAGGAAACGCGACCGTAAACCGGACATGGTTCCAACTTTTATTGGTCCTACTAGAAACTAGTGATTGCAAAACGTCTATGAACCTAGGAAGGTTCCTATTGAAGAGGCATGAACCAACATTAAAGGTAACTCGCGCACAATCTCTGCTGCATTCTAAATGGAAGCGGTATGTCGCGAATTTGCGACACTCGTCATTAAGGGGATAATAGTAAACATGGTAATAGTAGTAAAAGTAGTGGTTGAATTAGAAGTACAAGTAAGCACTTACTGTATTAGAAATGAAAGTCAGTGCCTATGTCTGGGTTGTTTTGGTTTCTGTCTTTGGTCAACTTTCAACCAATAAAGAAAGCCCCAGAAGAAACAACCCCAAATGGGAGCACTTATGAGAAATAGGTATCATGAGTGACTTCATTTGAGGATATCTCTGAGTATTAACGTGTGGGTGTTATTCCGATTAGAAATGTTCCAGATTTTTTTTTCTTTCATCACACTGTAGTTTTGCCTTTTATAATCACCCCAACAAGTAGCACATACTGTATTGGAAAGAACAAGTTAATGCTAAAAGAAGAGTAATGGCAGACGCTTGGTTGAGGGAAGTGAGATTTAAGTAAACTTGTCATCTCAGTTAACCCACTTACTGAGTACAGAAAACCAGTCAGTGCTCCAGTTTTGGTAGCCAAGTAACTGCATTTACTTTCGATTGGGTAACCTTAAATTGTTAAATGTAACAGATCACACACCTGTTTGATCAGTCTTAAGTCCATTCCCTGTACTGATATTTTGCTGTATCTTAGGGTTCTCACGATCTTGTGCTCCTTGGACAACATCATCTTTCGACTTCTGACCCTGGAATGTAAGGGCCCAGTACCTAAGAACTGTATTTAAACCTTAAATGCAGACTTTAAACATTTACCCCAACTTTTAATTCATGAAGTTCTAATTGCAATTAGTATCCATATTGGTCAAGTCAACATTTTCAAACAAAGGGTTCTGATCATTGACTGCCAATCATGGTACCTGACGAGCCGTTAATAAGTATGAACTGAAACCTGGGAGACCATCCTTTGTCATTTCCACTTACACAAACTTGATGCATTCAAAACTATTTGAAGTGAAACTTGAGTGTTTCAAGAAAAACAGCCTACCTGTGTGCCATCTTTCAAGTCATATATTCATTGGGAAAAATCATTTAAAAGGTGGAAGATTATTGCATACTTTTCTTGAGATTTCGCTATAGACTCTCATCCGATAGCTGTCCCAAACATTAACCCATCAGGAACTAGTAACTGTAGTAGAAAAGAAAGTCAGTGCCTATGTCTGGGTTGTGTTGGTAACATGGTTTCTGTCTTTGGTCAACTTTCAACAATTAAAGGAATTCCAAGAAGAAACAACCCCAAATGGGAGCACTTATAAGAAATAGGCATCATGAGTGACTTCATTTGAGGATATCTCAGTTAGTAGTGTATCCAGAAATATAAACGTGTTGATTTTTTTAAAAACTTTCATCACACTGTAGTTTTGCCTTATATAATCACCCCAGTAAGTAGCATGTACTGTATTGGAAAGAACAAGTTGATGCTAAATGTAGAGTAATGGCAGAGGCCTGATTGAGGGAAGTGAGATTTAAGTCGCTATAGTCAGTGCTTTAAAATAAGGCAATTAATAATGATGATGCTGAGGCTGTGATGTCGCTGTGATTAAATAAATGATGGCGGCCCCCCGTCCCTAAAAGAAAACAAACTATTCAGCGATATTATTTGAAAAAAGTCATCCAGCAGCAATCACGGAATCCCTCGAGCAACTAGAGGAATTCATTGATACTAAAACGATCAAAACACTGAGTCAGTTCCGTCGCTCCAACACAACGTCCATGCTTTGCTTCGTGGAGAAAAATGGAAAATCAAGATTCTGTCACGGGTCGTTTATTCGCCGCTCCAAGTCAAACAAAATACAAGCTTTACGATCGCGACTGGACACACTTCGTACAGGTCAATAGTCCTGGGAGAAAAGGCCCCGATCTGTTGAAACATCGCTATATTTAAGGCAAATTTCCGGTCAGGGAGGTCGTCCCTTTCTGGCCAAATGGTTCTTTCAAGTTCCCTGTGACCCGATCCCCCGTAGAGAGACATCCTGATTTGTTGTCTTGTAATTCAATCATTTAAATGTTCTCGGGTGAGGGTTTCCGTCTTTTAGCCCCCCTTTCCCGGATGTGTCTTGCTTCGTTCTTTGATCTACGATCTAAGGTGTGATTGGCAGATAAACAGATGTTTCAGTTTACCGGTGTCGTATCTCTAATTCTGTTTCAAGCTTGTCTTGAAACAGTGTGAATCAGTCTGGAGTGAAATGTTGATTGTGAATGTGTAGTCAAACATTTAAGCTCTTAGATGAAGCGAGTAATTTATACTTCATATTTTGATCATCTTTTAGCATTAATTTAAGTATGGCGTATACGTGTAGTGTATAATAATTTTAATCTAACTATACCTTTTACTACGGACAAAGAAACAATGTAAAGGAAAGGGTTTGTCGGGCAATACAGCTTCTATACCACCAGCGAAGCTGCAAAGATCTCCGGACTCGCCAAAGCTTATGGAGTCACGGACCCAAAGAGACTTTACTTCTTTACCTCCACTGTATTACAGAGAGGTTAGTGAGAACATAATGTCAAATAATACTCTTCTCTATTGTGAGAGAGATGACGGATATAAAAAAGTAAAATAAAGAACTTAAAGACACTGTGTTGGATCTTCAAGCGCCCTCCATGAGGGACAACCTTATTTACTGGAATACCAGAAACAATGGCACAAACCAACCCAGAAGTGACTCAAATTTCATGACGGACATTCAAAAGTTACCCCCCCCGACACCGTGAATAAAATCACATTCCATCATGTCCACTGCCTGGGAGCGAACAAGAAGGACAACAAACACCCTCGTCCTATTATTGTCAACTGGAACTGGGAGTCCAGCTTAAAGGAACAAACTATGGGATGAACAATCAATATCCTCATGAGATCCAGGCCCGACCCAAGATCCTGTTTCCAATACTTAATCAGTACCTTGAGAAACAGAACAGACCCTGTGGTTATTCTAAATTATTGCAACCACTAAGGTTAAACCATAACACATAAGTAATAATACTCACACGTCTCTCGCGTTTCACCTGCGTTTAGTGTTTTTGTTGTATTAATGTGTGCTCAACACCCTACTTCTTTTCTGCACACTATGTTTCACCTTTTACCCACTAAAACACTTGCACATATGCAAAAACATCGGGAAGAGAACCACTTATGAACCCGATATGGGAATGGACATGATTAGGTTTACTAGCTGGAGGTGTCTCTAACACTGTGCTTGATCCAGTCCAAGACAGATCCAGTTCAATCAGAAATACCAGACCTTCACTATCATCGACAGTTCTAAAACAGTACATGGAGTAGTTGATAGCTGGAGACTGAAACATCAGGATGAGAGAGGATTTACGTACTTCTCACATATCAGGAAGGTGAATGGAGAAACCCAGGCGCAGAGGTAAATTGCAAAGCCTTGATTTTATTCCATGGGGAAGGCAAAGGCAAAGTCCAACAGTCCAGTAATCGGCAACAAAAAGGCAATAGCAAGGGTAAGGCAAACTCGGCGTCAAGGGTCAGGTCGAATAACACACAAGGCAGGAATGAGTCTTGGTTGGGAAAAGGGTAAGAGACAGGGTACGAATACTTAGCGGCAGGATACATACGATGGTGACGACAAGACAAGGATGTGACAGAGAGTGGGGGCTTAAGAAGACCTCATTTGATTAGAAGATACACTGAAACTGCGCCCAGAAAGGTATGACAAGAACCACTTTAACATAGACCCAGACCGTCCCACTTCATCTCTGTCTTCTCAGCAGGATCTGGTGATCAACTGCATCAAAGGTTGAGGACAGATCCAAGAGAACCAGAACAGTGTATTGACCCGAATCAGCCGACATCATGATGTCACTGGACACTTTCAGTAAGGCTGTCTCCGTAGAGTGATGTTTACGGAAGCCAGACTGAAACTTCTCATGGATGTCGCTCTGATCCAGGAACAAAGACAACTGCTCAGATACCACCTTCTCCAAGATCTTGGACAAGAAAGGGAGCTTAGAAATAGGCCTGAAATTACCGAGGTCAGTTGGGTCTAAGCCTGGCTTTTTAATCAAAGACTCCACAATGGCATGTTTAAATGCATTGGGAAAAACCCTTGTGGAAAGGGAGAGGTTCACCACATTGGTAACCCAGGGCCCAATTACATCAATTACTTTGATGAAGAGCCTACATGGAAGGACATCGTCTGAGCAAGAGGAGGGTTTCATCTTGCTCACCAGTGCCGAAATATCAACCAGAGATACAACACTGAAGGAAGACCAAGAGGAGGAGACAGGCTCAGTGACAGCAGGGGTTCCACACAAAGGGGGAGAGATTTTTCTCTTGATCAATTTAATTTTGTCAATGAAAAATTCAGCTTCACAGAAGACAGGCGAGAGAATTAATCGTGTCGAACAACACTTTTTCTTATTTGCTGCTACCAATTTCCTGATGTAATCAGATCTGGCAGTTTCTACCATCTCATTGTATGAAGACATCAGATCCCTGAGGTGAAGTCTGTGCACCCTAAGTTTAGTGGACTTAAAGAGACGCTTAGTCTTTCGACAAAGTATTTTCAGACTCAGGAGATCTTCATTCGTCCAAGGGCACCGTTTTTTCTGAATTTTCAAGTTCGATTTAACAGATGCCACTTGATCCAGTATTTCAACACAATGAGTAGTGAAACAGTGAATCAAACTGTCCAAGTTTGGGCAGTCATCAAAGAAAAGAGGGTCAAACATAGCAGAAAAACTGTCTGCAGTCATCAGCTAAGATAACATGCCTCTGAGACCTAACTTTTTAAAGGCTTAGGCTCAGGGATGAAGTCCAGGTTAAACAAGACTAGAGAATGATCACTGAGTACAGATACATTAGAAATGTCCAGGCCAAGAGTGAAAACTAAAATGAGGCCTATTTTTGAAGTGGTGTTAAATTATTATACACGTATACGCCATACTTAAATGAATGCTCAAAGATAATCAAAATATAAAGTATAAATTACTCGCTTCATCTAAGAGCTTAAACATTTGAATACACATTCACAATCAACATTTCACTCCAGACTGATTACACTGTTTCGGCACTGGTTATTTAAAATGTCTATTTATCTGCCAATCACACCGAACGGAAACCCCTACCCGAGAATATTTGAATGATTAGATGACAGGAAGACAAATTAGGAAGTTCTCTCTACGGGACACACGGAACTTGAAAGAACCAATTGGCTGGAAAGGACGACCCCCTGGCCTGGAAATTTGCCTTAAATATAGCGATGTTTCTATGGATCGGGACCTTTTCTCCCGGGGCTATTGACCTGTACAGTCGCCGGAAGAAAGTGTTTCCGGTCACGATCGTAAATCGTTTGACTTGGAGCGGCGAATAAACGACCCGTGACACACTCTTGATTGTCCATCTTTCTCCACGAAGTATAAGAACCGGAACCGACTCTGTGTTTTGACCATTTTAGTGGGTTCGGAACATGTTGATCAAAATAAAGGCTTTTGTTAAAGTTAAAAGTTCTTAAGAAGAGCAAGATATGACGTCATCAACATGGAGATTAAAGTCTCCAAGAATAAGAACAGGTGCCATTTGAATAATGGAAGATAAGAAGTCACTAAAGTCTTTCAACACCGCCGCAGGACCAGACGGGCGTTAGATTGACACACAATATAAGGTCTTGTAGAATCAACCAAGATCATCTGAGACTCAAAAGAAGGGAATTTCTGTGTCTGAATCACGTTGCAAGAACAACTCTCACTATAAACTGTAGCAAGACCTCCCCCACGACCAGAGAGGCGAGGCTTCCTTAGGACAGCGCAACCCACTGGACAGACTTTGTTCAAATTAATAAACTCTTCCTCTCTCCGCCAAGTCTCAGACAGACAAAATAAATCTAACTTTACGCTTGTGAAAAGATCATTTGGAGAAAAGGATTTATTAGTAATGGAGCAAACATTCAAAAGTCCCACGTTTAGCACTGATGACGTCAGTGAAGACACCACGTCACTGACAGGCGCGCAGAGCAGGATCTTTTGAAGAGAAAAGCACTCACGTTCAACTCGGTTGTAAAAGCCGAATTAAAGAGAGGAAGTGAAAATATCTTACCCCCTTTCGTTGAGGTCTGGGTAGACGGCACACTGACGTGTCATCACACTCTTCGGTGAGAGGGACGTTGATAAAACATCGATGACGTCCAATGACGTCGGAGTTCTTCCGAGTGATCGCAACTGCGCGTCTCATCCTGACCTGTACTTCAGACCTTCTCGATCTCTTTTGGAAATCGCCCAGTACCCGAGAGATCAACCGATATTCCACAAAGTCTGAGTCGATGATAAGCGGAGGAGGAAACCGACTCACGGGATGTTAAATCTCTTCACTGGCTCCCAGTTTCTTTCAGGATCAACTTTACAATCCTGGTTCTTACTTTCAGAGCTATTCATGGTCAGGCTCACATCACTGATCTGGTCCAGCCCTTACACTCCAGCTTGGGCTCTTAGGTCTGGGGATCAAAATCTGCTGATGGTTCCTCGTACTCGATTCAGGACCAGAGGAGAGAAATCCTTCTAGGCTGTTGCTCCTTAGTTTTGGTACGATCTTCCTCTCTCTCTGCGCTTGATGGAGTCTAGTGACTCATCTCAAGACATTTTTATTCCTGCAGGCTTTTGCCTGATTTTATGAGACTCCTGTGTTGTTCTCGGTGTCATCTTGACCTTTTAAGTAATATATTTTATTGGGAATTGTTTTATTGTTTAAGCTCTTTGTGACCCTGGTCTGTAAAGGGGCTCTACAAATAAAATGTACTTAATATATATATATGTAACCCATTCAAAGTAAATAAATAATATAAATATATATATATATATACAATATAATATGTAACATAAATAGTAATATAATTAGTCAAATGAATAATATCAATATAATGTTCTAACGGTGATAATTTAAGTTACAAATGAGTTCAAATGGTTTATTGGAATGCGTTATATTTATTCATGTATTGCGACTTTTGTTGGGAGTGGGGTTTTGTTAATGGAATAATTGATGGCGCAACGGTGCGCGCAGGTGGTGCAGGTTATAGGCCCGCCCCTGCCGAGGGAACACCGGCAGAATACCGGTGGTAGACGGTGAAGTGGATGTGTGTCGGGCGGCTGTTGACAAGAGGGGGAAATACCGTGAAACGGAACGGACAAGGGTGGCGAACGTGGATTGTCAAACCGACAATCTGGGCGGCCGTTACCTGCACCGTGGACTTCCGCACGAAGTCCGGGAGGTTACTCGGAGTTCCCAAGAGGGTTCGGCTCACACAGTTGAACCCGAGCGGTGGCCGTCAACAACTAGTCCGGGAGCGCACCTGCGGGAAGCGCAGACACGGTGCTGGAGCGCCCCACCGACGAACCCCCGCCCATACCTTACTTCCGCTTCCGGTGAGCCTTTGATCGGCTGCTTGAAACGTAAGCTCCTGCAATAATTGCCAAAAACAGTCGTTTTAACGACTATTTGTCCGGATATTATGCTCATATCACTAAAGATATGTCTCAAGCATCTCGGATCTATGATCGTGATGCTCTTTTCAACATCAGAGAGTCGATGGAAGATTATAACCGCGACCGTTACCAACGTCCGGTGAACGTGTTTCCGGCTCCACTTCTCATCGACTCGGACTCTGTGGAATATCGTTTGATCTCTCGAGTACCGGGCGATTTCCACAAGGGATCGAGTCGGGCTGGAGTACAGGTCAGGATGAGACGCGCAGTCGCAATCGCTCGGAACAACTCTGATGTCATCGAACGTCATCGATGTTTGATCGACATCCCTCTCACTGTGTGTGACGATACATCAGCGCTGCCGTCTGTCCAGACCTCAACGAAAGGTGGTAAGATTTTTTCATTTCCTCTCTTTAATTCGACTTTTACAACCGAGTTGAACTTCAGTGACAGCTGGTACCCACGTGACCGCTGTTCGCTTCAAAAGATCCCGCTCTGCGCGCCTGTCAGTGACGCGGCGTCGTCAGTGACGTCATCGGTGCTGAATGTGGGACTTCTTAATGTTCGCTCCATTACTAATAAATCCTTTATTCTTAATGATCTTTTCACAAGAGTTAATTTGGATTTATTATGTCTTTCTGAGACTTGGCAGAGAGAGGAAGAGTTTATTCATCTGAACGAACCCTGTCCAGTAGGGAGCGCTGTCCTGGGGAAGCCTCGCCTCTCTGGTCGTGGAGGAGGTCTTGCTACTGTTTTTAGGGAGAGTTGTTCTTGCAAAGTGATTCAGACACAGGAATTCACTTCTTTTGAGTCTCAGATGATCTTGGTTGGTTCTACAAGACCTTTCTATTGTGTGTCAATCTACCGTCCGCCTGGTCCTGCGGCGGTGTTCTTGAAAGACTTTAGTGACTTCTTATCTTCCATTATTCAGATGGAATCTGTTCTTATTCTTGGAGACTTTAATCTTCATGTTGATGACGTCACATCGTGTTCTGCTAAAGAACTTTTAACTTTAACTGAAGCCTTTAATTTTGAGCAACATGTTTCTGAACCCACTCATCAAAAAGGCCACATTTTAGACTTAGTTTTTACTCTTGGCCTGAACATTTCTAATGTATCTGTACATGATGTCCATCTGAGTGATCATTCTCTTGTCTTGTTCAACCTGGACTTCATCCCTGAACCTAAGCCTTTGAAAGTTAAGTCTCAGAGGCGTGTCATCTCAGCCGATACCGCAGACAGTTTTTCTGCTATGTTTGACCGTCTTTCCTTTGATGACTGTTCAGATGTGGACAGTTTGATTCACTGTTACACTGATCATTGTGTTGAAATACTGGATCAAGTGGCACCTGTTAAATCGAACTTGAAAATTCATAAAAAACGGTGCCCTTGGACAAATGAAGATCTCCTGAGTCTGAAGAGACTTTGTCGAAAGACTGAGCGTCTCTGGAAGTCTACTAAACTTGAGGTGCACAGACTTCACCTCAGGGATCTGTTGACTTCTTACAATGAGATGGTAGAAACTGCTAGATCTGATTACATCAGAAAACTGGTAGCAGCAAATAGGAAAAACCCCAAAGTTTTGTTTGACACGATTAATTCTCTCGTGTCTCCTGCTCCTCAAATCACGCCGGTCTTCTGTGAAGCTGACAGCAATGCATTGTTGAGATTTTTCATTGACAAAATTAAATTGATCAAAGAGAAAATCTCTCCCCCTTTGTTGGGAACCCCTACTGTCTCTGAGCCCATCTCCTCCTCTTGGTCATCCTTCACTGCTGTATCTTTGGGTGATATTTCGGCACTAGTGAACAAGATGAAACCCTCCTCTTGCTCAGATGACGTCCTTCCTTGTAGGCTTTTTATCAAAGTATTTGATGTAATTGGCCCCTGGGTTACCAATATGGTGAACCTCTCCCTTTCCACAGGGGTTTTTCCCAATGCATTTAAACATGCCATTGTGGAGCCTCTGCTCAAAAAACCAGGCTTAGACCCAACTGACCTCAGTAATTTCAGGCCTATTTCTAAGCTCCCTTTCTTGTCCAAGATCTTGGAGAAGGTGGTGTCCGAGCAGCTGTCTTTGTTCCTGGATCAGAGCGACATCCATGAGAAGTTTCAGTCTGGCTTCCGTAAACATCACTCTACGGAGACAGCTTTATTGAAAGTGTCCAGTGACATCATGATGTCGGCTGACTCTGGTAAATTCACTGTTCTGGTTCTCTTGGATCTGTCGTCAGCCTTTGACACAGTTGATCACCAGATCCTGCTGAGAAGACTAAGGGATGAAGTGGGACTGTCTGGGTCTGTGTTAGAATGGTTCTCATCTTACCTTTCTGGGCGCAGTTTTAGTGTATCTGCCAATCAAATGAGGTCTGAATCGGCAGATCTGTTGTTTGGAGTCCCTCAAGGTTCTGTTCTGGGTCCTTTATTGTTTTTGCTGTACTTGATTCCCCTTGGTAAAATCATTCAGAGATTTCCAGATGTTTCTTATCACATTTTTGCTGATGACATCCAGCTCTACTGCTCTTTTGACCCAACTGAGCCCCAAAGGCTGAACAGCTTAGTCAATTGTTTGCTAGAAATCAAACAATGGCTGAGTGAAAACACTTTACAGCTTAATGTGGAC
Source organism: Callionymus lyra (assembly GCF_982586985.1). Taxonomy (NCBI): domain Eukaryota; kingdom Metazoa; phylum Chordata; class Actinopteri; order Syngnathiformes; family Callionymidae; genus Callionymus; species Callionymus lyra. Next base: position 32,048,998 of record NC_141823.1, on the reverse strand, counting down.
AAAACTGAAACTCTGGTGATTGCTCCTGATGATAAGATTCCAGGGTTGAGTCAGTACTTGGGTGACTTAGGTCAGTCTGTCAAACTGAGCCTGAGAAACCTGGGTGTTGTATTTGATAAAGACATGTCTCTTGTTCAACACTGCAGAAAATTGACCAGAAACTGTTTCCTTCAACTGAGAAAAATCTCTAAACTTAGGAAAATGTTGTCACAACATGATCTGGAGCTTGTAATCCATGCGTTTGTTTCTTCACGTCTGGACTATTGTAACAGTTTGTTTTCATGTCTTAACAAGAAGGATCTGTCTCGTCTGCAGTTGATTCAGAACTCTGCAGCGAGAATTCTGACCCGCTCTAGTAGAATAACTCACATTTCTCCGATCCTTAAAACTCTTCACTGGCTTCCAGTTTCTTTCAGGATCAACTTTAAAATTCTGGTTCTTACTTTCAGAGCTATTCATGGTCAGGCTCCTCCTTACATCACTGATCTGATCCAGCCTTACACCCCAGCTCGGTCTCTGAGGTCTGTGGATCAGAATCTACTGATGGTTCCACGCACACGGCTCAGGACCAGAGGAGAGAAATCTTTTCAGGCTGTTGCTCCTAAGCTTTGGAACAATCTTCCTCTCCCTTTGCGCTTGATGGAGTCTACTGACTCCTTTAAGAAACATCTTAAGACGTTTCTATTTGTTCAGGCTTTTCCTTGAATTTCTCGAACTTGTTGTTCTCGGTGTTGTCTTGATCTTTGAAGTATGTACTGTTTTGAGTATTGTTTTTGATTGTTAAAGCGCTTTGTGACCCTGGTCTCGAAAAGCGCTATATAAATAAATATTACTTACTTACTTACTTACTTACCTACGCTGAAAGGTACTGCATTTTTTATATTGTTTCCCACTCCGCTGGAAGGAGGGACACTTTTAATTTGAAACTTAAAGGGTTGCTGCAGGCTGAGGGGAAAACGATGGAGGACCTCAGATCTTTTTTTCCAAGTGCACCACCGCCTACAAGCTCCACTGAATCAATTCTGCGTGCTGTTGGCGACCTGCTGGAGAAAACGGCTAAACCAGCTGACGGAGGAAGCTACGCACGACTGCACACCTTCTCAGGAGCCTTACCAACTCCACCCGGTGAGGAACCATTTGAATATTGGTTGGAACAGGCTTGGCTCCTGGTGGATGAGACTGAATGTTCTGAGCGGGAAAAGAGACGCCGGCTTATTGGGAGCTTAAAGGGGCCTGCATTAGAAATTGTGAAGGCAGTAAGGCACACCAATCTGGACGCCAGCCCAAAAGAGTGTCTGCAAGCGCTGGAAAGTGCATTCGGAAGTGCAGAGTCTGGTGATGATCTTCACTTTGCCTTCAGATTAATGCAACAGCTCAAAGGAGAGAAACTATCGGACTTTCTCAGGCGTCTGGAGCGGTCGCTCTCTAAAGTGGTTGCAAGAGGTGGACTCCATAGTACAAGCATGGATAGAGCCCGACTCGAACAACTGCTGAGAGGTGCTACTGGCTCAGATCTCATGCTGATCCAGCTGCGACTCAGAGAGTGAAGAGCTACCCCTCCAACCTTTCTACAGCTGTTATCAGAGATTCGTGCTGAAGAGGAGTATGAAGCTTCACGGAGGAAGCTAAGTGCATCGGCACATCAGGTGTATGCTAATCCAGAGGTGGACGCCCGACAAGCTGAAATCCAAACATTGACAGCCGAGCTGAAGGAACTGAAATTGCTGGTGGCAGCAGCAGTGGCAGGACCTACACCAGTGAAACCCGTTTGCTGGGAGGCTGGAGCAAGTAATGCCCCGGGCCCAGAGATCCATCACGATGCTGAGCTGACGGCCTTAAGGAAACAAGTAAGGAGACTCAAACAGAAGACTAGCCACCGGATGTCTGAGCAAGAAGCCGTAGTGTCTGTGTCTGCGTTAGAGGCCTCTAAACCTGTCTCCAGCGGCCCAAAGGGAGCATCAACCAGGTCGGATACTTTCTGTTATCGTTGTGGTGAGAACGGCCATTTTGCCACCAAGTGCCGAAACCCTCAAATATAGTTAGTTTGACGAGGACATCAAAGCCTTTTAGAAGGGGGAGGGTGTAATCCAGTCAAAGTAAATAAATAATATAAATATATATATATATACACAATATAATGTGTAACATAAATAGTAATATAATTAGTAAAATGAATAATATCAATATAATGTTCTAACGGTGATAATTTAAGTTACAAATTATGAATGGTTTATTGGAATGCGTTATATTTATTCATGTATTGCGACTTTTGTTGGGAGTGGGGTTTTGTTAATGGAATAATTGATGGCGCAACGGTGCGCGCAGGTGGCGCAGGTTATAGGCCCGCCCCTGCCGAAGGAACACCGGCAGAATACCGGTGGTAGAGGGTGAAGTGGATGTGTGTCGGGCGGCTGTTGACAAGAGGGGGAAATACCGTGAAACGGAACGGACAAGGGTGGCGAACGTGGATTGTCAAACCGACAATCTGGGCGGCCGTTACCTGCGCCGTGGACTTCCGCACGAAGTCCGGGAGGTTACTCAGAGTTCCCAAAACACACGGAGGACGAGGGTTCGGCTCACACAGTTGAACCCGAGCGGTGGCCGTCAACAACTAGTCCGGGAGCGCACCTGCGGGAAGCGCAGACACGGTGCTGGAGCGCCCCACCGACGAACCCCCGCCCATACCTTACTTCCGCTTCCGGTGAGCCTTTGATCGGCTGCTTGAAACGTAAGCTCCTGCAATAATTGCCAAAAACAGTCGTTTTAACGACTATTTGTCCGGATATTATGCTCATATCACTAAAGATATGTCTCAAGCATCTCGGATCTATGATCGTGATGCTCTTTTCAACATCAGAGAGTCGATGGAAGATTATAACCGCGACCGTTACCAACGTCCGGTGAACGTGTTTCCGGCTCCACTTCTCATCGACTCGGACTCTGTGGAATATCGTTTGATCTCTCGAGTACCGGGCGATTTCCACAAGGGATCGAGTCGGGCTGGAGTACAGGTCAGGATGAGACGCGCAGTCGCAATCGCTCGGAACAACTCTGATGTCATCGAACGTCATCGATGTTTGATCGACATCCCTCTCACTGTGTGTGACGATACATCAGCGCTGCCGTCTGTCCAGACCTCAACGAAAGGTGGTAAGATTTTTTCATTTCCTCTCTTTAATTCGACTTTTACAACCGAGTTGAACTTCAGTGACAGCTGGTACCCACGTGACCGCTGTTCGCTTCAAAAGATCCCGCTCTGCGCGCCTGTCAGTGACGCGGCGTCGTCAGTGACGTCATCGGTGCTGAATGTGGGACTTCTTAATGTTCGCTCCATTACTAATAAATCCTTTATTCTTAATGATCTTTTCACAAGAGTTAATTTGGATTTATTATGTCTTTCTGAGACTTGGCAGAGAGAGGAAGAGTTTATTCATCTGAACGAACCCTGTCCAGTAGGGAGCGCTGTCCTGGGGAAGCCTCGCCTCTCTGGTCGTGGAGGAGGTCTTGCTACTGTTTTTAGGGAGAGTTGTTCTTGCAAAGTGATTCAGACACAGGAATTCACTTCTTTTGAGTCTCAGATGATCTTGGTTGGTTCTACAAGACCTTTCTATTGTGTGTCAATCTACCGTCCGCCTGGTCCTGCGGCGGTGTTCTTGAAAGACTTTAGTGACTTCTTATCTTCCATTATTCAGATGGAATCTGTTCTTATTCTTGGAGACTTTAATCTTCATGTTGATGACGTCACATCGTGTTCTGCTAAAGAACTTTTAACTTTAACTGAAGCCTTTAATTTTGAGCAACATGTTTCTGAACCCACTCATCAAAAAGGCCACATTTTAGACTTAGTTTTTACTCTTGGCCTGAACATTTCTAATGTATCTGTACATGATGTCCATCTGAGTGATCATTCTCTTGTCTTGTTCAACCTGGACTTCATCCCTGAACCTAAGCCTTTGAAAGTTAAGTCTCAGAGGCGTGTCATCTCAGCCGATACCGCAGACAGTTTTTCTGCTATGTTTGACCGTCTTTCCTTTGATGACTGTTCAGATGTGGACAGTTTGATTCACTGTTACACTGATCATTGTGTTGAAATACTGGATCAAGTGGCACCTGTTAAATCGAACTTGAAAATTCATAAAAAACGGTGCCCTTGGACAAATGAAGATCTCCTGAGTCTGAAGAGACTTTGTCGAAAGACTGAGCGTCTCTGGAAGTCTACTAAACTTGAGGTGCACAGACTTCACCTCAGGGATCTGTTGACTTCTTACAATGAGATGGTAGAAACTGCTAGATCTGATTACATCAGAAAACTGGTAGCAGCAAATAGGAAAAACCCCAAAGTTTTGTTTGACACGATTAATTCTCTCGTGTCTCCTGCTCCTCAAATCACGCCGGTCTTCTGTGAAGCTGACAGCAATGCATTGTTGAGATTTTTCATTGACAAAATTAAATTGATCAAAGAGAAAATCTCTCCCCCTTTGTTGGGAACCCCTACTGTCTCTGAGCCCATCTCCTCCTCTTGGTCATCCTTCACTGCTGTATCTTTGGGTGATATTTCGGCACTAGTGAACAAGATGAAACCCTCCTCTTGCTCAGATGACGTCCTTCCTTGTAGGCTTTTTATCAAAGTATTTGATGTAATTGGCCCCTGGGTTACCAATATGGTGAACCTCTCCCTTTCCACAGGGGTTTTTCCCAATGCATTTAAACATGCCATTGTGGAGCCTCTGCTCAAAAAACCAGGCTTAGACCCAACTGACCTCAGTAATTTCAGGCCTATTTCTAAGCTCCCTTTCTTGTCCAAGATCTTGGAGAAGGTGGTGTCCGAGCAGCTGTCTTTGTTCCTGGATCAGAGCGACATCCATGAGAAGTTTCAGTCTGGCTTCCGTAAACATCACTCTACGGAGACAGCTTTATTGAAAGTGTCCAGTGACATCATGATGTCGGCTGACTCTGGTAAATTCACTGTTCTGGTTCTCTTGGATCTGTCGTCAGCCTTTGACACAGTTGATCACCAGATCCTGCTGAGAAGACTAAGGGATGAAGTGGGACTGTCTGGGTCTGTGTTAGAATGGTTCTCATCTTACCTTTCTGGGCGCAGTTTTAGTGTATCTGCCAATCAAATGAGGTCTGAATCGGCAGATCTGTTGTTTGGAGTCCCTCAAGGTTCTGTTCTGGGTCCTTTATTGTTTTTGCTGTACTTGATTCCCCTTGGTAAAATCATTCAGAGATTTCCAGATGTTTCTTATCACATTTTTGCTGATGACATCCAGCTCTACTGCTCTTTTGACCCAACTGAGCCCCAAAGGCTGAACAGCTTAGTCAATTGTTTGCTAGAAATCAAACAATGGCTGAGTGAAAACACTTTACAGCTTAATGTGGACAAAACTGAAACTCTGGTGATTGCTCCTGATGATAAGATTCCAGGGTTGAGTCAGTACTTGGGTGACTTAGGTCAGTCTGTCAAACTGAGCCTGAGAAACCTGGGTGTTGTATTTGATAAAGACATGTCTCTTGTTCAACACTGCAGAAAATTGACCAGAAACTGTTTCCTTCAACTGAGAAAAATCTCTAAACTTAGGAAAATGTTGTCACAACATGATCTGGAGCTTGTAATCCATGCGTTTGTTTCTTCACGTCTGGACTATTGTAACAGTTTGTTTTCATGTCTTAACAAGAAGGATCTGTCTCGTCTGCAGTTGATTCAGAACTCTGCAGCGAGAATTCTGACCCGCTCTAGTAGAATAACTCACATTTCTCCGATCCTTAAAACTCTTCACTGGCTTCCAGTTTCTTTCAGGATCAACTTTAAAATTCTGGTTCTTACTTTCAGAGCTATTCATGGTCAGGCTCCTCCTTACATCACTGATCTGATCCAGCCTTACACCCCAGCTCGGTCTCTGAGGTCTGTGGATCAGAATCTACTGATGGTTCCACGCACACGGCTCAGGACCAGAGGAGAGAAATCTTTTCAGGCTGTTGCTCCTAAGCTTTGGAACAATCTTCCTCTCCCTTTGCGCTTGATGGAGTCTACTGACTCCTTTAAGAAACATCTTAAGACGTTTCTATTTGTTCAGGCTTTTCCTTGAATTTCTCGAACTTGTTGTTCTCGGTGTTGTCTTGATCTTTGAAGTATGTACTGTTTTGAGTATTGTTTTTGATTGTTAAAGCGCTTTGTGACCCTGGTCTCGAAAAGCGCTATATAAATAAATATTACTTACTTACTTACTTACTTACCTACGCTGAAAGGTACTGCATTTTTTATATTGTTTCCCACTCCGCTGGAAGGAGGGACACTTTTAATTTGAAACTTAAAGGGTTGCTGCAGGCTGAGGGGAAAACGATGGAGGACCTCAGATCTTTTTTTCCAAGTGCACCACCGCCTACAAGCTCCACTGAATCAATTCTGCGTGCTGTTGGCGACCTGCTGGAGAAAACGGCTAAACCAGCTGACGGAGGAAGCTACGCACGACTGCACACCTTCTCAGGAGCCTTACCAACTCCACCCGGTGAGGAACCATTTGAATATTGGTTGGAACAGGCTTGGCTCCTGGTGGATGAGACTGAATGTTCTGAGCGGGAAAAGAGACGCCGGCTTATTGGGAGCTTAAAGGGGCCTGCATTAGAAATTGTGAAGGCAGTAAGGCACACCAATCTGGACGCCAGCCCAAAAGAGTGTCTGCAAGCGCTGGAAAGTGCATTCGGAAGTGCAGAGTCTGGTGATGATCTTCACTTTGCCTTCAGATTAATGCAACAGCTCAAAGGAGAGAAACTATCGGACTTTCTCAGGCGTCTGGAGCGGTCGCTCTCTAAAGTGGTTGCAAGAGGTGGACTCCATAGTACAAGCATGGATAGAGCCCGACTCGAACAACTGCTGAGAGGTGCTACTGGCTCAGATCTCATGCTGATCCAGCTGCGACTCAGAGAGTGAAGAGCTACCCCTCCAACCTTTCTACAGCTGTTATCAGAGATTCGTGCTGAAGAGGAGTATGAAGCTTCACGGAGGAAGCTAAGTGCATCGGCACATCAGGTGTATGCTAATCCAGAGGTGGACGCCCGACAAGCTGAAATCCAAACATTGACAGCCGAGCTGAAGGAACTGAAATTGCTGGTGGCAGCAGCAGTGGCAGGACCTACACCAGTGAAACCCGTTTGCTGGGAGGCTGGAGCAAGTAATGCCCCGGGCCCAGAGATCCATCACGATGCTGAGCTGACGGCCTTAAGGAAACAAGTAAGGAGACTCAAACAGAAGACTAGCCACCGGATGTCTGAGCAAGAAGCCGTAGTGTCTGTGTCTGCGTTAGAGGCCTCTAAACCTGTCTCCAGCGGCCCAAAGGGAGCATCAACCAGGTCGGATACTTTCTGTTATCGTTGTGGTGAGAACGGCCATTTTGCCACCAAGTGCCGAAACCCTCAAATATAGTTAGTTTGACGAGGACATCAAAGCCTTTTAGAAGGGGGAGGGTGTAATCCAGTCAAAGTAAATAAATAATATAAATATATATATATATACACAATATAATGTGTAACATAAATAGTAATATAATTAGTAAAATGAATAATATCAATATAATGTTCTAACGGTGATAATTTAAGTTACAAATTATGAATGGTTTATTGGAATGCGTTATATTTATTCATGTATTGCGACTTTTGTTGGGAGTGGGGTTTTGTTAATGGAATAATTGATGGCGCAACGGTGCGCGCAGGTGGCGCAGGTTATAGGCCCGCCCCTGCCGAAGGAACACCGGCAGAATACCGGTGGTAGAGGGTGAAGTGGATGTGTGTCGGGCGGCTGTTGACAAGAGGGGGAAATACCGTGAAACGGAACGGACAAGGGTGGCGAACGTGGATTGTCAAACCGACAATCTGGGCGGCCGTTACCTGCGCCGTGGACTTCCGCACGAAGTCCGGGAGGTTACTCAGAGTTCCCAAAACACACGGAGGACGAGGGTTCGGCTCACACAGTTGAACCCGAGCGGTGGCCGTCAACAACTAGTCCGGGAGCGCACCTGCGGGAAGCGCGGACGCGGTGCTGGAGCGCCCCACCGACGAACCACCGCCCATACCTACGCTGAAAGGTACTGCATTTTTTATATTGTTTCCCACTCCACTGGAAGGAGGGACACTTTTCGTTGGATTACGGAGCCCCCCACGCTTCAGGCCTGCAACGTCCTGGACCTTTAAAGAGCCGGCAAACACAAACCGATAAAACAAGCATTTCAAAAATTTTCTAATAAAAGAAATACTTCAAAAAATCTTTTTTTCGTTATTTATACAATTTGCTCACACTTTTGCAATCGTGAGCACAACTGTGGCTGATAGGTGGACACTTTGAAAAAAAAAAGTAAAACCAAACACTGCACTAACATAAATATAAAACAAAATAACATAACTTCCTTACAATTACCAATTAAAACCAAATCTGCTCTGAAGATTAAGCTGTTACTTCAGAAGCACCACTACTTCTGATGCTGTGGGCCTTGAAGTGGGGTCGTATTCTAGAAGTCTCCGCAGGAAAGAAAACCTTGCATCTAAATTTTTAAGAGCACTCGGTGCGGATTTGGCAGCCATAAGGGCCAAAAGTTATCTTGTTTTTTAGCCTCCCATGGGGCAGATCCAGTGAATACCTCAAGAAATGTTGCCCCATGGACCACATATCCATCATACTTGAGGCTTCTGTATACTTGACAGCACACTTAGGGGCCATATACAGAAATGTTCCTCCAGCAGCCTCTGGCGTGTATCTGCTTTCACGGAAAAGCATTACGGTGTCCCTTATATTTGCCAGCCCCCATTCGGTCAATGTTGCCCTCTTTGTTTGATGGTTAATCTGTGAGATAGTAACACAAAATGAAATAATTGATTAAACTACATTTGCAGGTGAGTCTGAGAGAAGACTAAAAATTCTCTATTTGCTTACCAAATCATGTCCTGATAAATAATTCTTTGAGCATGGATGTACTCCATAGCCATTGAGAGATCCAAGGAGATATAATGGTGTCATCTCCTGCGAGCTAAAAGGGTAAGGAAATGGTGGTAATATAAAATATTTCCTGAAAACATGAATGACTATAAAATGTATATTTAAAAATAAATTGTACTTTATATTATTTTACAATATAATTTAAATAAATAGTGGCCGCCTTCACAAGGCTGTTACTTGCATGTAGGACTGCTACCAGATTTGCTCCGAAAATGAATTCAGAGACCAAGAAAAAGTAGGTGTCGGAGCGGGCTGCTGCCATTAGCCTCACAATATTAGGATGAAACAGTCTTCTGTCAAAATATGACACAATCAAATGTTATTATTTTACATCCTTAATCATCAAAAGACTTGTTTAACATACAAATGCTTAAAAAAAAAAAACGCGCAGCATCACCAATTAACAAGTGAATAATGTAAGTAAAATGTTTATTTTGCAGCGAGATGTTGATCTCATGTTGGACGTCTATTTCTGTGTCTGCACAGCTTATTGGAATCCGCTTGATGGCTGCAGGAGTGCCTTGAAAGGAGCCTCTATAGATCTTTCCAAAAGCTCCTTCCCAAACCAAGTTTTCCTCACTGTAGCTAATCAATGATCATTCCATTTAAGGAACACGTGGAATGCGTGACGATCACGGAAGCGGTCGACCCAATCGTGGAAATGAAATGTAATTTTCAGTCTTTTAATTCACAAAATCAAACAAAACAGAGTTCACAAAAAACGGCACATCCAAGTAATTTCAATCCGACGAAACAAACACAGGAACAGAGCGGGTAAGCAGGCTGCAGAGAGTTACTGGTTCCAAAAACGAGAAAAGAGGAACTGAATCTAAAACTAAAGAGGGAAACTATAAGGCGCATGCAAAGCCTGGAATGTCCATAGGAAAAGGTTCAACAATATCCGTATAATTGAACGGCTGTTACCAGGTTGGGAAACCTGAGTTCACAGACCGTCAGAGATTTAAGTGGCCTTCAGCGTTGATTGTGACATCGCTTACAGCCGGTGTTCCCCGCCTCTGTCAAAACAAAATAGAGAAGGTCTCTGGTGGATAGCCAGCCATAACCTTCTGGCCTGGTTAACCTGGTATGTCTCCAGATTGTGTGGCAGCGTCGTAGGTGGGATTTCACTGAGGGTACTGCGACCTCCCTTTTCTGGGAAGCAAACAGTGGAGGCTGGTATCCTTACGCTACCATAAAAAGGGGACATACCCATTGCTGAGGAGGTCAGGGAGTTTCACCAGAAGGTCGGCAGTCTCCATCGCTGACAGCAGTTTATGAAGGGGAACGAAGTTCACCATCTTTGAGAATTTGTTCACAATAGTAAGAATTACCGTTATACCCTGGGATGGAGGCAAACCCGTGAAGGAGGCAAAGTCCACGGAGAGGGTGTGACCAGGGACGGCTGGGGACAGGCAGTGGCTGGTGGAGGCCATCAGGAAGACGCTGTGAGGACTTTCCTCTTGAGCAGACAGAGCAGGCGGCAACAAAGTCTCTAACATCCTTAGCCATTTCCAGCCACTAGAAACGCTGCCTAAGGAAGCTTAAAGTGCGGTTTATTCCAGGGTGACAACTTAGAGGTGTGACCCCATTGGAGGGCCTGGGAGCGTGCATGGTCCGGGACAAAGAGCAGGTTGGTAGGTGAATCTCCAGGTAAAGAGTGATCCGTTTGGGCCTCCAGAATTACCCGTTCCCAGCAGGACTGAGGTGTCCCACTGAGCGGCCTGAATGAAGCAAGTCTTTGGGAGTATGGCAAAACAATCAAGTCGCTTCCGTCGCTCCAACACAACGTCCCGCTCTTAGATCAAGCAAGTAATTTATACTTTATATTTTGATTATCTTTTAGCATTAATTTAAGTATGGTTTATACGTATATAATCATTTTAATCTAACAATGGTCTCGGTAGCAACCTCTTCTTGCTGGGGCTCAAATTGCCGGGAAAGTGCGTCAGATTTGATGTTCTTTCTATTGGGTCCGAACGACGCAAAGTTGAAATGGGTTAAAAACAGGGCCCACCGAGCCTGACAAGAGTTCAGGCGAATAGCGTCCTTCAGGCACGTGAGGTTCTTGTGATCCGTTAGAACCAGGAAGGGCACTTCTGATCCCTCTAGGCAATGTCTCCACTCCTGAAGGGCAGCCACCACAGACAGAAGTTCTCGGTTTCCAATGTCGTAGTTATTCTACTTTCTTCTGCCTGTGTAAGTTTGCGGTAGTAGAAGGCACAGGGGTGTACTTTATTGTCATCGGGGTACCTCTATGAGAGAACGGCTCCAATCTGGGTGAGGGGAGCGGCAACCTGACTAAATTTTCTGATAAATCGTCGGTAGAAGTTACAGGAAGTCTTCCACAGGGTTGGTACTTTCCCCAGCCGTAGACTGAGGTTAAAGATATGCTGGAGCGGCTCAGCTAGTTCAGCAGCGCAGGTCTTTAGCAGTCAAGCAGACACCTTGTCAGGGCCAGCAGCCTTCCTTGGACGAATCCTCCGAAGTACATCGTGTACCTGGAGTGAGGTGAAGCTGGGAAGTGGTTGTGTGAAGCTTAGGGGAGCACAAGAAGGTAGAGCAGGTACTGAAGCGGGCAGCAGTGAAGGTGAGGTGACATGCTCAAACCTGTTGAAAAAGTTGTTTAGTCTGTTTGCCTCCTCCACTGTGTCCACTGCAGTCAGAGAGGCCTTGGTCTTGTGTCCAGTGATGGTTTTAAGACCATCCCAGACCTCTCTTATTTGCATGAAAACCTTAGTAGATTTTGAGCAGTGTTTAGGATCATTGTTTTGTTGAAAGATCCAGCCCCGGTGCAACTTCAACTTTGTTACTGATTACTCGTTCTCCAGGGTCTGCCCCTCAACTTTAACAAGATTCCCCATCCCTGCACTGGCCACACAGCCCCACAGCATGATGGAACCACCACCAAGTTATTTTCTTGGAATGCGGTGTTCTTTTTCCGCCATGCATAATGCCCCTGGTTATGCACAAATAACTTTTTTTTTTTTTCATCAGTTCACAGCACCTTATTCCAAAATGAAGCTGGCTTGTCCAAATGTGCTTTAGCATACCTCAAGTGACCCCGTCTGTGGCGTGTACAGAGAAAAGGCTTTTTCCGTATTACTCTTCCATAAAGCATCTCCTTGTGTAAAGTGCGCTTAATAGTTGAACGATGCACAGTGACACCATCTGCAGCAAGTTGATGTTGCAGGTCTTTGGAGCTTAGGAGCGCCTCCGTTTATCTGAGATTTTCCTTGGTATGCCACTCCATGCCTTAACTAGAACTGTGCCTGAGGTCTTCCATGTTCCTCACAGTTGAAACTGAGAGCTTAAATCTCTGAGATAGCTTTCTATATCCTTCCCCTAAACCATGATGTTGAACAATCATTGTTTAAGTCATTTGAGAGTTGTTTTGAGGCTCCCATGTTGCCACTCTTCAAAGAAGATGAAAAGAGGAGAAACACAATTGGCCTCCTTAAATACCATTTCTCATGATTGGACTCACCTGTGTATGGGGTTCAAGGGTCACTGAGGTTACAAAACCAATTTTTAGTTCCAATAATTAGTGCTAAAGGTATGAAATCAATAAGATATAAAGGTTGCCTAAATTTATGCACATGTCTTATTGTGTTTAAATAATTATTGCACACTTTCTGTAAATCATATAAACTTTATTTCACTTCTCAAATATCACCGTTTGTCACCTATAAGATATATTTAACTGGAATTCTTTATCCAAACAACCAATGATTTCTAAAGGAAAATCATGAAAATGTACAGGGGTGCTCAAACTTTTTCATACCACTGTATATTAATGACATTACTGAAAAACACAGTGGCACCGTTCATATAACTTTATTTGCATAAAACATCCACACAACAAAAAAGAAAAAACAAACCACATAACCCAAACTATAAAATGAAAAACAAATGCTTTAATAAAAGTCTGTCAACACTTGCTCTCTCGGTCATGGTTTTCTGTACTGCAATACATTAGTTAGACATGGGTTCTTCGGACAATAATTCAATGTTGTAAGACTTGCCTTTCATGGAAGTCCCTAAAGTTCTCAATCAAAACCAGGGTCCACCATTTCCTTATTTGTGGAAGGTGAGACTGGAAGACAAATATGTAGTGGAAGAACTCAATGTTTTAAGAGGTTAATATTTTCATTTGCACATACTGCTGTGAATTTGTAGGGTGCCTCTTATTTAAACTATTTAAAATAGTTACAACCATATCTCACCATCAACATGTAGACTCCACAGTCAACCCCGCCAATGTGTTGTGGAGTGTGCTATATAAATATATATTAAAAAATATATATATTGAAAAAGAAAGATAAATGATAATGTGAGGCTGCCAGGATTTACTTTAGATATAATCTTACTGCAAAGATAACATATGGGTTTGTAAGCATTGTATAAAAAGCAGTGGCGGGCCGTGCATTTCACACCTAGGCCTTCACGGGTGTCCTACATGAACTAATCCCCCTCTTAATGCCATCATTATGACTCCACGGCTATAGAAACCATCAATATTACACAAAAATGCAGTATAACAGGGTCTTGCATCACAGAAAGGTATCTCCTGTAGCAAGAAAGAATGTCATTACTAAAGCAAGAAACACAATTAGGACAATTCAACAAGTCTCTTTTCACTGTAGCCACAGCTGCCATACATACATCATCTCTAGCAGAAACATCAATATTAACCTAATTAAATGACAAAAATATTAAAACGTTTAAATAAAATGCATTACTCACCAAAACTACTGATTATTTGTAAGCAAAGTCCATCCTCCTTTCTTTCCTCAAGAAGAGTTCAATTACTCTGTTGTACAGTTCATCTGTGTGTTTCAGTTCCAACAATAAGTCCCTTTCTATCGCCATGAAGGCTAATGCTGAAAGTCTAGTCTGTCCAGTCATGTTTCTGGAGTAAGTTTTTATTCGCTTCAGGGCAGAGAATCCAGCGTGTGGAGAACGCCCGGGTCCAAAGTCCCGTCGACACGCAGGCTTTATGCCTCAAAGTGGGGGAATTTCTCCCGCTGGTGTTCAGACAGGTCCTTGGACCCCAGCTCCTGTTTGGTCTCTGCTGTCCTGTCTTTCCTGCAACATTTGCTGGATAGCGGACGGACTGTGGCGACACTGAGAGTGTTTGCATCAGCCATAGCGATGAGGCATGTCGGGTTTGAGGGTGCTTCGGGTCGCGCCCACCCTCTGGTGGCACGTTTCTTGCGGGGTGCCTGCAGGCTTCGACCTCCTGCAAGGCCTTCCAGCCCTCAGTGGGATCTCCAGTTGGTCCTGGACTTTCTCACAGGCCCGACCTTAGAGCCTCTTGACCAAGTCCCACTGGATATCTTGTCTTTCTAGGTATTGCTCCTTCTGGCACAAACAACCACGAAGAGAGCGAGTGAGCTTTGTGCTCTCTCCATTAGCCCCAAGTGTCTTTCCTTTGGCGTCGAGGAGTCTTCGGTGTCATTGCGTCCTAACCCAGCGTTCCACCCGAAGATTCTGAGTTCTTTGTTCCGGGCGACGACCATCACGCTGCGGGCCTTTCATCCGCCGCTCCATTCGGACCCGGGTCAGGAACGTCTTCACCTGTTGTGTCCAGTGAGGGCTTTGGCCTGTTACTTGCGGCGGGTAGCGGTTTTTAGGCGCTCTGATGCCCTTTTCGTCTGCCACGGTAGATGCCGACGGGGAGAGGCGGTCTCCTCCCAGAGGTTTTCTCATTGGGTGAGATTGGCCATTATCCAGGCCTACCAAACAGCGGGTGGATCTGCTCCTAGCGGACTGAGGGCACATTCCACCCGTGCGTAGTGTTTTTAATGTACAGTAGATTAGCATTTTTTTTGGTCTCTATACCACAAAACAACTGGAAGTATCACAAGTTTCATTCAATAAAGGACAAAACATGAACTTACCTCTCTTGCTAACAATGCAACAGGGCGCTTGAGATGCGCGCAGTGGCCTCGTAGATCTCATCAAACCGGCTTCTCTCTCGCTCAATGGAGTCACAAAACTCCTTCACCCTTGCCAGACAGAATTGTACATCAAATATTTTGCTCTGAAGTATTGCAAAAAGCACACCTGAATGCTCAAAAATGCCATTAAATGTGTATGTTTGAGGCCCCTTGAGTAAGTACCAGATTCAGTCGATGTGCATGGCAGTGTATGAATAAGGCAATAGCAGCCCTCTCCTTATCTTTAGCCTGCAACCCATTTATCCAGATGACTTGACCGCTGCGCCATCGTAACACTGTGCCACAACTTTATCCAGACATTCATATTGCTCCAGGAAACCGACAATAAGAGCAGCAATGTCATCGGCCCGCTTGCCACTAGTTACATCTTCAAAACCGACAAACCACTCCTTGACACCAGAGTCCGTCACATAACGCAGGAGCAGTGCGAGCTGCACTGCATTACTCGCGCCTGTCGTCTCGTCCACCATAACAGCGACAAACGGTGCTCGATCAATCTCCCTTTTTATCTCTTCTCCCATTATTTCACCAATATAGTCTTTAATATTTCTCTATTTTTCTTCACCTTTTCGTTGTGGCGCTCAGTTTCCCTGCGCACTTGTTCATTGAGCTGTAAATCCACTCGGGTTTCCCCAAGTTTGCAAACCCACTGTGGCTCCAAACACCAAGTCGATCAATTGCAAATAACAGACATTCACAAAGTCAGTCTTGAAAATGGTTTTGTGAGCATAAGTGCAACCAAATCAATTTCTTCTCCGTCAGCCATTGTGGGTTGTTAAAAAAAAAAAATATCAATGAAATCCACTCGCAAAATATTTTAGTTTGTGGCGCTAGCTATAGATGCTTTGCTGGCTCTGAATAGTTTTTCTCTGACCACCCAATCAAAGGACGTGAAAATGCCGACGTCACTGGACGCCTGCTAGATGGCCTTGGTGTTGCCAACTCGAAATCTGATTGGTTAAAGCAACAGTGTCATTGCCACTTACTTTAAACTGTGACGCCAGCACTATCGATTCTGAAGGCGTCAAGGCAGATTTTTGACCCTGGCAACAAATGATGGCTATAATATGATTGGATAAAAGCTCTAAGATAAACATACACTAGTGGAAGCAGCGCAACCAAGAGAAAAGCTTTGAAATGAAGAGAGACTATTGGAAATAATTGAATAGATATTCATGGAAAAAAATAAGTCAGTGATTCTGTCTGATAGTGTATAGGCCAGCAGAGAAGGCCTTGCTGGCCCTGACAGCCCACCACTGATAAAAAGGCACTTTGGATTTTTAGTATTGAACACACTCCAAAGAGTATTGATATTGAATACATTTTTCTGTTATTCAATATTTTTTAGAGACACACACACACACATCCATGCAACCATGTGACATGCAACCTCGAATGTGCATCCCAACATGCAAAACAAACAGGTTCACTCAAATGATTAAATGCGTAATAAGCAACCTGAACAGGTCTACATAATTTGGACAACCCAATCCATGGAGATTGTGCATGAGCCTCTTTTTTGGCTTCATGATCTGCATGATAATGTACAACAATTTTGGCAACTTCACAATAGCCATAGTGCTTAAAGTAATGGTTTTGTTTTGTCATTTTTCATCAATTTAACACCAGAAACAACCTTTGATTTCTAATTTTATGGAAATGCAGCTCAATTACGGTTATTTTTACATAAAATGCAGATAAAAACAGCCAGAAAAAAAAAGATTATATACACACACAACATCCAGTGCCCTGGCTTCCAACAAGGGAAGACAATACAGTCTTTCCTAGCAATGTCATCATTAGGACAAAGTTAATCACAAATTGATATAACATTTTATATATTTATATAATATATGCATTGGCAGTCCACATGTCCAGTCCCTAAAAAAAAAATTTAAAAAATTGGAAGCCAACATGCATGCACTAACAAGAAATCTTTTATGTGTTGTTATTTTACATGTTGCTTGGCCACCAAAGATATCACATGAAGACAGCAGTTTGCCACCCGTGTGTTTAAAAGAGTAGGAATGACTGAAAATTCATATGTCTGTTGATGTTTTTGTCAATGCCAATGGAGCTTGTTACAAAAGTAACCGTTGCCTCCAATTCCTCATTCAGACCCAAGGTCCAGAGGTCTTTCAAAATGATGTTGCCAACTTCAGCCACTTGCTCGTACTGACGCTCATTCCCGAATGTCTATTCAAGCTTTAAAATAAGTAGAAAAGAAAGGATCATTTAACATGGTTATGTGTCATACAATTATTACTGTGGTAACCCGAGGGTAATGATGCACGCACACTTGGAGCTCAGTTAGAGAACTTTACTTGAGAAGAGATCGTCGTACAACAGTCCAGCATTCCATACATTCCGTAGGCGGTGCAACCCACAAACCCGCCCGTAGAGAACACAGATAAAGGCACAAAGGTTCCGGGGTGCAATGAGTGCAACCTTAAGTCAGTCTATAACACTTCTCCCCCTTTAAGTAAACACTTAGAATACGGTTAAACCAATAAACTAACTTTGCCTGTATGTACCCTTGTACCCGATACCGAAGTACTATTGCACTTTTAATTCACATTTCTCCAGGCCATCAACAACATCCGGTATTGCACAACATTTCTCTTTATCACAACAGGCCTAAACAACCGATATGGCATAACACTTTTTTTTTTTTAGTTTATAAGTTCAGTCTCTCTGGAGGCTGGTGTTGCCTCTTTGACCGTCTTAGTGACACATTAGAGTCCACAGCCTGGGCAACAGACGGTGCTCCACTGGGAGGAATTTGGGCAGGGGCAGGTGAGGCAGTCTGCTCAGACAATTCCTCAGGAGGCAGCAACCGTCCATCAATGCCCACCGGTGCTCCACAGTCCATAGAGCCGCTCACACTATCCTTGTGAGCAGCACTCCGAGACCCCTCCTCCTCTACGTTAGTGCGGGCCCGCACGTGATCCTGGTGCCTGCGAACCTGCCTGCCATCCAACAGGTCCACCACAAAGGAAACTGGAGGTGAATCAGCCATGGTGAGCCAGCGGCAAAGTTCTTCACGTACACACAGTCCCCCTGCTGCAACAGCCTCTCTCTTGCATGTTGGTCCCGTCTCACTTTTTGGTTCTCCTGCGATCGGGCAACTTTTGCCCCCACATCCGGGCGAAGGAGATCCAGATGAGATTTGGGCTTCCTTCCCAGCAACATCTCCGCTGGAGACAAGCCAGTGGTTGTGTGTGGAGTAATCCGATACTGGAACACGAAACGTGCCAGCTTAGTCTCTAGCGTGTTCCCCGACATTTTCCTCAGTCCATCTTTCAGCGTCTCCACAGCACGTTCTGCTAAGCCGTTGGAAGCAGGGTGGTACGGCGCAGACCGGATATGTCGGATTCCATTCTTCTCCACAAACTCTTTGAACACCTCACTGGTGAAAGTGGGCCCGTTGTCACTGACCACTGTATCCGGTAGCCCGTGGGTGGCAAAGATGCTTCTGAGCGTGTCAGTGGTAACTGGGGCTGTGATCTTTGACATGAGGTGTGCTTCCATCCACTTTGAATGAGCGTCCACTAGCACAAGGAACATGTGACCCATAAACGGACCAGCAAAATCCAGGTGAAGCCTGGACAACGGACGGGCCGGCCACTCCCAGGGGTGGAGAGGCGCAGGTGCGAGCATCTTCTGGTTACTTTGACACTGTGAACATGCCTTGACCTTTTTCTCCAACGCAGCGTCCATCCCTGGCCACCATACAAACGACCTGGCGAGGCTCTTCATTCTTGACACCCCGGGGTGAGCTTCATGCAGCACTTCCATTACCTGAGCACGTCCTGCAGGTGGAATAATCACTCTGGAGCCCCAGAGGATACAGCCATCCAGCACACTGAGCTCCAGCTGTCGCTGGACATAGGGCTTGAGCTCCTCCTGCTCAACTGTTACCGGCCAGCCCTGCAGCAGCCATTGCTTTACTTGTGACAGCGCCGGGTCTCTTCCCGTCCACTGTTTGATCTGCTTTGCGGACACCGGGGAGTCAGACAGCCTGTCTAACAAAAACACAGTCTCTGGAAGGAGGTTAGCTTGGCTCGGTGACTCTGGGAGGGGAAGACGGCTGAACGCGTCTGCATTTGCATTTTCACTTCCTGCTTTATACACAATACGATACTGGTACGCTGACAAAGTTAATGCCCAGCGCTGCACTCTTGCTGACGCCATGGGTGAAATACCTTTAGTCTCACCAAACAGGCCCAGCAAGGGCTTGTGGTCTGTGAAAATGGTGAATGGGCGACCATAAAGGTACTGGTGGAACCGTTTCACAGCAAAAACTACAGCTAGCCCCTCCTTCTCTAGCTGCGAGTAACCCCGTTCTGCTGATGTGAGGGTACGAGACACGTACCCAATAGGCTTCTCCCCTCCGTCCTCCATACGATGCGAAAGGACTGCCCCCACGCCGTAGGCTGATGCATCACAGGACAAAACAACTTCCTTGTCTGGGTCAAAGTGCACGAGCAGCGTTGCAGAGTGCAATAGTTCTTTTACCTGTTGGAACGCTGTCTCTTTATCCTGCTGCCAAGTCCAGGAACAGTCTTTGTGCAGGAGCTGATAGAGTGGGGCAAGCACAGTGGAGAGTTCAGGCAAAAACTTCCCATAATAGTTCACTAAGCCCAAGAACGACCGGAGTTCTGCCACATTCTTTGGGCTAGGAGCCTCCTTAATCGCCCTCACCTTCTCTGTCATGGGGGAAAGCCCCTGAGCTGAAATCCTATGACCCAGGTAGGTGACACTCGGAGCTTGGAAAACGCATTTACTTCGCTTCAACCGCAGCCCGGCCTCCTTCATTTTCTGTAGCACCTGGTCGAGGTTTTTCAGATGCTCCCCTTCGGTCTTACCAGTCACCAAGATGTCGTCTAGGTAGACAGCAACATGGGGAATGTTCTGCAGGAGGTTGTCCATGGTGCGCTGAAAAATGGCTGGGCTGGACGCAACGCCGAACACCAAGCGATTGTACTTGAACAGGCCCTTGTGGGTGTTGATGGTCACATATTGTTTAGAATCCTCGTCCAGCAGCAGTTGTTGGTATGCGTGACTCATGTCCAGTTTGGTAAATGTTTGTCCTCCTGCCAGTGTGGCGAATAAATCCTCCACTCGGGGCAGGGGATAAGTGTCCAGTTGTGAGGCTTGGTTGATTGTCATTTTGTAATCACCACATACCCGCACCCCACCATCTTCTTTCAGCACCGGCACAATTGGGGCTGCCCACTCCACCGGTTCAATGACACCTGACCGCTGCAGCCTGTCCAGCTCCGCTTCCACCTTAGCCTTCATAGCGTATGGCACTGTGCGTGGTTTACAAAAACGTGGCTTTGCGTTGGGGTCCACGGTCAACTTCACTGTTGTGCCTCGGAGGGTGCCAAGCTCATCCTTAAAAACATCTGCATACTTTGATAGGATGTCCCCAACCACCCTCATGTGCATGATTTCCCCCCAATTGAAGCGAATTCTCTTTAGGAGGTCCCGCCCAAGCAGACTCGGTCCCTCCCCCTCTACCACTATCAGCTCCCCTTTAGCTGACTGGCCTTCATACATAACGTCTACTTCTATAACTCCAAGTAGAGGAATGCACTCACCAGTGTATTGTCTCAGTTTGATGTTCGTCTTTCTTAAAGCGGGCGCCTTTCCAGAGCCCCGCAACCTGCAGTAGGTGGTATGACTTATCACTGAAACTGAGGCCCCCGTGTCCACCTCCATCGTCATTTTTTTTCCATTTATTTGCAGCGTTGCGCAGATCGGGGCTGCCCGGGGTTCCCTGAGGTCCATACTGAACATGTTGAATGAACACTGCTCCTCAGGTCCTTCTCTTTGCAAATGGTGCGTTTTCCTTTGGGGTTTTGACTCTTCCCACTCCTTTTTCCATTGCTTTTTAGCACCTCTGCACTTCTTGGCTATATGCCCCTTTTTCTGGCAGTTATGGCAAACAGCATCTCTAAAACCACAGTCATTAGCGAGATGCGCTCCCCCACACCGGTAACATTCGCATGACTTCATCGGCTTTCCTCTGCCCTCTTTAAACAGACGGTGAACAGTGCTCTGTGGCACAACGGCATTAGCTGCTTGAATGTCTTTTGAGTTATTAGCTGCTGTTTCCATAGCATGAGCGATCTCCAACGCCTTCTTGAAAGTTAGTGTACATTCACCTAACAATCGGCGTTGAATGCTGTCATTATTGATACCACAGACCAACCTGTCCCGTAGCATGTCGTCAAGCACCGGTCCAAACTCGCAATATTCCGACAGTTGTCTCAGCTCCGCGATGAATGCAGCAACCGAAACTCCCTCTTTGCGTGAATGTGTGTGGAACTTGAAGCGCTGAACAATCACTGACGGTTTGGGGTTGTGATGCTCCTGCACCAGCGTCACCAATTCCTTGAATGATAAGTCACCTGGCTTCCGTGGGGTTGCTAAGTTGCGTATCAACTTGTACGTCTTGGCACCGCACACACTGAGGAGAATCGATCTTTGACGTTCCTCCTTCTCAATGAAATTCGCCAGGAAAAAGTGCTCCAGTCTCTCGACATATTCGATCCAGTCACCATCCTGCTCGACGAACTCACTGAGCGTGCCGAACGTAGCCATGCTACACGCTAGATGCTACACGGAACTTCTTCTCCGACCCTAACTTCACGACACTCCGTCGTATATGTTTTAATCCTCGTTGCCAAAAGTGTGGTAACCCGAGGGTAATGATGCACGCACACTTGGAGCTCAGTTAGAGAACTTTACTTGAGAAGAGATCGTCGTACAACAGTCCAGCATTCCATACATTCCGTAGGCGGTGCAACCCACAAACCCGCCTGTAGAGAACACAGATAAAGGCACAAAGGTTCCGGGGTGCAATGAGTGCAACCTTAAGTCAGTCTATAACAATTACAATTGAATAAAAACCCTTTTCTTACCATGTCTAGCTGCCGCCGACTTGGGTCACATTCCCAACAACTTATGTTGCACACCATCTCCTTTTCTACATCAAAATAAATTAGAAGACTACTAGAAACACAAGGGTATTACATACACAGTAAATAATGCAGTGTTAATTCAACACTTAAAGAGTCAATTCTAACACTGTGCCAGTGAACATATAGGTCCTATCTACAGAGTGTTAAATGTACTCAGAGTATAGAGTTAAAATTAAGTGTTAAAATACAACACTGTAGAGTTAAAATGTTACACTACACTGTGAAGTGTTAGTCAAGATTAACACTAGGAACACATGTACACTGATAGTGTTAGTCACTATTGACACTGATAGCATTTTAGTGTTAATCAGAATTAACTCTCTCTCAACTACTCTTGTTGCGTGTTACATCTATTCAACACTGTCTTTAGTGTTAAAATAGAATAGTACCAAAAATACAGGGAAATAATATAGATACTCTATAGATAACTACATTCATGCGTTATAAAAAACATTTATTTTCAAAAAGTGCAGTGCATACAAAATGGACATTGGACAATGAAATATTGACATAGTTGACATAAAAATGCTTATCAGGGCAACATTAAATGGCAGTATGGAACTAAATAGTGAGAGGTGTCAGTCTGTCCATAAGACATTTGAATATCCATTGGTCTGAAATACAGCAACTCTTTTACATTAAATACTTTGAATTCCAGTAATGGTGTGATTGACATTTTGAATGCAAAGTAATGGTCATCAACACAAAGAGTTTCAACCACTGAGCCAGTCAGAATAACTCTTTCATCTTTAACAACAATCTTACTAATACTATAAAATACTGGCATCTCATCAGCTACCTCAACGCATACTATTAAACCAGTGCAATATTCTGTGCCAAAATGCTTTACCCACTTTACAGACAGAACATGTGTGGATACTTCAACATTTAGTTTAGCAGCAATCTCTGCACCTTCTTTCAAATCTCTAAGCTGAACCATCTTTGCAGGACCAATGTTCAACCTGCATTGGATAAAATACTCCCAATTAACAGCCATGTGTCTTTGGTGTTTTTGTAATATTTTTGAAACTTTTCAGTTGGGTCTTGAAAAAATTGTGTTTAGCCTCAAAACGCATGCATCACATGTGCAAAATTGGTCCAATATTCCTTATGCATCTGGGATAATGTATCATGAAATGATGCTTAGGCAGGAGATTTTTATCAGGAAACAGGCGTTTGAACAACTGATGATGCTCACTTATAATGTGTTTCAGAAAAATAGTCATACCACGTCTTCACCTCCATATTCAACCTCTCCCTAAGCCAGAGCACCGTTCCCACCTGCTTCAAAACTACAACAATCGTCCCCCTCCCTAAGAAGAGCCCACCCACCTGCCTGAATGACTACAGACCAGTAGCGCTCACTCCAGTCATCATCAAGTGTTTCGAGAGAGTGGTGCTGGCTCACATTCAGAGCAGCATCCCAGACTCACTGGACCCCCTGCAGTATGCTTATCGACCCAACAGGTCCACCACCGACGCCATCTCAGCTGTCCTCCACCATTCCCTTTCCCACCTGGAAAACAAAGAGTCCTACATCAGGATACTCTTTGTGGACTACAGCCCCGCCTTCAACACGGTGATCCCCTACAAACTGACCCACAAGCTGTCCACACTTGGCAT
Source organism: Callionymus lyra (assembly GCF_982586985.1). Lineage (NCBI taxonomy): Eukaryota > Metazoa > Chordata > Actinopteri > Syngnathiformes > Callionymidae > Callionymus > Callionymus lyra. The sequence goes on along the minus strand of NC_141823.1, from coordinate 32,025,437 downwards.
CCACCCTACCCTCTGCGACTGGCTCCTTGACTTCCTGACTGGCAGACCCCAGACTGTCAGGATTGGCAAGAGAACATCAGCCAGCATCATCACAAATGTTGGCACTCCACAAGGATTTGTCCTCAGCCCCATCCTCTACACCCTGTTCACACATGACTGTGTCGCCTCCCACAAAGACGACACCATCCTAAAGTATCACCGCGGTGATAGGATGCATCACCGCGGCGAACGAAGCGGCCTACAGGACAGAGGTGGACAGTCTGGTTTCCTGGTGTGAGGACAACAACCTCACCCTCAACACAGACAAGACAAAGGAGATGATAGTGGACATGAGGAAGGAGAGGAGACCTCACCAACCACTGTTTATCCGGGATCTTGAAGTGGAGCGGGTGAGCAGCTTTAAGTACCTCGGGGTCCACATCACTGAGGACTTAACGTGGGCCACCAACACAACACAGCTGGTCAAGAAGGCACAGCAACGGCTGTACTTTCTGAGGAGGCTGAGGAAGTTTGGCATGTCGACAAAGATCCTCAGAAACTTCTACAGCTGTGTCGTGGAGAGCAGTCTGACCAACTGCATCACTGCGTGGTACGGCAGCTCTACGGCCATGGACCGCAAACGTCTGCAGAGAGTGGTTAAGACAGCGGAGAGGATCACCAGGTCTCCACTGCCCTCTCTGCACAGCATCTACCACCACAGAGTCCACAGGAGAGCTGCCACCATCATCAAGGACAGTTCCCACCCACAACATGGACTGTTTACACTCCTGCCCTCGCAGGTACAGGAGTGCAAAATGCAGGACCACACGCCTGAGAAACTCTTTCTACCCCACTGCAATAAGAATCATGAACAGCTGAACACTGCACTGTTGTCACATGTCACTTTAAATCCATCACATGTACAGTTCCCCTCCCTTTCTTATATTATTATTTTTTATTGTTATTTTATCTTGACTTTTTTTTGTTATGTATATTTATTTTTATTTTTTTGTTATGCCGATATTTGTGGAGGGACGGCAAAGAAAATATTCATTGCATAGGGAAACGTGTTTCTCGATGTATATGACAATAAACACTTTGAATTGAATTTGAATTGAATTGAATACCATATGTTACAACAGGGGAAAAAACAATATTTACAATTTGTAGAAGCAACAGAAAAAGATGCCAGTGCTCATCATCTCTCTGTACTAAATCTCCAAATATAAGGGGGATATTACACAACAAACACCAGGACTGAATAGCATTCAGGCCCAAATCATTACTACCATCGAATAATTTTACAGATGGAGGACGATTCCTCCTCTCTGTATAGCCATAGTTAAATGACTCAATTCTACCAGCCAGTTCCTTAGCAGTTAAGAAGTTCACCTGCACATATTCCAATAAAAGTTTTACTTCAAACTGTGCTACTCCTTCTAAAATGTCGTGCATAATATCAACTGAAAAGTTATCCACAGTGTTAAAATATTGCAGAGAATTCAGTGAACATGAACGCTTGACACCATACACATGGAGCATCTGTGGATTTTGTAGTTTGGTCAGGCAATGTTCTGTGTGCATGTCTTGTTCGTAATATCACACGCTCATCTTCCTCACAAAACACAGTCTGAAAATCACTTTTGTCTAAGGTGCAAAAACGACAGCAATGCCGTGCATTGAAGGACTCCACGAATCCGAAAAGGCTATGAATTGCAAGATTATCTCCCGTGACTTGTACAATGCTACCGTGAACAGGATGCGAGAACATGGGCACTTTAATTCCATCAGTTTCAAGTATTTTAAGGTCATTAATAATTGGCTCAAGTATTGTGTCAAACCCATATGTTTTAATGTCCTGGGCATGAAACAGGGCACACAAGTGTATATTAACTAAAGACGAATTTAACTTGGGTGGAAAATTTCTTAATGTGAAATAAATTGCCCCTAATTTATGTATACCTTTTTTGGAACCCAAAGGATTGGCAGTCTCGAATTCATCAAAAAATAGTTGAATTTGCAATGCATTTGTTTCATTTGAGAAAAGAGAATGTTTCTTAATATATAATCCATCTTTCAAATCAAAATATACAGAATTTTTGGGAGGGTAGCAAGACTTACATTTTTCACTTAGATTTGGATAACCAAGTATGGACTGCAGTGTTTCCAAAATTGGAATATAAGCAAATTTGTTAGTCACAGTTACCTGATTATATGTGCCAGTGCATCTGTTTCTTCTGTTGTCAAATCTAACACCAAGTACTTTTTCTACAGGTTCAACAATTTTCCATTTTTTTTATAAAATACAAATTTCGTTTTGATTCTGAATTTAATGAAGTAAAAGGGTTTTCAAGTTTTCCAAAACTCTGCTCAATTAAATGTTTTGAAGTTGAACCCTGATCAGGTAAACATTTCAAAACAGCATCTTTAGCTTGATTTTGTACCTCCAGTACCACTTCTTCCATAGATGACACAAAATTGTTTAAATTCAACTGACTAACACCTGCAAACTGTAGTTCGGCGATGGCAGATGCACACATATCACGGAGACTTTCACTAGCTGGCAGGACTTGAGAGCTGCTGGGCACTTGATCAGTATTTTGCAATGGCAAATTATCTACTACATCATTGTTGTTGTCATGGTCAGTTGGTGTGACACTGACACAATGCTCGATTTGGTCTATATGTTTTGAGTTTAGATGTTTCCTGAAGCCTGAAAAGGTACCAAACGTAAGACAACATCCTGCCTGCGCACATTTCAAGCGCAGTGATTTACCTGAACAAAAACCATGAAGTAAACGCATATGCCTGAAAAGCCGATTAACACTGTCACAATTAGTCGAGCAAACAAAACAAATAAACCCCATGGAGTCAAAAAAGAGAGGGTGAATCTGTCACAATGTCTAAAACACACAAACATGCACATGAACTGGGAGGTAAAGAGGTTTGGCTGCCTTGTAAAAGCATTGTAATGGGAGTTGTCAAGACAACTAGTGCAACATTTTAGCCCTGACCTCTGCAACACGTGGGCTTTCCTGAACTTGGCCAATATCTATGTTGTAGACAGTGGTTTGCAAGAAGGTGTACATGTTGTGGAGCATCTGACTGTAGGAAGTGCCAAAAACAATGTGAGCCTTAAAGAGCTCATCAAACGCAGCAAGAGAACTGACCGACTTGCAGGGAATGGCCTGTTTGTCCAAAACAATGAAGAACTCCTCAATGCAGCTCTTCATCCTCCCAATCGCGAGCAGATGAGGCTGCATGATATTTTTGATGCCATCAAGATGCTCGTCCAAGTTTGTTCCACTCTGAAAATAACAAAAGCACAAATTAAATGAATACCCTAGAATGAGTTAGTTAAAATAAATAGAAACCATTAACAAAAAATATATACAGTATTTGAAAAGATAAAAGTACAAACCTTCCTGAACATGACCAGATGCTTCTCAGCTTGGGATACGGACACCTTTCCAGGTCTTTTCCTGCCTTCGGCGGTGGGAGGAATTAGATGGATGAGGAGGAGAATTGAGGAGAGATCACTGTCCCAACCTGCGGACAAAAAATATAAAATGTCAAATTAAAAATAATTTGTTATTTTAACAGAAAAATAAGCCATGGTGGAAATAAATCATAATACCGGAGACGGCAGTTTCATTGTCTCTCCACTCTGGATGTGATGATGCCTCTGCACAATGTATCAAGTCTCCGAGGTCGTCTGAGGGCGGAAGTGCTTTGCACAGCTGGATGACTTTTTTCTTAAATGTGGTGGGCCACCTAAATAGAGTGATACTTCCATTAGCACCGTGTATCTTAAATAAAATGATACAATAGTTAGCATTGCTTTCACAAGGGACATCACAGCTCTACAGCCAGTATGGTGACTATAACCTCTCCAAGAATCTGGCAGTCACATCCTCACCAAACTGCAGTGTGAAGTCCTGCTCAATCTGCAAAAGATAAGTCATAACAGGACAGTTTGAGAATGATACAGTGCATGATACTGTTTCTCAAAGGAGATAAGTTTAGCAAATTAGATTTAACATAATACAATATATGCTAGAAAATACTTCATTACCAGGCCTTTGACATCTTTGAAGCGGGGATATTCGGTCAATACATCAGCTGAGGTCTCTTCGTTAAGCAGCATATTGCGCCGAAATTCAAATGTCATCTTCATCTTTTGCTGTACAGACGCCTAATCAGGGGTATATCTCATGAAGGAGATGGCCTCTTTGCACTTCACTTCACTCAGGAAAACCTCAGGACAATATGAAGCATCTCTTTTAGCCCTTGGCCCTCCACCTGTTGGCTGACGTGATGGCCTCCTCCTGTCTGCTGATTAACTCCTCCTTTGAATTGTTTTCAGTCTCCATGCTAAGTAACCACTGCCACTCTCAGGATCATAGAAATGCTCCTGCAAAATAGCAGAAAACAGCACCATGGAATTAAAGTGTTTAATACTAGTCTATAGATAAATTAACCACCCTGATCTCTGATATTGAATATGTTTAGTTGTATGAGCAATATAATGTTGAGTTCCAAGACCAGTGAAACCGAACTGAGCATAATGTTCATTCAACAATGTAACAGTGAAAGCAGATGTCAGTCTTACATATCCATGTTTGGAGTACGTGTCCATCAGGTATGGGAAAACCTCAATTATGCCACGTGCATACTTCTCTCTGACATCACGAGGGGGAGTTGTCCTGCAGGGATAAAGAAAAAAAAATATATATATATATATATATATATATATATATATATCCTAATTACCCATGAATTTCGGTCATGTCTGCAACCAAAATATTAACCAGCTGTCGCCGAGAGGAGTCAGTTAGACTTTTGGACCGGTTGTATTCCTTCATAATTCTCTCTCCACCAGGCTTTTTGGCCAGAACAGATTCAACCAACTACAAAAGAAAAAAAGTGAATGTTCAATTTGCAATTGTTATCCAGTGGCAAAAGGCAGAAAACTCTGGAATTTTGGAGAGGAAGCTTACGTGTTTGGCATCTTCACTCTCCCGCTCCCGTTTTCTTGAGGGGCTGTTTTCGTCTATAACAATGGTGCCACCGGAGTCACAGTTCACAAGTTCCAGAACTACCATATCATCAGGGTGATTCAATGAATTTTCAGGATTAGTTGTGATTTCATCTGAAACCAAGCTGATGGATGGAGAGACCAGGGAATCCAAGTGGAGTCCAAAAGAGATGAAAGGAAGGAAAATAGAACATTCATGACATATTGGTTTTCTCAAAACAAAAAGTACTGGCATTAGTAATCCTACTTAAGACTTTGTAGCGAGATGAGAGAGCAAGTTTACCACTGTCAAATCTGATGGTAAATACACCAGTATTAGGCTCCTGTACTACTTCTTCAAACACGTCAGCATCCACCTCGGTTCCCGTCTCGTCATAAACTCTGATGCCTTTGATGGAAGTTGGCATGGAGAACTTCAATAAAGCTAAAGAAAAAAATGAATCACTAAATCAAGCCATATGAAACACAAGATTTCAGAATACACAACCAAGATTAGTATGCACATGTGAGGTCTTTAGATGGCGCCAATGACGTTTTTACACGGCCATACAGCCACTGAACATAACAACGTCCCACCCCACAATAAAATCAAAGAAAATAGCAATACGAGATGACTTGCCAGCATTCAAGAATTCCTCTAAGCTTGGATCATTGATCTTTACATATTTCTGGTCACTGTTTATTTTAGTTTTAATCAACATGATGTCACCTGTAAAAAAAACAACTCACATTATAATATGCAACAACAAAATTCATAATTTTATCCTAATACAAGGAGAAATTGATTAAAATGTAATTATAGTTTTCGTGTGTTGGTGTAACACCTACGTCAAATTGATCTTCCTCATTCAACATTTTTTTTATTGAACTTACCATCCTTGAATACAGTACACACGCATCTGAAACGTAGAATGACATGATATATATTAATTCTATAGAATATAGGAGGTAGATAAAGCTATGTTATTATCAGCTCAATAATAGGAACAGAATAGAGGCATATGCAACTGATCAGACCGCTTAGTATAGAAACGTGGAAATCAAGGGTGTCACTACATTGAGCTCATGACGTCACACCAACTTTAGTAAAGCACAGAAGGGCTTGAGTCGCTTTCTGATTCTTAATGAAGGCAGAGCTTGACTTACCATTAGCTTGCGGAGCTCAACAAGTAGTTGCACAGGAGTTGTTCACATCAACAGACATGTGCTATTTCCAAAATGGCCGCCGTGCTCATCCAATCAGCAGGGCGCATACAGGTATAAACTGAGCATGCACGCCGCTGATTGGACAAGACGACTTCACGTGAGGCTAGCTAAGATGCTACTAATCTTAGCTTACATCTTAGCTACGGCACCTTCAACACGTTCAACGCTTGCTTGTTAACCATACAACAGCACAAACGTTTAATCGGCGTGTTAAATAACGGATGCGGTGAACAGTCGTTCACAATGACGACGGACGTTAGAGCCCCTCGAAAACAGTAGCCCCAGACCGCGAACCAAACCGGGTGAACTTTCGTGACCGTTTGCTGCTTAAGATCCCCAATGTCTTAAAACAAACACAATTGCCGAGGAAAGCGGGTATACCTACTTCTAAAGCCAAGTCGTTGGCACTATACCTCCGCCTACGGACTGCTAGTGCTTGGCTTGCTTCTCCGCACACGTCGCGTGTTACTAAAAACTAAAGCCTGACAGAGGGGGAGTGGCGCATGTACAGACAGCATATACATCTGTTGTTTTGAGCGAGCACAATAAACCGAATATACACAATAATTCATAGTGGTATTGGTTACAAGTGTCTACACGTGGTGTTCACTGCGCAGGTTAACTGTACCGCATTACAAGTAATATAATGTAACTTAATGTTGGTGAACCACATAGCAATTCATCTACATTAAAAGTCTAAAAAGCGAATGGTAGTACAGTCACGGTGAATACAATTGTATAAATCGTTTAATTCATTTAAATATAAGTCAGCAGATGGAGAGACTTACCACAGTCTTTACCAATGGAAAAACGGCGGTGGTCCATGAGGTCCAATTACTCTAGAAACTTCTGGATCATTTGAAATGGGCGGAGCATATTAAGATATTAACACTGAATATTGTTAAATTGACCCTTGACAGTGTTCATTCACTTTTTACACTGAATAAATAACACCTGGGTTTTAACTCTGGATATTGACAACAGCACTGCAGGGGGAGGAGCCACGTTTTACACCTGTTGTTGTGTTACATCTGGAAGAGTTAAACTAGTCTATGAAATAGTTAAAATACATTAACACTTCCTTTTTGACACTTGGAAATTTACTGTGTAATTATTGACAGGATGTAACACACACACACACACAACAAAGTTGGTGCTACAGCTGCGTCTTTCAGCGAATGGTCAGGGTTCTCCTGGGTCATCTTAAGATCACTTGAGAAGCCTGTATTTGATGTAAAATGAATTAATTGCATTGATTATTTGTATAACATGTTAATTATATTGATTTTAAAATACCTAGTACATCTTTTCCATGTATGTTGATTGCCACCTTTGAGCTGAAAGTCTTCATAAGTCCATTTTTCAGTTTGTTGTTCTTCTTAACATTGTAAAAATGAAGGATTGGCCTCATTTAAAAAAAAGATGGGTGGAGGGGTGTGATATGTTCAAAAAGTAATTGTTTTTGTACATTTTGGAAAAAGTTGCTCGGCAACCTGGCTGTTTATTTTGCCAGCAAGTTGAGGGACTAGGCCTATTTTTTGGAGTACATCTCTCTTGTCCTTGCTATTTCCCTGATGAAACCGATCTGACAGCACATAATGATCAAAAGACCCTGTAAAAGGATGTCCACTTGGATCACTGAGCCAAGGAAGGGTCACTTCGAGCTTTCCCTGTTTGGCAAGTAGGATGTTGGTCTCAGAGGGTTCTGCCAGACGCCCTTCATGAGGGTGTATGTGCACCCATTCTGGTGCACGAAGATTGGCTTTAGTTGCAAGACCCTGTGCAAATTCATAAATAATAATGTTTGGCAGATGTTTCCAGGAGAAAAGAACATCAACAAAGTTGCAGGGGCTTTCCGCTCTCAGGTTGCATTTCATGCTGTGAACTATGCCACATGGGCACATGATGACACCAAATCCTCCTAGTTTGGGAAAATTAAAATAGGAGGAATTACTAACATCCAATCAAACAAAACATCCCAATACTCACAATCTAATGTCAATATACTGGACTTTATGAAGCATAAAACGATACATTTACAGAATAACACTCATCTGAGGAACCCCAGATTTTCTCGAATACTTTGTCATAGGTCTGTCTTGTCCTCATTTTATTGGACAGACGTAGGAGTAGGTAATTACAGGAGCCTGTCAAGGCCACACTCTCTGCACAGTTCCCGTATAACATTAACCTAGAAAACGATATTGTATATTTGGAAGATTTAGTTACACATTATACAATAAAGTAGTTATCCACAAATGTGACTGACCCTTTGTTTTTGCGGTTCGTCCTTTACACGATCCTCAGTCACAGAGATTTCTGCTGTCTCAGAGCTGTTTCAGAGTTGGAAGACAAGGTCCTGAGAGAAAGTGGTACATGGTTAGCATTGGCAAGCTTCAGCAAAGCAATGCATGACCCCTTTCTTCCACTATTAAACCACTTCAACTTGACCATCTCAGCTAAAACCTCTTCTTTTAATGATACTTGCTCTGCTGTGGATGTGCAGTAAGCAGCAGACCGAAAATGTGCACGGAAATGACAAATCGCCATGCCGCCGTGCAACATCCATGTCAACCTGGCATTTTGCAGAATCACAAGCAAGCTTGTGCTTTTCACCCCACATTTTCATTTGGACATGAAGAGGAACACTGTGTCCGTTGAAAACAGCATATATACCATTCCTCAAGTCGATGATCTGACTTTTATGGTGGAATGTGGCATCAATGAGATGCGTCCCTTTTTTGGTGCGCCATTGCTCAAAATGTTTTTTGAGGTTCTTCACTTTCATAAGGATGTCGCAAATCTTGCACTGTTGTCGGACTACAGGCTGCACACAAACCTGGCCTCTCACTGATGGGGTTGTCAGCACGTCAGTGGCTGCAGGAGGAAATTCTAAAGTCGGTGTAGTTGGTTCGCTGGCCATGGGTGAGTTATGTCTACCTGCTTCTTTAGGCTTGCTTTCTTCTATTGAAGTGGCTTCTGTTGTTGGAGCTGTACTACGCAATTGATGTTTCTTGATGTGCCTAATAAAATAATCTTTTCTAACAGCTGTATCACCACAATACAGACAATGGAAGTGAGGTTCTGGTCTGCAGCCCAGCCCACATCTGTCTATCGTATAGTCTGTCAAACATAAAAATGTAAACGTTTAGACGTTTATGATGCAACATATGAGGAACTAACTAAAAATATTCTGTACACACCTCCATGGATGATTGCCTTTTTGTAGTGGCTTTGAATGTGTTGTTCAGTTTTGTCCATCTTTGCTGGTTTAAATTTTGTGACCTCACAGTGATCAAAAGAGCAACACTTGTTTGACTGTTCTCCATCTGTATTGCGATGTGTAACTAAAGGGATTTAAAGATAGTAAACACAAAAGATATTTCAATTTAGAAAATAAACAAAAACAAACAACAGTATAGTTATAATAATTACTTACGTTTCATCAATGCTCATTTGGTGTGTGTATATATATACACACGTTGCTTGAACCTCAATTGCTTAAAAATAATAATTTCTCACAACGATTTAAATAAACAGAAACAATGTTGTAAGCCTACATTTGGCTTACGTTATACATCTAGAAAACAAGTTAACCAAAGCATTGCTGAAATTATGTGAAAACGTTATGACATGAAATGACAGTAAAAATTGTCATTTTATGACGTGAAAACTTTATGAAATGAAAGCTAACGTTTAAAAAAAAAGCGTAAGGAAAAAATGTCATTTGTTTATTTTACCATGTTGTCCGCAATTTAACTACGTGAAAACGTTATGAAGATTAAAACTAAAAAAAAAAAAAACATTTAAAAGAAACGTAAAAATGATTTAAATGAACGGTTAATTGTAATTTCTTTATTTTACCGTTTTGTACGCCATAGTTGTCACGGTTTTAATTGTTTTTGTGTCTTATCCAAATTCCTCCATCTTCCTCTCTTAGTCTTCGATAAGTCTTTCATGAAATAAAAAAGGCGTAGTTAGTCTGAGGCCACTTCCGGAATTGACCACGCCCCCAACGCTTGTCTAAACCCACTTCCTGTCTGAATCGACGGTCGGTCTGAATCCTCTGCAGCTAGATATATTTGGGGATATACTTGCTAGTCTGACCTGTTGAGTGTGTTCCTCAGGGGACCTAGAGAATATAAGAATATCTTCAAGGTACACAGACAAAAACATTTAGGAAGTCACGCTGGACGTCATTAATGAAAAACCTGCCACGGACCGTCAGAGATTTAAGCGTCCCTCAGCACTGATTGTGACATCACCTACCGCCGGTGCTTCCCCGCCTCTGTCAAAACAAAACAACGAACGGAAACAAGGTCTACGAAATAAGATACAAGAAACAGAATGTCTGCTTTGGATTGCAAGAGAACTGTCAGGGTGGGGAAGGAAACCCCCTGAGTTATCTATCATAACCTCAGGTTCTACGAATTGGTGCGAAGCCCTCTAACGGCTTCCCTATTGGTTTACCCCGAGGCACCGCCTCGTCTCTGAGAAAGCTTAATCAACTCGCCACCCAGCAGGGGGCAGTCCACTTCCTATAAAGGCGGGAAGCACCCGCCGCACTTCCTCCAACTGAAAACTCAGCGAGAAGGCGGCCGCTGGGCGACGAGGTTAGAGGGCTTTGCACCAATTCGTAGAACCTGAGGTTATGATAGATAACTCAGGGGTTCTACCTCATTGGTGCTCCGCCCTCTAACGGCTTCGCTATTGGTTTAGACCCAAGGCGAAGCCTGACGGGATAAATGTACCCCCAGCTGGACGCCGCTCCTGGAGCAGCATCGCTAGGGCCCCACCGGCCCAGGATCCAAGTCCACTGGAGCCGTGGGCCTCGAGGGGGGCACAGCAGCGCTCAAAACCGTATGAGCTACTGATCCCGCCGTCACGTCAAGGAGATAGGCCTTAGCGAAGGTAGACGTGGACGCCCAAGAGGCAGCTGAGCAGATATCCTCTGCTGCCACACCCCGCAAAAGAGCCACTGAGGCTGCCACACCACGGGTGGAATGTGCCCTCAGACCGCCAGGAGCGGATCCACCCGCTGCTTGGTAGGCCCGGATAATGGCCGATCTCACCCAATGAGAAAACCTCTGGGAGGAGATCGCCTCTCCCCGTCGGCATCTACCGTGGCAGACGAAAAGGGCATCAGAGCGCCTAAACACGGCCACCCGCCACAAGTAACAGGCCAATGCCCTCACTGGACACAACAGGTGAAGACATTCCTGACCCGGGTCCGAGTGGGGCGGCGGATGAAAGGCCCGCAGCGTGAAGGTCGTCGCCCGGAACAAGGAACTGAAAATCTTTGGGTGGAACGCTGGGTTAGGACGCAAAGACACCGAAGACTCCTCGACGCCAAAGGAGGACACTCAGGGCTAATGGAGAGAGCACAAAGCTCACTCGCTCTCTTCGTGGTTGTTAGTGCCAGAAGGAGCGATACCTTGAAAGACAAGATATCCAGTGGGACTTGGTCAAGAGGCTCAAAAGTCGGGGCCTGTGAGAGAGTCCAGTACCGGCTGGAGATCCCACTGAGGGCTGGAAGGCCTTGCAGGGGGTCGAAGCCTGCAGGCACCCCGCAAGAAACGTGCCACCAGAGGGTGGGCGCGACCCGAAGCACCCTCAAACCCGACATGCCTCGTCGCTATGGCTGCTGCATACACCCTCAGTGTCGCCACAGTCCGTCCGCCATCCAGCAAATGTTGCAAGAAAGACAGGATAGCGGAGACCAAACAGGAGCTGGGGTCCAAGGACCTGTCTGAACACCAGCGGGAGAAAATCCCCCACTTTGAGGCATAAAGCCTGTGTGTTCTCCAGCGTGTGGAGAACGCCCGGGTCCAGAGTCCCGCTCAGCTCGTCCCGTGAAGGAGCCACACCTTGAGAGGCCGGCCCAGCACCGGGGGCGCTGTCAGAGTCCCCCCTGCCTGACACAGGGCAGCGGGGGCCCAAGGGATGGCCCACGGGGCCCCGACCGCCATGCGCATCAGCTCTGGGAACCAGAGCGCCCCCAGGGAGTCTGGTGCTACTAGTATTAACCTCAGCCCCTCCCGCCTCACCCTCCGAACCAAGGGGAGAAGAAGCCGCGGAGGAGGGAAGGCGAACAGTAGACCGACCGGCCAACTCGAATGGGCTAAATCGTCCACGCCTAGTGGGGGGCAATCCGATGCCCTGAGGGAGAACCAGAGAGGGCATTTGAAGTTCTCCTTGCTGGCGAAGAGGTCTGCAACCGGGTGACCGAACCGAGACCAGATCTCACTCGCCACTGCCTCGGACAGACCCCGTTCGTCCTGGACGGCCCCCCTCGACAGTCTGTCCGCAACTGCGTTCAGCTCGCCCGGTACATGCTGAGCTCTGAGCGAAAGCAGGTGACGGTCTGCCCACAGCCAAATCTTCTTTGCCACACTCAGAAGGGCTGGGGATCTGACTCCACCTTGGCGATTTACGTACGCCACAGCGAAGGAGATGTCGGATAGCACTAGGACGTTGGACCGTGACAGTTGGGGAGAGAGGTGAAGCAGGACATTGTAAATCGCTTTCAGCTCTAGCCAGTTTATGTGTCTGTGCACCGGTCTGCTCCAGACCCCAATGGCGTAGGCCTGACCCGAGGTGCCTACCCAACCTGTCAGAGAGGCGTCTGTGAACACCTGAGTGTAGTGAAGGACGCAACCCAATGGAACTCTCCGTCTGAGGTTTGCTAGAGAGTTCCAAAACTGGATGTCCTGCAAAACCCGAGCGGGAAGGCGCACTTTCCGACCTCTTTCCCGCTTGAGGTCTAGCTTGAGACGACCAAACCATCTCTGAAGCTCCCTCATGTGCAGCGAGCCCAGCCGAACTACCGTGTGAGCTGCTGCCATGAGCCCCAGGAGGGACATAACAGTGCCTGCTGTTGTCACATGACACCGAGCTTCCAGCAACTGTGTTGTCAGTTGGAGAATGGGCTGGATACGCACGTCAGGGAGGCGCGCGTATCCCTCCTCCGAATTCAACAGTACCCCCAGGTAAACTAACTGTTGAACTGGAGTCAGAGCGCTCTTGCTGAGGTTCACTGTGAACCCCAGGGTGGCAATATGGCTCAACACCCTCTGTGTGTGAGCGTAACTTTCTGCCTCTGACCTGGCAAGGATCAACCAGTCGTCCAGATAGGTCAAGATCCTTACCCCACTCACTCTCAATGGCTCCAGTGCCGCTTCCACACACTTGGTGAAGGTCCTGGGTGCCAGAGAGTAGCTGAACGGAAGTCGGGTGTATTGAAACACACGATCCTCGAGGGCGAAACGCAAGTACTTTCGATGTCTCTTGACTATCGGTATGTGAAAGTACGCGTCGGTCAGGTCGATAGATGTCATCCAGTCTCCTGGACTCACACCTGAGAGCAGTTTCTTGACCGTCAACATGCGAAACGGGCGGGTAGCTATGAACTTGTTCAAATAGCTGAGGTCCAGAATGGGCCTCCAACCCCCGGTCTTCTTCGGCACGAGGAAGTACCGGGAGTAAAACCCAGTCATCATCTCAGCTGCAGGAACCAGTTCTACGACCTCCTTCTGCAGCAGAGTAGACACCTTGTTTCTCAGACAGGATAATTTCTCCTGCCCCGCCACACGAGTCCAGAGAATCCCTGAAAAACGCGGGGGTTGACGGGCAAATTGTAGCGCATAGCCCCGCCTGATTACTCCCCCCAGCCAAGTGGGCTGAAGTAAAACCAGGTGACTCCAAGCCGAATAATGTTCTGTCAGAACCGCAGCCCTGGCGAACTTTGGGTTGTCCTCCGGCCCGCCCCCGCGAACGTCCAAGAGCGGGCCGTAGATGAAAGGGCATCACACAAGCCGCGTCTCTATCTCTTGAATCAACAGAGCATGTACTTGAGTTGGATTCAATAGAACCCCCACTCTCATACATAAAATCCGGCTCTGTGGGAGAACCGCGCAAGTGCGCGTGAGAAACCTCAGAAGCGTGTCGTGCGTGTTCCCTTTCCCCCCCGGAAATCTTCCCAACTCCCTGAGCACTTCTTAGTGTCACCGGAGCTGACAAAACCCGCGATGTGGAGGAATGTGCTGGAGAACTAACCCGGAGCTGATGTGAGTTCAGAATAGGTCGCGCGCGCGTCGGCACCGCATCACTCACCGCGTCCAGTACATTCTCAAGCTCCGCTGGCGGTCCTGACCTGCCCATCACTCGTGAGATCCGACCGCCGCGCACTTCTCCAGTTGATCGACCAGAAGGGGCGGAAGCTCCTCGCCCTCGCCTGGTCTCAGAACGGCGAGAAAACTCGCGCGTAAAAGCACCATGTTGCGTCAGTTCCATGGCGTTTCCTCTTTTCCGCCGCCATACGTGGCGTCCTCCACAGTGCCGGTGCTTGTTGACAGCGCTGTGGGGGAAGGAACAACCTCCGGTCAACACAGACATGTCCGGACTAGTTCCACTCACCTCAGCTGTCAAGCTCTGTCGGGCACGAGCGCTGGTCGACGCGGAAGTAAACACAGCTGACTCAGCAGGTCTCACGGACCTCTGCTCGTCTGTAAACAAAACACATGTGGTTGGAGTCTGCCCCTCATTCGTGTGGACAGACTCCGTTATTACAGTCTCGGCATGACCCGGACGAAGGGGTTTAAAACCTCCTTCGAACTGTGTTCTGAGAGGAAACTCACGCCGTCTATGAACGGAGGAGCATGTTAGCTTAGCATTAGAGGCGAAAGTTTCTAATGACGCCTGTGAATACGTCACACTCACAGGCGGAAACACATGCACACTACTAACATCTCTCTCAGAACGAACCACAGAAACGTCATACGTTTTCTTTGTTTTATTTACATATATCCCTTTGAAAGAGTAGGGGGGAGGAGGGTTCCCCCGAGAAGAAGCCTCGCCGCCTCTGCGTCCTCGCCGCCGCTGGCTCCGCTGCGGCTGCTGGCTCCGCTGCGGCTGCTGGCTCCGCTGCGGCTGCTGGCTCCGCTGCGGCTGCTGGCTCCGCTGCGGCTGCTGGCTCCGCTGAGGCTGCTGGCTCCGCTGAGGCTGCTGGCTCCCCTGAGGCTGCTGGCTCCCCGGCTCCCGCTGCGGATCCCGACGACGCTCGCTCGTCGCCCGCCGCGGCTGCTGCCGTTGTTGCTGGGGCGGCTGGCTCTGGTGACGCTTTCCCCCAGCACCAGATGATGAGGCCGACGAACGGGATCTCCGTCTCCGAGCCACGATGTTCCGGAGCTCCGGACCGAACAGGGAATCCTCCGTTATCGGTCCGTCCAGGAGGAGCCTCCGGTCTCTCTCCGGCAGCGCTTTGGCCAGGTCTAGCCACAGGTGCCGGTGGCCCAGCTGTCCAGCGTCGCGGAGTCCCCCTCCCAGGATCGCGTACGCCTGTGACATCCGGAGGAGCGCAGCTACTGAGTCCTTGACTTCCTCCAACTCCGAAGGTCCAAGGTCGTCTCGGTCCACGGTGAGCCTGTCGAGCGCACCACACAGGAGAGCCATGTTGTTTGCGAGGGAGACCACCTGCGTCCCCCCCGTATAGGATCTGTTAAACAACATCGCCGTCAACCTGTCTTCAGCTCTAGGCAGAGCTACAGGGAGGCCTGGCCAAAGTCGAGCTCCCGGGTCGAGGGCAGCACGTACCGTATCCGAGGGCTCCGGGACACCGCGCCGCCAGTCCACCCCGTCCACACGGCAATAGGGTCCGTAGGATCCTACGGGAGGCCCTGAAGCCAAGGGAGAGGCAGACCCCCGCAGCGCGTAGTCCCAGATTTCGTCCAATTTAGGACAGACAACCCCCGGAACCGTAGGCCTGCGCGCCTCGTTCCGCCCGACCTTCACTCCGCATGTAAACGGGGGTGGCGCGAGTGGAGGTGCGGGGGGAAGCTCGACCTCCATGCGGTTCGCCGCGGCGGTGAATATGCGCGGCAGGACGTCAAGCGGGTAGCGAGGAACCGGCCCTGTTCCCCCGACCGCTTCGACATCCCCCGGCTCGGAACCGAACAGGGTGCTCGGATCCGACTCATAACACCACCGGTCGTCCTCCTCATCGTAGTCGGCCCACGACCTGACTGGAGGACGCGGCGTGCGGCGTGCGGCGTGCGCCGACGGGCCTCGCGCGCTTCCCGTCTCTTCCGGACCTCCTCGGGAAGCATACGGCAGGCACCACAATCCGCAAACGCGTGATCCGGGCCTAAACAGACGAAACAGAGAGCATGCGTGTCCCCCCTCCCCAGGGGGATGTCACACGCCAAACACAAAGAACCATCAACATCGATGTTCATGCTCATGTCCGCCATGCTGATCCAGGAGCTTGCTCGCTGAGTTGAAAAGGGAGGAAGTGCGGCGGGTGCTTCCCGCCTTTATAGGAAGTGGACTGCCCCCTGCTGGGTGGCGAGTTGATTAAGCTTTCTCAGAGACGAGGCGGTGCCTCGGGGTAAACCAATAGCGAAGCCGTTAGAGGGCGGAGCACCAATGAGGTAGCACCAGGAGCAGAAAGTGTCTGTTCGTCAAACTTGACAATATTATTTAGGAGCAGGCAGAGGGATCATCAAAGGCAGTCCAGGAATTACAGCAAACAGGAACGCATATCCGAAAAAACAGGTCAGGGGGCACAGGCAGGCAGAAAGATGAGAAAACGTACCGAGGTCAAAAACCGGGAAGGCAAAACAATCTCGAATCTGGAGTCCATGACATGATAAAACACACTAGACAAACACGGGACAACGAATGTGACGAACTGAGAAAGACAGAGGTAGAGTGAACAGAATAAGAAGGCTGACAGCAATCAGTGGCAGCTGTGGAGCAGGAGAACACAAGACAGGTGAAGACAATAACTAATCAGCAGGAGAAGGGACCCGAAAGAAAACTCACAGACACAGAAGGGAGCAGGTTTCAAAATAAAAACAGAAACACCAAGAAAGACACACGAGACATAACACGAACAATAAAAAAAAGTCATACAAATGGCATATGGTTCTCAAATTATTTCAGTTAAAGTTACATAAGCAGTGCCCTGCCTCCGCCCCGAGTGCCTGTTTGTTTTTGTTGGGTTTTTTTTTTGCTTTAACAGACCACTTTGGATTTAATAAAGACTTTTTCTGAACTTTCCTTCCGTGGATGTATTGACCCCTACGCATCTGGGTCTCCTGCCCTGATCGGATTGTGACAAATTAACAAATATTATAGCTCCTTGTGTTAATCAGACATAAAACTGTTGCATGGTTTTGGAGTTTGAAGCCAAACTGAGTTTTTAAGTAAAAAAAAAAAGAAGATGTTTTGGTGCAGGGATGCGTGCACAAACTGACACATTAGGCATCATCCACACATATAACCTCTGCAAATAACATTAAAATGTCTTATAAATTTGTTTTGAAATTCAAATAGACAAGAAAAAAAATTAAATGTACTATTTACCCAGTTCTCTCCTTCCAATATATAAAGTCCTTTTTCAAGAAGTTGGGATGTCTGTCACTGTACTGAATTCCTTGTGGAAGTCCTCTCAACTCCACCTGGTCTCATCAGCATGATAAAGGGTGAAGTGACTCCCATCCATCCGTTTTCCCGATGTTGACCAGGTCTTCCCAGGTTTCATGGACTTCCAACAGGATGCGTGGTGGAGTTCATCTAAAATCATTTTTTGAAAGCGTCCAGATCTTTTCTTGGTTTGGGGCTTCCATTCCATTAGAGCCATTTGTATGTGTAATGGAGGTTGGGGATTATAAAGGTTTTAATGGGGTATGCACATGACAGACGTGTCACAAACCTTTATTAATGTTTTTTTGCAATGTCCAGCCTGCAAAATTTTAATTTCCTTTTGGCGGAGTGGAAATTGTTGTTTTTTAACTTTGGTTTGCATGAGTTTCTTTGCCCTGCTGAAGGCGTCTGTGGAACCTGTAAGGGATAAATACATTAATTCCTGTTAATAAATATTTGTTGTTGCAAATGCAATACCAATATCTTATAACTGTTAGTAATGTTGGATCAGCTTACCTAGGAAAATCTTTGGAGTCTAATCCTTTCTGAGTAATTTCACCTAAAAAATTAAATATGATTAGTTTGACAATAATTAAAAACGATAATATTATGCAAATCCAAACACATTCCATCCTTGACATACAGTTTACCATGTACCTGTATTGTATTTTCTAATTGCCATGACATTTGTAATGAATGTATGTTTAAAAAAAACATAGAATATAACAACATAGCATTAATTTACCATACTAATAGGGGCAAAGGGGTGTTACTAGCTAGGGCAGTTATTTGAAGTAATATCCATAACATTAATGGTTTGATATATGTTTACAAAAAAAAATGTCAGTGACATCACAAGATCAAAACAAACACATAAAAGTGGATTTGCCATTCAATGACATTCAGATATAAATAAAATTAAAAAGTAGTTTTCCTTTATTTTTAAAATTAGCCTGAGATGATTTCAAACAATGAACAATGAATATAAACATGTTTATTATTCTTAGTTTATGAATTGCTAAATGTTTTTTGTTTCAAGTATGTCTACACTGGCAATCGGGCTAACATAAATCAAATATAACTCTTTTATTGGGTTGCAAGTAATTTCCCTTCCTATATATACATATGCACAGAAGATGGCTAATGAGGAGTAATAATGTACGTAAAAATAAGTTCATATTTTTAAATCACAAAGGGCAGGTACAATATCATGTATAATGACTAATGAGACCTGAATAAACATTACACAGAAAACAATAATTTATCCTCTTCAAGCTCCTTCTTCAGGGTGTCATACATTTGTACTTTATCCATGTTCTCGGATAAAAAAAAAGTATTATCAATTAACTTTTCAGCTAAATGCACGTAGCAATACGTTGATATATCCTAAACATCACTTGTCGCTTCACAATAAAATCACATAATACAATAAAAACACACGATACAATAAACTTACCTTACTTGTATCCAAAGCATTTTTTTTTTTTTTAAATCAAATCTTGCCACGGTAGTTGCAATAAGTGACATCAGGTGCATTTCCGGTTTTAATCTAAAAAATTAGTTATGTTTCCAGATGCCATCTGATTTTGTTTTGTGTAATATCGTTATCACATGAATTTTTGTTTTCATTTGAAATAAAATGGTACGTTTATTTTTTTTTTCCAAATGTCCTGTTGGCTGATATCACATTGTCATCACGTGCATTTCTTTTTTTTCCAGGTGCTATCTGATGTTGTTTTGTCTAATATCACATTCAGGGGCTCATAGTCGGAAGACCCAGATGCAGAAAAAGTCAGAGTATTCAGGTAAAAATCCAAAGAGATTTAATTACAGTGCGGAAAAAATAAAAATCACAATAACAAAAAAAAAGTACAGATCCAAAACGTGCGCAAGAACGTGTTTCATAAATAAAAAGCTATCCACAATAGAAAACGGGTACACAGGAAATCAGGACAGAGGCAGTGGCGCGGATGGCCAACAATTAAAAGAAGATAAAGAAAAACTCTGAAAAAAGATGCTGACGTCAGAACAGAAGCGGTCCGAAAAACTCATTATGTCGATCCAGGGACAACGAAAGATTCAAACCTATGTCAGGAGACGAAATACTCTGGATTCTTCAGGGCTAAGATGCTCCTTAAGAATAGGAAGAACCCGCCAAACAATCAGCCGAAGACCTTGCACACCTGCCTGCGCCTGTCACAGAAAGAAAACAAAAACAATGGCATCACATGGTCAACATGACAGTACCGTACCCCTCCTCTTCATAGCGCCGCCTGGCGCTCTACCTGGTTTCTCTGGGTATGCTGGGTGGTCGTCAATCACGAGTGGCGGCAGTGGAGGCTCACTTGGAGGACAGAGTGGACTGGAGGCGACCGGCTTCAGGAGGGAGACGTGGAACGTGGGGTGGACCTTAAGTGATGGAGGAAGCTTCAGCCTCACGGCAGAGTGGCTGATAACCCTTTCGATCTCCAAAGGATCAATGAACCTGGAGCTAGCTTGCGGGATTCCACCTAGAGAGGAAGGTCTTGGGTAGACAGCCAAACCCTTTGGCCTGGGGCAAGTCAATTCTGTAAAGCTAGATCATTAGTTAATGATTGTCTGAGATGTTGCGGACCAACTAGTAACTTGTGAATAGGATTGGACCAAGAACAGAACCTTGTGGGACATCATAGCTGACCTTAGTGTGTGTCGATTTGAGGTGGTTGAGATGTACATAGTGCGTTCTATCCGACAGGTAAGATTTAAACCAGCTTATAGCAGTTCCACAAATGCCTTTATGGTTTTCTAGCTTCTGTATAAGGATTGGTGGTCGACAGTGTCAAAGGCAGCACTGAAATCTAGAAGAACAAGAACTGAGACATGGCCCTGATCAGAGGCAATCAGCAGGTCATTACTTACCTTTACCAGGGCGGTCTCTGTGCTGTGGTGTTCCTTAAAACCAGACTGAAAAACCTGAAATTGATCATTGTCATGGCTGACTTGTTACCACTTTCTCTGGAATTTTTGAAATGAAGACAAGATTAGAGATAGTCCTATAGTTAGTGAGAACCTCTGGATCAAGAGTGGGTTTTTTAAGCAGAGGTTTGATTAATGAAACTTTAAAAATCTGAGGCACATAGCCTGATGTCATTGATAAGTAAATATTGTCAAGTATGAAAGTGCTAAGTAAGGGGAACACTTCTTTAAGTAGCAATGTGTGAATAGGATCAAGAAGACATGTTGTGGACTTTAAGGAGGAAACAACCCGGGACAGCTGTCGAGGACTCACTGGTAAAAAGGAGTCAAAATATATATCAGTTATGGTGTCTGTGTACGGTGAAGCTGCACCGGTTGTATTAGAAGAATCTAGTAGGTCTTGAATCTTTCCTCTAATAGTTACAATTTTTTCATTCAAAAAGTTCATGAAATCACTGTTACTGAGATAAGGAGGGATGGACTGCTCAATGGACTAATGGCTCTGTGTCAGCCTGGCTACAGTGCTGAAAAAAACTTGGGGTTATTCTTATTTGCTTCTACAAGTGATGAGTAATAGCTGGCTCTGGCTTTCCGAAGAGATGCCTTGGCTATTTTTAACTTATCTTGCCAGTCCAGGTAGAATTCATTATTTTTTGGTGAATGCCATTTCTTCTCTAATCGTCTAGAATCCTGTTTTAAGTTACGTGTTTCCTGAGTATACCAGGGAGTATGACTACTTCTGTTAAGTCTTTAGAGTTAGTGGTGCAATTAATGGTTTTATCTGATATGAGTAAATTAGTTAGTGCAGCTTTTGAGGACAGGGATCGGATATTCAACAATCCACACTTTATTCTCCTGTCCTGTACAATAGTAGTGGAAGAATTTATTTGAATTAGATTTTCTTTAACAACTCTTCTACTGCAGACATTTTTTCTTGGTTTTATTAAGCGGGGCAGAGTCACCCTCTCTATGTGGTTAAAGTCAGGTGACTGTTGTAGGAGAAGGGCAGAAGAGTGTGTAAGACTGCAGTTCTGCCTCCTGATCTGTGCTCTGAGTTGTCACGCCCGCTCTGGCCCCAGGAATACAGACTACTGTCGCTGGCATCGCTAGTTTGACGTTCCGAAGTATCGAATCGCCTATAAACAGAGCTAGTTCCTCTACTTTTGACTTGTCGAGTGGGGAAAATCTGTTCGAAACACTAAGGGGTTGGTGATGCTCCGTTGGCTTTGGCCGGGAACTATTCCTCCCACGAACAGTCACCCACTGACCCTGGTTTCCCGGCTGCTCGGGAATTACTGGAGGTGAAACTAACTGCTAAGCTATATGGCTGTGCACTGTCTACCTGACACTGGCTAGCTAGTGGTTTAGCTTCGACAGTGCACACCCGGCTCTCTAGTTCAATGAGCTTCACCTCCAATCTAGCTAACAAGCTACACTTTACACAACTACTGTTCACCAGAATCTCTGTTTGAGGAAAATAAGGTTCTTGTAACTCCTGGGTGGCAGGTTAACTTGTGGCTGTGTACCCATTGTAGGACTTGAGACCAGGCGGTCTTAGGGACGATCAGGTGGAGCAGAGCTTGGTTCTGGATCCTTTTCCAATGCTTTCGACGTTCCAGTGAGCGGCCCTCACAAAACACTTCTCTGGCAGAAGATAGAAAATGTACCTCTGAGCCCTCCAACCAGTGCCTCCACTCCTGAGGAGCTGCCACCAACGGCAGGAGTTGTTCCCGATGTTGTAGTATCCTTCAGCTGGTGACAACTTTCGTGAGAAAAAGGCACAGGGCTGCTCCTTGTCCTCTTCAGAGCAACGCTGGGATAGCAAAAATTAGCAAAACCCAGGAACTGTTGAAGCTGCTTACAGGAACCCGGTACCGGTCACTGAGTACCTGCCTCAATCTTTTTAGGATCAGGCCTTAATTGGCCCTGCTCAAAAATGAAACCCAGAAAACATACAGACGATACCCCAAAATTTCACTTCTCAGCTTTGATGAACAATTTGTTATAGGCATTGTAGAATGCGACAAACATGGCAGAGATGTTCCTTAGAGGTTCTGGAAAAGATAAGAATATAATAAAGATACACGTAGACAAAGTATAATCTCTGAAATCTCTGAGAACATCATTAATCAGTCCTTGGGTAACAACGGGGGCATTAGTCAGACGGCATTACAAAATACTCCGAGAGGCCGAGAGGGGTCTCGATTGCAGTCTTCTACTCGTCTCCCTCTCTAATTTGGACTAAATGATTTATTCGCATGATGCATTTAGTAGATCAAGCTTCGTTAATATCCTAGCCTTGTTCAAGGGATCAAAAGAAGGGTCAATTAGTGGAAGGGGTTACCTATTCTTGATGGTAATGTTATTTAGTCCCTGGTAGTCAATACATTGTCTGAGAGTCTTTTTTGGCAACAAAAAAAAAACCCTGCACCTAGGGGAGATGAGGAAGGTCAGATCAACCCAGCTGTCAACCACAGTGTGGTGGCAGAGATAGAGCCCTTTCTTTAAAGAGCCAAGATGAAGCCACTAAATGAAGTAATAAAGCTGCATAGATGTAAAATGATTGGACACATACTGCGGCAGGACCATGACAACGACTGCCCTATAGCAATGACACGGGCACCAGAAGGGAAGAGAAGAAAAGGAAGACCAAAGACCACCTGGAGGCGTACAGTCGAGAAAGAAAGAAAGGAACAGGATGGACATCATGGTCTGAAGTGAGGACTGCAGCAGCTGACCGGGAGAAGTGGAAGCGCTGTGTGAAGGCCTTATGTGCCACAAGGGACGAAGCGGATAGGTAACAGGTAACCCCGGCCCTTTGAGGACCAGATTGGAGACCCCTGCATTAAGTGAACAGGGATCTGGTGTTTGCTAAAGATCATCTTTAGTTTTACTGATACTCCAAAAATGAAAGGAATTACAATGTCTTTCCATTTCTCTTCCTTTTCGGGTTATGTGTCCTTTCTCCTCTTTTTCAAAAAGACCTACTTAGGGTATCCACAGGTAGGGCTTAGGGCTTTTCTAACATGGTCTTGTTCTTTAATCTTACCTTCTCATGGGGACACTCTCAGCCAGTTGGTTGAGAGTCCTGAATACACCCAGTTTGTGCTGTAAGGGGTGGTGCGAGTCAAAGAGTAAGGATTGATCTGTATGTGTGGGTTTCCTTTATACTTCCACTTATATTCCTTGCCTGTCTCCACGTGTACTGCGCAGAGGCTCCACAGTAGCATGTTTAAATGCATTGGGAAAAAACCCTGTGGAAAGGGAGAGGTTCACCATATTGTTAACCCAGGGGCCAATAACATCAAATACTTTGATAAAAAGCCTACAAGGAAGGACTTCATCTGAGCAAGAGGAGGGTTTCATCTTGTTCACTAGTGCCGAAATATCACCCAAAGATACAGCAGTGAAGGAGGACCAAGAGGAGGAGAGGGGCTCAGAGACAGTAGGGGTTCCAAACAAAGGGGGAGAGATTTTCTCTTTGATCAATTTAATTTTGTTAATGAAAAATCTCAACAATGCATTGCTGTCAGCTTCACAGAAGACAGGCATGATTTGAGGAGCAGGAGACACGAGAGAATTAATCGTGTCAAACAAAACTTTGGGGTATTTGCTGCTACCAGTTTTCTGATGTAATCAGATCTAGCAGTTTCTACCATCTCATTGTAAGAAGACATCAGATCCCTGAGGTGAAGTCTGTGCACCTCAAGTTTAGTGGACTTCCAGAGACGCTCAGTCTTTTGACAAAGTCTATAAGACTCAGGAGATCTTCATTTGTCCAAGAGCACCGTTTTTTCTGAATTTTCAAGTTCGATTTAACAGGTGCCACTTGATCCAGTATTTCAACACGGAATCTTTTGAAGCGAACAGCGGTCACGTGGGTACCAGCTGTCACTCACGTTCAACTCGGTAGTAAAAGTCGAATTAAAGAGAGGAAATGAAAAAATCTTACCACCTTTCGTTGAGGTCTGGACAGACGGCAGCGCTGACGTGTCGTCACACACTTCATTGAGAGGAACGTCGATCAAACATCGATGACGTCCGATGACGTCAGAGTTCTTCCAAGAAAATTTGTGGAAATCGCCCGGTAACCGAGAGATCAAACGATATTCCACAGAGTCCGAGTCGATGAGAAGCGGAGCCGGAAACATATTCACTGGACGTTGGAAACGGTCGCGATTATAATCCTCCATCAACTCTCTGCTGTTGAAAAGAGCATCACGATCATAGATCCGAGATGCTTGGGACATATCTTTAGTGATATGAGCATAATATCCGGACAAGTAGTCGTTAAAACGACTGTTTTTGGCAATTATTGCAGGAGCTTACGTTCAAGCAGGCCGATCAAACTGCTAGATCTGATTACATCAGAAAACTGGTAGCAGCAAATAACAAAAACCCCAAAGTTTTGTTTGACAATCCTGCCAGTCTGGACTTTTTAAATATTGTGGTGGTTGAATGTCTTTGAAGACTCTAACGAAGATCAACTTTAAAACCTTGAGGTGATGAGATGGCAAATTTGTAATCTGTCTAATGATCTGAACATCCTTTCTACATCTGGGAAGAAACTGTCTAGTGTTGTCATGGTGTAATCACACACTCTTCACTTGTCTCACCTTCACATGTGATGAGAATATAATCTGCTTTGACATCTGAAAAAGGCAGAAAAAAAATATGGACGTTAAACACTCGCTAGGAATAAAGGCACAGAGGCAGGAAGGCAAAATGTTAAGTAAACACAGAACAACAATGAGATTGAATTCACAAATGGTATTTTATGACGTGCTCCTGAGTTTCTACTTTGCTCCCTAAGAAGCGGGGAAAATTCGGTAATTCTAAACACTCATTACATGTTTAGCCATAATAGGGCAATTAGTTGGTTAAATGTGTCATGCAGGTATCTATTCAAATTAAATCTTTATTTTCATTATACAAAATGTAAAATGCACTATTACAGTATTCTGCTGTGACTCTGGCATTGAAACCATGCACAAAACACAAAGAATGAAGGTCAAAATATGTCAAAATGTAAAAAGCAAAAGAAAAGATTTCATTCTGTGAGCAATGGTGGCGGGACTAGATAAGCTTTTCGCTTCTCCCGCTCTCCCTTTACTGTATTATTTGAACCAAGATGATATGTGATGATGATGCTGTAAACTGAGATGAACAAATAAATGAATTAAGAATGTAACCAACATTTGTAACTGGAAGGACAGGGCTTTATCTGTTCATTTATTTTTCGTTTAGTTTTCGTGCGAGGAGTATCATCCCATAGGTCTTCTGTAAGAAACAAACCTAAACAATCCTACCGACTTCATTTTAATACACCAAGGCTATTATTTGCAGATTCATAAGTTTAGTTAAGAGTATATACAGTATAAGTACTGTATACAAAGGAGATAGCAGTATTGGCTAAAGGTGTAGGGAAAAAGTTGAGTCCATAGTTAACTCTTCTGGGAAATTAAGAGAGCCATGTGTGTTTGATTGAACTGGCTGATTTGAAGATACCTGAAACATTAGTTGTGAGAGATATTAAATCTGTTGTGAAGATCTTCAAAACAGTCAACCAAACCTTTAAGATACATCTCAAACCTTTATTTCTTTATGTTTCAAAGTATTTGTCTAAATAACCTTAAGCAGTAAGCCT
Source organism: Callionymus lyra (assembly GCF_982586985.1). Classification (NCBI taxonomy): domain Eukaryota; kingdom Metazoa; phylum Chordata; class Actinopteri; order Syngnathiformes; family Callionymidae; genus Callionymus; species Callionymus lyra. The sequence goes on along the minus strand of NC_141823.1, from coordinate 31,999,188 downwards.
CAATACATATGATTGAATTGTGTCCCCTAGTGTCGAAATAATGTACCTGCAATGTGATGGTTTCTCCGTTTTACAATATTTTCTACTGTTTAAACTTATTATAACATTAAATGTGAAAAATCAAACCGTCAAAATGTTTGGTGTTGCTGATTTAATTGGTGTGTGTGTGGAAGGGATGCAGGGGGGGCTAGGATAAGAGCATATAAACTAACCAAGGAGTCACTTTTACTTAAACCAATTATGTTTGAACACTGAAACGAAGGCTAAAGCTAATATATTAAGGAATATTTCCTTTTTTATAAATAATATTATTTCCTTTACAATTGCAATGCAGGAACGTAAACATTTCTAGCTGCATAAACATCTGTCATTTAATAACATTAAATGTCCGCAATTTGTGTAGAAATTATGTACGCAGGTCATGGTTGAGGCTGTACGGGGTTACTGACACCCTGTCGCATCCCACAGGAGAGTCCGCATAGGCTCAAGCGAAAACAAAGTCGAGTCCTAGGGAGGTACAGTTTGAAGCATTGTCATGAGGAGCTGGAGCGTGAATTTTAGACGTCTTTGTTTGAACGAGTTATTCTGCATGTTCAATGTCAAGCCAACACCAGTCAAGTGCTGCATGACAACACTCAGACATCTGTTATGCTACTCCATGAAAGACACAGCGCCAATAACATTCCCCAGGTAGTTGCATACTCCTAGAAGACGCTGCAGCAGTGTTGCCATTATTTTTTTTGTAAAAAATTGGAGTGGTTAGTAACATCATATATCAAATCAAAAATCAAAACAAGCCATTTAATTCCCTCAAGTTGTGGTTGGGGGGAGTTAGCATTTAGCATAGCTTGGATTCTAGCTCTCTTTTCCCTCTTGTTTACAGTCAAACGGTCTGCGTTTCCTCCAGTCTCAAGCAACTGTTGGCGTAGGCTACGATATATTTCCATGCGGGGTAATATCTCCTGATCACAGCCAATAATCGCTATATCATTAAAATGTTTTGCCCTGCTCTTAAGTATCATCTATTGGTTATAAGTTCTTTAGAATGAACGTCTGGGATCAAAAAAATTCAACACATCGACACTTTTTGCCAGCAACACAACTGTCCTCATGCAGTGTCAATTGATGATAAGTCTTTAATACAAAACTGTACATCCCAATATTATTGCAGTTCCTGCAATAACATGGAAGTCTTCACACAGGCCTCGTTTTCCTCCCCTTGTAACTATAACTTAAACTGCAGAGACCTAGATGGAGACATCAACCCTTTCAATTATTCCTTCCTAAAGTTACATTTGAAGAACAGGAAGTAGTTCCTTCTCTGAAGGTCTAGAAGGCCCTGATGGTTGTCTCTATGGTTGTCTCTTGGCAAATGTCACAATGTAGTAAGAGGTTTTTACTAACCACTGACTTTTATAACTCACATTGAATATAAGCGGAAAAACAAGCCTGTTTGAATTTTACCTCACAGACCCATATTGAAAGTCAAATACTGTTTTTCTATTTTAAAACAACATGCAGTCAAGTCATGCCATGAGTACCTAAAATCTCCATACAATAACTCTATAAACATGAAAACCTACACAAGTACAGAAACAAAATGAACTCGAATAATGGTATAGCACAGCCGCATTTACTCAATCAAAGCCTTTACAACACTCTATGGACACAGGTTCTACTTTTTTAGCTTTTCATGCAAGAGCAGCTGACAAAGACCTGTGGGGGGAAGGGGGGGAGTGCGGAAGAGTCAGAGGAAGGAGGGGTTGGCCCTACAGGACCGTTTGTGATGAAGCTCAGTGGCACAGGGCACTTAATTGGATAAAACAATTAATTAATGTGTTGGAAAGTTGGCACAAAAAAGTTAATTTAAATGGGGTTTATTAACCAATTAGAAAGATGTTACTAGTGAGGTGAGCAGCAAAAGAGAATACTAAAAGCTGTGAAAATACACTCCTGAGTTAAGATTTTGTTTTAGGAATAGTGTGGCTACTGAGGGCAGAATTCAATAGCAGATGACCTTGTGAGCATTATATATAATTAACCGTAGAGTAGACACACTGACTGGTATACTCATCGCAAAAATAGCATTGTCTCGTTTTCCTTTTATACTCCCTCCCACTGTCTACCTCCTTCCAACATACACCATAAACACATACTGTGTATGAAATATCGCATGACTAATGAGCAGAGCAGGTTGAAATCCTGGGGAAGATGTCCTTGGAAGACGAATGCATTTTCAGCAGAATAATTAACTTAATTAACAAATTCACATGCATATTCATCAGCCTATTAATGTCTCCTCTGCGCGGCTTGATGAGCAGTGGGGTAATAACCATCTCATTTGCATACTCTGTTCACATGACTCCTCGGTTAAAGACAAAAAGGGATGTATACATAGGAGAAGAATGGAGAGCGGTATGTCGGTACGAGGAAGTGACGTGGGCTGGTTGGAGATACTGGAGCTGATGGATGGCTGACCTCAGTAGGTACAGCAAACATGAACCCCAACAGATTGACTTGCAGCCTTCCCTCATCTGTCCAGTCCAGTGTGGAATCCATCTACTCACTTTCTATCCTGCATTCTCATGCCATATTATTATTTTGATGGAATCTTGCCACTTAATGCCATGTTTAAACAGATATATAACAATGTTTCAACTGTTCTTGAATCATCCAGCGAACAAAACATGGTGGTATCAGTGTGGACCCTGGCTGTGCCTCTCTCTCTGTCTGTCTGACTCGATGGGTCCCTCCTTCCTCTCTCTCAGGGGGATTCTTCTTGGCATTGCTCCACTCCTTTCTTCTTCACTGCCAGACTGCTGCTACCGTCTCTACTTTGTTACTGCTGTCTGTACGAAACCTGGTGCTCCTAGCAACGCCACTTCTTGCAGAGACATTCCGCATGGTAGTCTGAAAGGTTCATGTGCATCAAGCACACACACGGTGTGTTTACCGTGATTTTATTGACAAGCATGTGAAATGTGAGTAACATACATTCTAGATTTACAACACTCAACTCACTGTTTATTTAATCGTTAAAAAAAACTCGGTGACAATAACACCTTGATATATTACCCTAAGAATAGTTTATTTTACTTTTATTTGACTCTGATGTCTCTCCTTTGGTGTTAACATAAATGACACATGTAGATGTCTTATTTAATACCAAAACTGTTAGTGTTGTATATTGTATTTCTCTAGCATTCAAATTATACACATCAAAAGAGTATATTCACAATCCAAAATTAAAATTAAATTGTGAATATATAACATTGAAACCAACAACAAGGATTACAAAAAAAGATATTTCTACACACATTTGTAATTGTTGAGTCAGTTCTCAAATAATGTATAAATGATGTACAAAACATGGAAAGAAGCTTTCAACTAAACTGTGAAATCCAAACCTTTTAAAACGTAAAAACACAGAACCATATGACATGCCATAAATTGGTGTTTCACACATCTCATTAATCTATTATTTATTGCAAAATATATATATATTAGTTTTTTTGCTATGTGTGAGAAGCACTGGGTTTAGGCAAGGTCGTGTTTTTTTATTTAAAGTAGAACTTCATCCCCCCCATGGGTTAGGGTCTGATAACTGAAGACTCTAGAAATGTTTTGCTGTCTTGCCGAAAAGGGGAGGTTTATGCTGGTATAGGTGGCATTGAGTTAAAAGACATCAATCTTATCAATCGTATGAATCAACATAAAGTCCACATACATTTTTTTGTCATGACTCTCAAATCTGACACTTGTAATTTTCTGAAACTAAGCACCACTGCATATTACCAATATGAGCTTTCCACAAGTATTTGTTGGACAGTTACATCTTTATTCCTGCTGATCGTTCCGAAAAGTGCAGAGAAAAGTCAGAAGGTCTAGCAGGCAGTACTCTGCCTGACTACAAGGGGGCGTTTTTGCCCTAAACATTTTGAGAGAAAACCTTTATTAACATGTATGAAAACACAAGCATTTCAAGTTTCAAAGATAACTTTAAATACATATTTACTACAGGTAGAAATTACATTTGTGCTGAACACATCTCTCTGATGAATTTGTTAATAGTAAATATCTAATTGCTTAGTCCCAGAAAAGGTGCATTATCAATTTCTATAAAATAAACGGTCTTTGTAGGACACAATGTCCCCGTATATATACAATTGTTTTGTTAGAGGAATGCTGATTTAAATTTAAATATATTATCTTACAATTGTAAATATATGCTTACCCATCCATACACATAACACATCACATCACTTAAACATTTCTTAAGTACACAAAATAATATATAACCTGTTTGAAATCATTTAACAAACATTTTTGTGTTTAATTTGTTTCATAGTCATCGTCTAACAAGAGTGTAACTTCCATCTATAAATTGTATACTTGAGATTAATGCACTTCCTACACCTTTGAGTTTAGCTAAGAACTAAATCACCAATTCACCCTGCTAATGGGAAGTTGGACTGCCAAAAGATGTCAGTTGAATTTTGGATGTGACCCACTTCTGTCAGACTGCACTGATGTAATAATTATATAAAAAGTATTATAATTATTACAATAATACTTAGCTATTTAAAATAGCTGAGTAGAGAAATGGTAGTAAAATACAAAAAGCTTTAGTACATAAACATATCCTCTCTCAAATCAGTAACTTTGCGTAGTAGAGAGTGTTAGTGGAACAATATCTTTCAGAGATGTTTGAGAAAACAGTAGGCAATGACAAGAAAGAATAAGCAAAAGTGTGATGATAGTAGACATGAGTACTTGGGGTGCAAACCATGCCAGAGATGTGGTGATGAATATTTGAGTCTTATTACATTCTATGGGAAACAGAGAAGCACTAATCAAATGACCAAATGCATTAATAAAAAGTTTTGCAATCCAAATATGCCGTGAATATCAGATGGTTAGGACATCCAGTTTTTATATGTCAACAAGAACTGAAAGATAACCAGAAACCAACCAGACTCGTCTGGGAGAACACAGAGGCAAGTCCAAGCAGGAGACATAATCTCTTAAAAACATCCTGGGTCTGCCTCGGTCCCCTTTCAGTTGGAGGAATATTATACTCTACCACAGGGGTCATCAACTTTTTTCGGCTGCAAGCTTCTCCAAGGGCTACAATTGGTGGGTACACACTTCTGAAATAAATTAATATATATATTTATAGCTGATAAATAATATTCCTCTAATAAACTAACCATATTATTGGTCAATCCTATTGAACTTGGGATGTGAATTTAAATCAAACCAAATAATTGAACAAACCAATTATAATAATAAAGCATTGACACTCTAATTTTTATGTCCTAGAGATTATGATTAAATAATGTCTTGGTCACTGGTTATCTTCTAATGGTGGAGGGGGTGGAAACACCCGCCAGAGATTTGACTCAACTAAATCAAAAAAGAGAATCCTACAGAGTTTGGCAACATTTAACTCGAGCAGCTCAGCTCACACTGATGGGTTTCGGCTGCTGAGAGGGGATGATGTAAAGCTGCTGGGAGAAGAAGAGCGGGCAAATGCAATTGAGATACAGAGCATTAGCCGGTGTCATAAGAAAACTAAAGGCCAGATCGCTTTCTTAATCACAGAACAAGCACTGTGTTGCGAAGGAATTAGGTCGACAGCTGTTGTGGGGCTGCTTACCTTCTCCCTCTCACTCCTTTTCCTCTCTATTGCTTGATGCTTCTCTCTATTTTAAGACAAAACTATCTTCACAAAATCAAACCACCGGGATATTGCTGCACAAGACAAAACTTTGCCAGAATGTTACAAAAAAGGGAACTGAGAGGAATGATGGATAGTTTTGGGTTTTGGTTCTGTTCCAGGAGCTGCTGTAGTGGCCCTGGAGCTGATGGATTAGCTGTCACTGTTGAGTTCTTCCATGTACACCTGAGATGAATGGACAAACAGCAGTCACCTTTCTTCCATCAATTTGTCATCCTCTGCTTAACCACGGATGTCTATTACATCAATTTTGCCTGTTAAAGTTACTTTTGGATTGGATCTCTTGTTTTATTTCAGATGGATGGACATTCTTAATAAGAGCTTTTGCTTTCCCTCAGGATCACAACGTCAAGCAGTACGTTTTCAAATATCTATAAAATAATATATTATCACAACATTTAATTTTGATTTAATTTATTGATTAATATGAAGAAAATGCAATATTATATTCTGCACATTCAAAAAGGCACACACCTTTATGTGCTCTTGATAAATTGTTTACAGAATTCTTTTTCTGCATGTATATTTATGATCTTAGAAGCTTCAACTGGGTTTTTATGTATTAGAATTGGTAATGGTTTATTATTTTGTAATAATTTCAGCTGTCATTTTATAACAAGATGAAGCAGCTCATGATTTGTATTTTATTTGTAACCAATGATCTGTTTACATGATCAAAGGCTTTCTTTGGAATTAAAAAGCAGTAATGATAAATGCTGCTAAACAGCCATTTATAATGTTTTTTTTACCAAGTGAAAACACAATAAGGCGAGCAACCATGACAGCAACAAAAAGCATTTCTACACACCATAAAACTTTGCCAGGTTGTTTCACAAATTAAAACCATGATGGATGGGTATCGGTTTTTTCTTTCAGTAGCTGCATATGTAGTGTGCAGTTTACACTTTGAAGTATTTTTAAGCAATAGACACAACTTCACATAATAGTTCATCTCACCTTAGAGGGGTCCTGTGACTTGCAGCTGAGGACCAAGTGGTAATTTTATGGTGTTTTATTTTTTTTAAATGATCAAGTAATGACAGGGAACTAAAAGATATGATTGTGCCTTTTATGTATCTATCTCTCCTGAGAGTGTTTAACTGTTTTGCATTGAAAAAATAACAGAAATAGAAATAAAAAATAAAAACATTTTAGCACTTGTGTGTTAAATAGAAATAGTAGCTAAGAAGGTGTTCAAGCTGTAGCCCAAAAAACATGCATTAACACACGTTGAAGCAAAACGAGTGTCCTCTCCAAGGAGAACGATTATAAAAAAAATAGCATTTAATTAGGCTTTTGGCATGGTTGCACTTTTAGCCTGGAGGTTTTTGAGAAGATTTACGGACCAACGCGTAGTAGATTAAACATTCATGAGGGCAATCACCCAACCCTATGTGTTCCTTCCTGCTGTACAACTTCATCTCCACCTCACATTGTAGGCATGCCTTTGTGGGTTTGTGTTGTTGATTGATGCACTCGTGGCGAACTTATAGTGTTTCACTGTCACTTTGTTTTATTGATGCCTTCCTGAGCCACATATGTATCAGTTATTTCCCTTCTCTGGTGTTCGTCTCGAAATGCTCCTGTTTGATGGAGTCCGTGTGCTCTAGGTGGCTCATAAAGGCAGATGATATTCAGAAGAGGCGGGGGCCAGGTTGGTATTGGGGGAATGAGGGGGGCAACAGATGGTACGCCACGCTGCGAGGGACGTCGACTGCCACGGGTGGGTGTGTGTGGATGTGGGGGGCAAGTGGGGCCAGATAAATGGGAGAAGGAGGGGGCGCCTTCCCCAAATTGCCAGCAGGGATGATGAGGAATAGATTTGCGTATGCATGTGTGTGTGTTGACTGCTTGTGTCTCTGTGTGAATGAAGCAAAGGGCTACTCAGACTTGAGTGTCTCGTGTCTTTGTGGAAGAAAGTCAAACACAACCAAAAACATAACAAGGTGTTGGAATTTGTTGTGACCCAGTTGTTGTGACGGCTTACAAATCAAGACTCCCACGTCAGATACCATCTTTGTATTGTGTTTTTTGTGAAGTGTTATTCTATATCCAAAAAGGCTGGAGGGACAATATCAAACTTTAATATCTAAAATCTCTGCCCTCATCCTCCCTGCTACCAAGCACAGATGGCACACATGCTCACACACCAACCCCCCAATTACAGTGCTGCCCAGGAACATACCAGCTTCGATGGTATATATGGTGTTGCCTATTGAACAGATGTTGTGGAATTTAAGATGCGAAAGCCCCCCCGCCACCCCTCCTCAGTCATAGCACTCACCCATAGACAGACATGAACTCCTCCCGTCCCACACCCCCACCCCCAGCTGGCCAAGCCATGAACGTGCCATGTGGTGCTCCATTCCCCCTGGCATTTCGACTCTGGCTGTGCCAACTCTGCCACGTCTGGCTGCCGCCAACTGGAAAGACAGAGAGTGCAGCAGACTCTAAATGTACTACTTCTTTGTCTATCTGCTAGTGTGTGTTCCGACATTAGACTGCCATGTCATTCTTTGTATGTGTCTCTGAGCAGAACTAAAGGAAGATAAAAACCAACAACATACATTTTGGCATTTGAAAAGTATTCTCCATTGCTAGAGAGCAAGCAAGGTGTGTGCTGGTTTGAGCATGTGTAGACGTGAACAGCGTCACTCAGTGGGTTGACACATCTTGGTTATAGATCCACATGGGGATGGTTGAGGGATTCCTGTTTCCATGGAGATGTCCAAGCTGATCAGTGATAAAATCTCAACTTGAGAGAGATTAATTGAAGGATTTGATTTATTTATCCTGTCTGACACTTCCTTATGCGTTCTTTGGTCGCATGAAGACTATGATCTCTTCAAAATCTCAACCATTCAACAGCAGTCTATTTATTATCTTAAAACTTATGCAACCATTTTCTAGATCTCCAGTGAGTATTAACCAATTATGTTAATACAAAACTATGTTGTGTTACACACTCAACAACAACAAAAAAATTAAGTATTGATATTTGAATACCTTTTTTGGAGTTGTCCCTTTCTTTTGTTAAAACTATTTTTTTCTTAATACTTTAATCATATATTTTATTACCGTGAGAAATACTGGTCATCCTCGTCTTTTAAGAGTTATCTATTTAAAAAATTATAATAAATGTTATTAAAGGCGATTTCATGACATTATAAAAAGGAGGTAGATGATTTTTAAATGTCATCCAAAAGGTTCCAAAGCAATTTAACTAGACTGTGTAGAGTTCTGGAACGACATTTCACCGCTCATCAAAAATGCTCCTTCCATTCCATATATTTGGTCTGAGGAGCCAGTATATATGTGGAGATGGACAAGACAAAGAACAACTGAGGAGTTAAGATGTTTTGGTCGTGGAAACCTATATTGAAAATCATACCTTTTATTTATAGTATATACTGGCAATATACACCAAATTGTGATTCGGCTATTAGCTTCCATTTTAAAGTAAGTTGTTATAATCAACTGATGAGCAGGTGCAGATATTTGGGAAATTGACTAGGGAGATAGCTCATCAATGCATTGATAGCAAGAATTCAAGCTATGTGTCCTTCCTCTTCTTGTTTTTTTAAAAAGGGTAGCGAGAGCTTTTCTGGTCTGGTCTTGTTCTTTTACGTTTTCCTTCCTGAAGCAGTGGTGATGTGACAAGACCACAAGACCCTCTCTTCTGTCCATCTGAACACCATGTGGAGAACGCCTAAATTGTTTCTCTTAAAGGTCTAAAAGGATTTTACAGTGCAGAAGCAGCTTATAATACATATACATCCTTTTTAATATAGGTACATGTTGCTGAATGTTGTTTCTCCTTTTGGCATTTTATCCTTTTAGAAATGATTCAACATATCAAGTTGACTAGATAGTTGCTGTATACATTACCCATGATCTTAATCTCAAATGATATATCCTATATCCCAAAGGTTCTCCTTTGGGATGATATCTGGTGATTGTAGTGGCCAGTAAATTAAAATGAATTTATAGTCAGTACGTTTTTGCTTAAGGGCAAGTGGGCTAATGCAATCAGATACTTTTATAAAAGTAGTCCAATGCTCCTCGAAACACAGAAAGCAGTTCCGATTAATTACACATGTGATTTCAGAGACATTATTATCTTTATTCATAGTCTAAGCCACAAAAAAAATGATTTGCCCCGATTTCAAATAGCAGTCTTTTTTCACCATAGTCACGTGCTATTGTGCAAGTTTAGATTGCTTAAACCAACAAATCTGCAGCATTATTACCTGATGGTAGAAGTACAGCTGCAGTTAACCGATCATGACATTGAGGTTACTGAAGAAACATTGATCAAATTAAAATCATCCAGAAAGTTGTGCAATCACAAATATATGATGAAAAGAATATAAGGGCAGAAATGTGAGAAAATAATAATCAGAAACCTTAAAATTATTCAAAATATATGCACAACCAATGAAATGACATGAGAAAATAAGAATAAAGGATTTAATTCTTGAGATTTACAGTTGTTATATTTGTGTTATGATTCACCCAGTCATTGTTTTGACTTTTGTTTATATCGATACTAGATTTATATGTCCTGAACAAGCCTTATGAACGATTTATCTAAAATCCTTTTAAAATACAATCAATCTCTCACGGTTTATATGAAGCAGAACCCATGTGCAGGACACATGAGCAGTGCAATAAAGATATACATACAATTTAATACAAACAAATGCCACACAATATCAACCAAAGTCCACAATCACATAAACACTAAATAACGAGTCCTAAATATCACAAAATGTCCAAAGGAAAAAAAAACCTAATTGTGGAATGAAACAGGAAAGAATCAGGATTGTAGTAAATAGAAGAAACACGGACAGTTCACACACAAAATTTTTTGATCGATTATCTAGTAGTTCGTCTGAGTATGGACGACGATTGCAAAAGGCATCAACAGCAACATCGGGCCTATCACAGTCTTCGTCCCCTATTATCAACGCCCTGCTCACGGCTCACACAGTTTTTCTCTCCAATCTGTCTAGAAGAGAGAATAAAGTCCACATACAGGAACTACATGTCAAAATGGCATATTTCTGTGTCTCCTATTTCATATCTGCTCTCTTGTCTTTTCTTTAACATTTGCTGGGCAGCAGAGAAGCTGTTCCGACTGAAGTCTTTCTTTTTTTTTTTAAGCCAAAGCAGTAAAACACAACAGATTTGAGGTTTGCTGTCTGCATGAGGCTCACTGGTGCAATGAGTCTTCTGTGACCGTGTGCCTGAGACCTGTATTACCAGTGAAGGTTTACATCTATGATTTCTGCATAAACGTGGACCTTCGACCTTTCTGAAATATGCCTGTTAATTAACTTGAAGTGAAATTTCATGATCATTAAATTCAATTCATGTACAAATAAATCAATGGATACAAACTCTACTACGGCAGTGTTTCAAATTCCTGCTTAACAAAGTAGGGAGCAGTCATAAGGTGGAAAAGAGGACACAAATTTTAATCTGTCATCACTCCGAAGAGCTCTTGATCTTTTCAGATAAAACTGGGGTTGGAAACCTGCCCGGCGGGTACAAGTCAAGGCTGATAATTGCCAAAGTAAAAGCAGAAACCTACAAAAAGGAAAAAGGAAAAGCGTGTGCATGTGTGGTGCATGCGTGTGTGTGCGTGTATTGTGAGCATCTGTGTGTTTTGTGTTTTTGAGACCATGCTCATCTCTGTTTAAATTCAGTGACATCTGTTCATTAGTCCATTACAATCCCTCACTGCCGACACACACACCAACACACTCACACATGGACACACAGACACACAAACAAGACACTCAAGATTGTGAAATGTAAATTGATAATTAATGTGACATTCAAATGCAGCAGTCTTGATTTTATACAGGTCCAAATAGTTTTTCCTTTTTAGTTTTGTTTAGTACAAATAACAACTCATTTGAAAAGCTCCTTTAAGTGGTGTAACGATTTTATGTGTTTTAGTATGGTGTGGATCTGGATGTATGGGTTGGCATGTGTTCAGTGGTCAACAAAGGTCTATACCAGGGGTTTCAGTTCAAGATCTGGTAGGTAAGTATTATGAAATGATTCTGGAATTGTGGTGACCTGTGAGCCTGTATCAAGGAGACAGTTGATTGGAATGCCCCTAATGAGGATTTGAGCAGTGCATTTAGTACCAATGAGTCCTTTGGGAAGTGAACAGGGGTTCTTAGGCATGTGGTTGGGACACTGGGATGTGGCAGCCTTCGCTGGTCCCGCATAAAAGGTTTGGTTCAGTTTGACTGGTTCAGCTTGTGTTACTGTCCCACTGCTCCTGTTGTTTCTGCAGTTGGAACCTTTTTGTTTCACCAGCGATTGATAGAACCGTTGCTGGTTGGTTGCAGGAGGGAGCAATGTGACTATCTTCTCCACATCTGAAACAGAAACCTGGTCTGGGTCTTGTGTTCTGCATCCTACCACTAGCAGGCTTGGGGTGGAGATGTTCTTACTGGTTGTTTTGGCAAAGGTGCGGGTTGTCTGCACAAGCAGTACTGACATATGTTGCTGCAGTTTCTGTACTTGCTGCTAAAGTTCATTAATGGAATCTGTTTATGCATTGATGGTAAGGTCTCTGGCTTCAGGCCCTTCACAAAATCAGCAGCAGGGGACAGTAAACTTTCGATAATCTTTCCTGTGAGCTGAACTGGATGCAAATGGACATCAGCCAACAGTACTTCAATGTGGGACTTCCACGTTCCATAGCCAAGTATATTGAAACAATATTTAACATTTATTTATCTCTTAAGATCACTAATACTACAACTACTAGTACTGCTCCTACTATCTACTGGTTCTACTATGCCTAATACGACTACTACTCCTACTCCTACTACTTCTAGTCTAGACTTCTACTATTTATTTCACTTTTCCTAGTGCTACTGCTACACCTACTATTGCTTTTACTACTACTCGTCCTGCTCCTAGTTCTTCTGCTACTACCTCAACAACAAGTATCACTGCTACCACTTCTACTACTATTAATAATGATGCTACAACTATCACAGCTACTACTACTACTACTACTACTACTACTACTACTACCATGATGACTAAATGTAAACAAAACGCTTTCTTTTTATAAATATAATAAGATCACGCAAATGTGTTGTGAAGGTGAGCCACAAATTCTAATGAAGCTCAGAGATGGTCAGACAAACTTTATCATCATTATTGTCATCATCACTTCCGAGCACTTTAAGTTACTGATTTGTAGTTTCACTCTACTTATATATAAACGTCAGCATTTTTCTATAAATATGATTAAATCTACACATCCTTCCATCATGACTGAGCATCAGTCCATACAGTGCGAGTCATCTGAGTTAAGTTCTTACTTATGTTGAGCAAAGGTAGATTTTTTGGAATTTATCATTTTAACAGTATCATTGTTTAACATTTTAAGCAGGTGGCCTGCACTTGATTTTTGGAAAAAGTGTACCTTGTCTGAAAAAAGGTTGAAAAACACTCACGTAAAGTTGTTGAGGATTTAAATTCTCACTCTGTTAATGTAAGATTAAGATAGTTTGTATAAAGGGCTTTGCTTATTATGATAAATAAAAAAACTATATATAAATATAAGCCATTATTATGTTCTTGGATTAAGTACTATCTGTTTTCAGTAGTCAAACTCTCATTAAAGGTCATTTACAGTACAATTTCATTATTAATATATGTTCTTATTCTTTGAATTAAACAATGCAGTGATGCAGATGCTCTTTGATGATTATTATTTATTACTTTTTTCTCTTTATCACTTTAGTTATGTTGTTTGTTTGTTTTTATTAGTGCATAACACAACAACAACAATCCAGTTTTGTTTTTACATCAGTGGAAATAAACAGTATTCTGATACTGATTCTGATCTTTTTTCTGGACTGAAGAAACAAGATCAGAGATTTGATGTAAAGTATTTATCTTGTATTTCAACTGGCCCATTTTCTTCCAGCTCTGCAGTAAACCTCTGTCTTTTGTCCAGAGGGAGTGCCTTTTGTCTATTCCTAATTTTAGATCTAACCGTTGTATGCATGGAGTAGAATTAAGGATGTATTAAACTAGCAAAGCTTATCAAAAAGTTAAGAAGAGAAAAGTTTGAGGAAGAGAGCTGTGATGACAAAACGTGTTGAAGGCACAGTGTGTAAGAGAGATGAAAGTGTGTGATTAAAGCCACGGCACGTGTGAAAGACAGTTGATTCAAGTTTGTGTGTGGGAGGAAGTATAGAGAGGGTAAAAATGGTGTTAATGGCCGGAGAGGAGGAGGACAAAAAGAAGAAGAGGATGGAGAGGAGAAAAGAGTAAAAGAGTGAGGGCAATGAGTTGGATTGAATACCATCTGACAGGTCCAGCTGGGAGTTTGCCCACCCTGCAGCACTGCAAAACCCGTCAATATGGAGGCCAATTACTGCTGCCCGCGTGACCGTAGCATGGCAGCATCAGATGCAGCCCTCCTCCTCTCTCTCTGTACCCCTCATGCCTCCTCCTCCCCTCACTTTATCACACTCCCCCTCTTCCAAAATAAATAAATATATAAAAAACACACCCACCATCTGTGCAGAGTGACAACAACCTCCATACTTTATCAAGCACACACTGTGAACTCACATCAAACTTGCTTTTATGCCGCCCGCATTTTGTGTGTCCATGGGCATGAATGTGTGTTGATGGTGATATGTTAAACAGAAAAGACCCTTTGAGGGCTAATAATTTTGTGCCTACACATAGCTTTTTTGTTAAAAACGGTTATACACAAGCAGGGGCGGCACATCTTCACAGACACAAAAGAGAAAAAAAAATCACACAATAATGTGCAAAAAATGTAGATTTTCTTCCACAGATGCTGTGGAATTCCAGCGAATGCCAGCTTCATTTCCTTTCTCAGACCTGGGTGTGTCGCTCAGTCTGTCTGGCAGGTGGTGTTGCTGATGCAGTGGTGCCCACTATCTACCCACTGCTGGAGGTGACTCCTAAATTTAGTCTCATAAGCAGCTCCTCTTTTTGTGTTGTTTTTTTTCCGTGTGTTGCCTCTTTATCTGATGTACAGCGATGTGATGACAATAAATAATAGTAAAACACAACTGTTTCTATTGTTTTCGTGCACAAATGAATATTCCATATATTAGAGCTCACATAATACAACGTTTTTCAGCATTACACTCCGACAAAAAGATAAAATTGCCAGACCTGGCAGCACAAGATGTATGAAGAAGTATGAGGTTACACTATAATGTTGAGTTTTGGAAAAATAAATTAATGACATTTCACTTTCAAAGTGAGTTACAAATAAAATACACTGATTACATTGAAATTGATTGAGGATGTTTAGAGATGGTCAAATCGCACAACACACGCACGCGCGTACACACACACACATATTAAATGCCTCCCTTTCCCACGATCCCCACGATTCGTCGCATCAATTATAATTTACAGATTAATCTCACTTTAATAAATCCAATAACCGTTATTCGTAATCCGATGCATTTTGGTCACACTCTCCAGATGGAGCTCTGTGTCGACAGGCCAGGACTAGCACAACTTTCTCTGTTGCGATTTTATCGGATCAGCGTTATCATCTGCACTGTGGATTATTTAATTTAGTAATTGCACGGTATTAATTTCCTTGACAAACGTCCGTAGGACTATTTATCTCGAATTTAGTGCCAATTAATTGATTTAATTGACTTTGGTTACGCAATCAAAGCTCACGAAATCCGTAATGTTATTACAAAAATAAATAAAAGCCTAATGCTGCTACAAGAAGATTAAAAAACAATAAAATAGTATGTTAAATGCTATTTAATAAACCTCTACTCCGGTTAACAAGCCACTTGCCTTCTGCCTGTAGTCTTTATACGTATGTTTGTTTTTGCAAATTATTTCATAGATTTATAGTCTTGTTTTCTAATGAAAACGGATTAAAGAAACAATTTCCACGATTGAAAACATCGTTTCAGACGCAGATTAGGATAATCATGTACTTCCGAGCCTTCTTGCGGCTTATTTGAAATACATATAAAACGGCATAATAATTTGCACACGTGTATAATAAAAACAATAAAAACGAAATAAAGTTAAAATGCTTCATCAACATTTTAGCAGCCATCAATATTATTAATTATTTACGATATGTAATAATCATCATTATTCTTATTGTAATTTTAATATGCTTACTATTCTAAACATTTTAAATACTTCTTTATCATGACTTCTCTCATTTATTATATATTCCACCATTTAAATATTCCGTTTGCGATCACACATGCGAGTGCGCGTGGTCGCGTATGCGTGAGTGTATGCGCGCGGCCTACTACAGGCAGTTCACTTCTAACTTGAGAGAATCAGGAACAGATGCTGAGTGAATTAGGAAAGAAACACCGGGCCCCTCCCACAAGGGCCACTTTGGCAGGGGCCGCCTGGCTGCCACGTGTCGCAGCTGGCACCGGGATGATGGCGCTGGTGGCCCTTCTAGTTGTGGCGGAGGTGGGCTTACTGGTCTTGGCTTAACTTTGCACTGGCTTTGCTGGTGTTCGCACATTTAGCAAAACTGGCATCAGAGCAAAGCTCAAGTCCTGCCAGCTTTTTCATCATCTTCCCGAAAGTCCACGTCGGAAATAACCTTTTGCATTGTTTCACCCGTGACGCTCACGCACGCATATTTGTCTGAGAATAGCTTTATATATTATTATTTAAATGAATGCTTTATCAAAATATAGTGGATAATATTTAATGAATAAATTACATTGAGCAAGCATTCCATTGTCACTGTAAAGTCTGATTATTAAATTATTGTCGAAATAAAAGGTTACTTTATTCTTATGATTGTGTGTGGTTTATAAACATTTTAATGTATTATTCATTTGCATCCTAACGGTAAGGTCAGTAAATGGCATAATTTCCATGAAGGCTCCACATGCCAGTTCATCTTCGTGGGTCAGTTTCCTCCCCGCGTCGCCGGACGTTCACTTCCCCTGCTGTTAGTGCACCATATGGGATGAAAATAACATCTAAAATAAAGAATACAATCTCCTTATCTTAAAACGTATTTCTATTACCTTCTGGTCTTAATGTCATGGGTCAAAAAAGAAGTTCAAACAATTAAAGAAGCACCCTATATAGAATGAATTAATGTATACTCATCAAGTGAATTCCCAGATCAGGAAGTATTGCAAGTGAACTCTAAAACATACTTCTACTTGTTGGCGTTTAACTAAGGACACAACTGACCTTATTTCTTCGCACTATTTCCTCTGGTTTTATGTATTTAAATACAACTTGTGGTGCATGATGTTCCCGGGGTCATAGGGTGTTTCGGGTCTAACATCAAATGTTTTGACTGTATTTTATTATTGCTTGTGTTAGTTTTACTGTTTGTTTTGTCTACTTTTGTATAGCATCAAGGGTCCTACGTGTTTGGGTTTTAGGTGTAAAACATTTTATTAAAAAACAAACAAACAAGCAAGTATTATTATTATTATTATTATTATTAAATTAATTAAATACAAACGTACAATATGGATTTTCCATTATCGTGTAAAGCGACTAATTTCGTGTCGTCATTTTTGTAATTGCTGAAAAGACACCGATTATCGTTTTTTCCTTTTATTGAACATTTAAAAAACTTTTTTTCTGGGTTGGAAAAAATGATTTGGAAATGTTGTTAACAAACCTTTTATTACGGACATCATTATCATTTAAATTATCTATTTATTCAAACATGAAATAAATCGTTGTTTGATTAATTAATGTATCGATGTGTTATTCATATTCACCTTTGAGGCCCCAAATGACCTGTTGCGTATTTATTTTATTAATACAATCAGAGAGGTTCAAAGTATGAATACACCCTCACGGGTGACAGAATACACATAATTTTGGATATTTCGTAGTTACGTAATATTTTGTTTTCTAAGTATTCATTGTTTTTCTTTAAAAAATAAATACATTTTAAAATATACACAAACGAAATATTTAAAAAGCGCTATTTATATTTGATCACGAAAGTGTAATATCATGTTTATTTGTTCTACATAAATTACTCAACAATACACACAGATGTCATGTACTTGTTGACTTGTTTTACACATTCTAATATCTTTTATAAAATACAGTATAGGTTAAAGAAATGAACAGAATAGCAAAGCGATGGACTTCCTGCGCTATACTGAGACGTCCTAAGTGGGGATGTCCCCTGCGGCTGCGATGAATTTAGTTTCACTATGTGAGACAGTTATAAAACATGTTTTATTTTATTTTTCTTTATGTCGTAACATTAGGCCTGTACACATTGTTATTTCTTTCAGTCTGAACAGACCGGACAACAGTAAGGGTAACAGGATGGTCTACAGAAGGTCATCAGAGGTCACTCTGTGTTTTTTTTCTCCAAATCTGACCACGATGAACACACACACACACACACACACGAAGATTGTCAGAGTCGTCTGATGACGTTGACTCAATGTTGGAAGAACGCGTTCATGTCCTCGTACTGGGGCGCGCGCTCGTGGTGCAAGTGTGCTTCGTGGAATGGCGGAATGTTTTCTGAGTGCGCGCCGCCGCCGCCGCCGCGCGCTCCCGAGGGTCCGTAAGGTAAACCGTGGCTGGGTCGAGACGTGGACAGTCCAGAGTAATGCATAGAATAATGATAGTTCCGGTCCGGGTCCGATGGATCCTGCTGCCTTCCCGGCGCCGCCCCATTGAGGCACACAGGTGGGCTGTGCTGAGCCTCGTAGTCCGGGCTGCTGTAGTCTGGAGAGGTTCCACCGGGCTGGTACACAGACTCGTATCCTGGCGCGTAAGAGTGGGGCCTCAGAGTACTTCCACCGGGCTGGTAGTGGGGGCTGGAGACGCGGGAGCACCTGTAAGAGTAGGGGTGCACGGAGAACGTGGAGCTGGACACGTGGAAGCGAGAGCCCTCCGTACACGGCTCCGTCAGGAAGTTCCGGGTGTTGAGCTGCAGGCACCCCGCCACCAGGTTGGTGGTGGGCTGGGACAGACCCTTGCACAGCATCTGCACGTACGCCACCACATCTGGGCGCTTACCGTTGCGCAGGATCTCCCCCAGAGCCAGGATGTAGTTCTTAGCCAGTCTCAGCGTCTCTATTTTAGACAGTTTCTGTGTTTTGGAGTAACACGGGACGACCTTGCGCAGGTTGTCCAGGGCGGAATTCAAGTCGTGCATGCGCGTGCGCTCCCGCGCGTTCGCCTTCATGCGTCGGACTTTGGTGCGCTGGACGCGCGCCGGAGTCATCTTGCGCTTTTTGGGGCCGCGCTTTTTGGGCTTGTCTCCGTCGGTCTCGTCCCCGCCCTCCCCGTCCTCGTCCTCCTCGTCGTCATCGTCGTCGCCCGCCATCTCTGACTCGGCCCGGCTGCTGCCCTCCAGGGGCTCGTCCAGGTCCTCGTCCAGGTGACACGCTTCGTTGTCGTCGTCGTCCTTGGCTTTGCCGTCCTCGCTGTCGTTGTCCTCCACCCAGTCAGCGGCGAGCCTCTGGACGTCCGGCAGCACTTCACTGAACAGACGGCTCAACATCGCGGCAACCTGCAGGACACACGCACACACACATTATCCAGGGGGGCCCAGTGGACTGGATCTACATCTTCAAAAGATGGACTCGGAACCACCTGCACATTCTTTAGACTTTCTTATATTTCTCATCCATGACATGCATTCAGCCCTCAAATACATTGAGTTCCCAAGTCTAAACGTATGAATATCTTTATAAACGCACAGGTGAACGTAGAGGCCGCCATTTTGTAACTTACACGTTTTGAATTATTTTAAAAATATGGATGTTATAGTTAAATCAGGAGAATTCAATTAGCAAAATCAATTTCTCTAAATTAAAGGCGCAGCCTCTAAATTATAATGTCTCAATGGATGCATCAAGAAGAAGATTTATCTAACCTTACATAATAAAATAACCATTCTCTCAAGTTCAAACAACTCACAATTTAATTATTAAAATAATTCCACCCTACTCTGTTTAAAACCAATACTTATAATCACTGGCTGACAATACATGATTAACTCTGACACCTGCTAATATGCCGCTGTCATATTTAAGCATTAATGGATTTTAAATGTTTTTTTTTTAAACATTTGATCTGCAATTGTTTCTCAAATCTTGTCAGTGAGTTGAGATGAATTCTAACCATCACCTTGTCAATTAGCACGTGTGCGGACCTAAACACGCACCAGGTGTAGACACGCGCGCAGACCACTATTAAAATAACAATTTAAAAATAATGAGATCATTTATGGTTTGTCCCGGAGGTATTATCGTGTCACGATGATGTGTGATATCGTCACAGACTGATCACCTTTTCATCGATCAAATGCGAAATTGACCCGCAGTTGTAACTGAATTTTAATCTAAATACGTATAGAATGTGACAAATGAATGGATTTTCGTGATGCGTCGGAACACCTACCTCAGGGGTGGCGTTCAGTGATGGGGCCGATAGAAGCGGGTTTGTTTACACCATCCCTCCTCGGGTGGGAGTTTCATCCGCCCTCCCTGCGCCGATGATGCTTCAGAGAAGATCTGCGTTTTTCTCCCACACCTCATCTTCTCTCTCTCTCCCCCTCTCCCTCCCTCTCTCTCTTTCTCGCCCTCTCTCTCTCTCTCTCATTGGGTGGGTTATATACCAGCTCTGATGCCAGGCCCATATGGCTGGCACGTCATTGGCAAGAGCGATCACATGAGAGCCGGTGATTGACATGCGGCCGCATTCACAGAGACTGGAGCCCCCCTGGGGGAGAGGAACCCGCCATCTGTCACTTGTTCTGAAAGAGAAAATGGAATAAGCAGCGAATGGCGCACAAATAACTCACTGCATGGATTTGTGTACGCGTCGGTATCTTTGGAGGGTAAAAACGAGGTTAATCTTATAATGACGGTTTAGAAAGACCATTTAATTATCAATTTTAGTGTAATGCCACTAATAGAAGGGCATGTGGTGCAAAAGTATGTCAGCTCTACCGACAATAATCCCACTTGATGTGATTTTTTAAAATCTTGAGTTGTACCCTGTGCCACACAGACGTCGAGATTAGGGTGAAAAAAAGCCTAAACGAGTCAATTGAACTGCACTAAGCAGCGTCTTGCTCTGGGTTGCCAGGTTTGGCACAAGTGGGCGGCGAGCAGCAAGAACCGTGCCAAAGGTGGCAGAGGCACAGCTTGGCGGTGGGACCAGGCGAGAAGGGGAGACTCAGAAATACAGGTCTGGGAGAGAGGACTTCATCAAACAAACACACAATAAAAACGTATCAATCTTAATTTGACGAAAAGGTACGACGTGAAAAATCAAGTATTTGAAAGGAAAAATCCACAAACGACGAACAAAATATGTGGAATTTATACCAAGGTTCACATACGGTATTTATATGAAACTAATGAATAAACATATATGATTTATAAAAGAGAATATGTCGTTCCGTTGCAATAGTGTCAATGTTATATATTATTCTTTCCAAAAATGCCCGAAGTAATATAGTTATTTATTAGTTGTTTTGCTAGTTGTTAGTTGGTAATTAAAAAATGCATTAAAAAGTGACCAAAAATGTCACTACTACTATTTAGTATTGTTATTCTAATTGTTTACAAATAATTGAAAAAATAAACATACTCATTTTTTTTATTTTGAATGAATGTGATATCATACAAGATTAAATATTTAAAATACTTCACATTTTATTATATGTTCTATATGTTTAGTGTTTTGAATCTTTACACGAATGATGGAGTAAATTAAAAAATACACATGATAAATGGATTCCTATTGTGAACCCTGAAAGTGATACATAAGGTTTATAGGTGTCAATGTAAAATCTGGGTTTAAAAGTCATATTATTACATCCTAATGGGTTTCGCTATCATAACCTCTTGTTCGCTGAGATTTCAGACGAATGAGAACTTAAAGTAATAACTATAAAACTTGAAGAGGAAGACTTCAACATTTAGTAGGTCAGAGGAGATTTTTGCATTAGTTACCCTCTAACACAGAGCTGGGCAAAGTGCTGCCCGGGGGCCACATGCGGCCCTTTGACTGTATATTTATGCGGCCCTCGTAATGTCAAAGTATGATAATGTATTATTGGTTCTAATGCATTCAAAATTGTATTTTGTATTTATTATTTATTTACATTTTCACATAAAACTTATTTACTTTTCCCCTCCCTTTTGTGTTACATTTTTTCAAGTATATATTAATCCCTCAAAATATATTTTTTAAATTAGTTGAAGAAATGTTTTGAAAAAAACTCATATATACAAGAATAAAATTGCCTCTTATTTAGCTTAATAAATTTCAAGGCCTAATGACGAATGCCAATCCTTTTTTTTAGGGATTTTCTTTCTTTTTGCTTGACGTCCCCTAACAACATTCACTGATTTTAATGTGGCCCTTGAATAATTTTAATTGCCCACCCCTGCTCTAACATAATTGACTTAACTGTGTCATACAAATTGATTTAAAAACAATACCCAAATATGTTCCAATATCAAAAGCTGTGTTCGAAGGATAATCTGCATGTGTTGTTTTTAAAATTGATATGTAATCTCTATGGGAAGAATTTCATCCACAGAAAAATTAAAAATTAAAGGTTGCTTTGTCCCCATGTGGGTTTGGTTCTCAGATGTCCAAGTAAAATATTTTTTTTTTTTGGAATTTTTTAATCTTCAAAAAAACAAAGGCAGCAAAGAGGTGGTCACAACAAACTGCCATGTGTCATCATCATTTTAGAAGTCATTATTAATGACTCTCTGATTTTCTTTCACCCCCCTGCTGCCAGTTTTCGCCAAAAAGCCTGATGTACTTCTAAAGCTAATGCCATCCCTTATTCTGGTCTTTGGTCTGTCCTGGTTCTCCACTCACTCCCCCAGCACTACAAAATACTAGAGGCAACAGCTTTCTCTTTTCTGGCTATAGGAGAAACAGCTCTTGAAAATAGCATCTTCCTTTTGAAATCAAATGAAATATTTCGGGATTAAGGTGATCAATTTTCTTCTGCAGTTGATTTAGTAACAGATGCTTGCAAATGAAGATAATTAAATGCAAAATAAAAAACAGCAACACCCAAAACCACCATTTCTCATTTCAAAACCAATGTTTCATTTTTTGATATTAATTTGTTGATATTAGCTGGTTTGTGGTTAGATATAAGAATATTTTTGTTGTAAATTTATCGTAATAGTTATTTTCCCCTTAAAGGGTATACTTGTTTTTTAAAGGACTAAACAGTTTCCAGGAAAAAGGTACATAGGGTACCCTAAAGTGCCCTTAAAAGTGATTAATTTCCCAATTTCGAATTTTGAAATGAACATAACATTCACTTGATATCTTTAATTCAACATATATTTTTTACTAGCAGTTGAGATAATGGATGAAGCTAAAGTAATAATAAATCTTACAATATTAACCAAATACACTAACTCGATTAGAATTGGTTAAAAAAAATTGTAGTGTAGGTATGATTATAATAAATTAAATAAATATCACATTTTTAATTTAATTTTCTAAGAATTTGTGAAAATTGACGCATATGATTTGTATTAGTAATTAATTTATTGATCACAGGCTTGTTAAATCCAAGTTATTTTATTAAATCCTGAGGACATCTAGTGGCAAATATGAGACCCTGCATGAGAGGGCACTTCTTTTTTTTTTGCATGTTTTCTTTGCAAGTCCTTCACACATAAGTCATTATATGCAGGGCTTTAATTAATCAATTAATTAACTTACTTACTTACTTACTTGCATTTCCACATATGACAGCAGTATCTTATTCTCTTGTACTACAACGCAGGGGTGCCCAACCTTTTTTGTACCGCAGACCAATAAACCTGCTGCTATCAGACTCTATAACAGAAATAGCACCTAATAAACACAAGTAGACCAATAACAACTTAGTTTAAATATAACATGTAAATTAACATTTATTTATAATTCTTTACTATTGTTTTTATTTATGAAGGGGTGTTTTTTGCATTGTGTTTCTCTTCCATGGTGCTTTTCTTTCATAAGATTTTCTTTTTAGTCCATTAAGGGGAATCGAGGTTTACAGCACCAAAGTTCCATACCTTAAAACCCCGTCCATCCCCCTTTTAGGGATTAAAAAAAAGTCTAAAGAAACATTCAACTTAGCTGTGGTCATCAGTGGTAGTCATTAAATGCTCCAATGATATCCAACTTTGATTTTACATCCTTTTTACTGAAACCTCCAACCTACCTGAGACGTCTGGGATGGTGTTAAAAATATCACTGGACACAAGACCAAGTCCTCTCTGACTGCACTGGATATGGTGGAGAAGGCCAACAGTCTCAACAACTTTTTGAACAGGTTTGAGCAGGCGGACTCACCCTCATTGCAGCCCACTTCAGAACCTGCCCCAAATTCCTCTGAACCCCTGCTGCTTCCCAGCATCACCTCACTCCAGGTCCGCGATGTACTGCGGAGGATTCGTCCAGGGAAGGCTGCTGGTCTGGACAAGATGTCTGCTCGACTACTAAAGACCTGCGCTGCTGAATTAGCTGTGCTGTTCCAGCATGTCTTCAACCTCAGTCTTAAGCTGGGGAAAGTGCCAACCCTGTGGAAGACTTCCTGTATCGTTCCAGTCCCGAAAAAGAGCCGGCTCAGCCAGCTGAATGATTACAGTGGCACTGACTTCACAGCTGATGAAGACACTGGACCTACTCCCACCTGAAGCGGCTCAATAAGGATCCTGTTCTTGGACTTTCCAAGCGCCTTCAACACCGCCCCACTCTGCTGCAGGACAAACTGACACAGATGCATGTGGACCGTGGCCTGGTCTCCTGGATTGGGGACTACCTCACTGATCGACCACAGTACGTCAGGCTGAAGGACATCACTTCTGACACTGTGGTGTGCAGTACAAGAGCACCTCAGGGGACGTCTGCTACAACTCCGAGCTGAGGCTCGTCGAGAAGTATGCTGACAACACTGCCATTGTTGGATGCATCAAGGACAACAGCCAGGACAAGTACAGGAGTCTGATACCTGACTTTGTTGGATGGAGTGAAAGGGAACCACTTGCAGCCAAACACCTCAAAGACCATTGAGCTGGTCTTGGACTTTGGGAGATCAAGGACAAATCCACGACCAGTTTCCATCAGAGGTGACGAGCTGGAGACAGTTGACAACTATAATTACCTCTGTGTGTGGCTGGACAGTAAACTGGACTGGTCCTGCAACACAGACCATGTATATAAGAAAGTTCAGAGTAGACTGTACTTTCTGAGGATTCAGATCATTTTCACATCTGCAAGAAACTCCTCTGCATGTTCTACCAGTCTTTGGTGGCCAGTGTCCTGTTTTATGCTGTGGTGTGTTGGGGTGGGAATGTGTCCAAGAGGAGTGTCAACAGGTTATACAGGTTGATCAGGAGGGCTGGCTCTGTGGTTGGCATGAAGCTGGACTCACTGGTGACAGTTGCATATCACTGGACAAACTACTGTCCATCATGGATGATGGCAGTCATCCTCTGAACCATGTCATCAGTGAGCAGAGAAGCAGATGGAGTGCATGAATGCGACATTAGTAGACTCAGGGAGTCTCATTCATTCCTCATGCTATTAGGCTGTATAATTCTGAATTTGGGGAAGGGATTCCTTCTATCAATATACTTACTATCCCTCCTCTGTACATGACCAAAGCGTCTCATTCTGGCCTCTCTGACCTTATCTCTAAAGCATCCAACATGTTCCTCTGATCAACTCATTCCTGATCCTATCCATCTCCGTCACTCCCAAAGAGAAGATCAACATCTTCATCTCTGCTACATCCAGCTCTGCTTCCTGCCTTTTCCCTTAGTGCCACTGTCTCTAGACCATACAGCATCACTGGTCTCACCACTGTCTTGTATATCTTTCATTCCTTTCATTCTGGCTAATACTCTTTTATCACACATTACCCCTTACACTTTTCTCCAACCATTCCAGCCACCTTGAACACGTTTTCTCTGGCCTGTTGTCCCTAAATACCTAAAATCCTCCACCTTTCACATACATATATTCTGACTTAATTTCCTTCCTCTCTTTTCTAGAGCATATCTCCACCTCTCCAGCGTTTCCTCCACCTAGTCTCTGCTGTCACCACAGAACACAATGTCATCTGCAAAAAATGGGCACACACACAAACCTAGAAAATGATAAAAAAAATATTGAATGCAGAATTCAGACGGGTTCATCCTTTTCCATGCCTTTTTGAACCATGAGACCCGAGATTCCAATTTCTGTGATTTTAAACATTTCTGACGTGGATCACAAATGTGTGTTCAGACGAGCTCCGGTGTAAATGTTTAATGCACGGTTATTAACAAGAATACTGTATTTACAGAGATGAACAATGGCTTATTTTAAACATCTTCAAGGATGTATTTCTGATCATGTGATCACATGAGAGAAAACCCCTGAGTTATTGGGTTCATAACTGCAGGTTCTACAAATTGGTGCGAAGCCCTCCACCAATAACTCAGGGATTTTACGTCATTTGGTGTTCATCTACCACGGTAGATCTACCATGGCAGATGAACAGGGTATCAGAGAACCTAAAAACGGCCACCCACCACAAGTAACAGGCCACAGCCCTAGCTGGGCACAACAGGTGAAGATGTTCCTGACCCGGGTCTAAGTAGGGGAGCGGATGAAACGACCACAGCATGAGAGTCGTCGCCCAGAAGGAGGAACTGAGAACCTTCAAGCGGAATGCTGGGTTCGGGCGCAATGATACTGAAGACTCCTCAACCACAAAGGCAAGAAACTCAGGGCTAATGGAGGTCAAAAGGATAGCCCACGGCCCGACTGAGCCAGTTCCGGGAACCACAGTGCCCCCGGGGAGTCTGTTGCCGCCACTTTTAAACTCAGACGTCCCTGCTTCACTCTCCGAACCAAGGGAAGGAGGAGTCGCAGAGGGGAAAAGGTGAACAGTAGCCCAGCCGGCCAACTCGAGTGGGCAAATGCGTCCACGCCTAGTGGGGGGAAATCCAAGGCCCTGAGGGAGAACCAAAGAGGTCACTTGAAGTTCTCCTTGCTGACAAAGACCAACTCTTGGCCGCCACTGACTTAGAAAGACCCCATTCGTCCTGGGTAGCCCACCTGAACAGTCTTAGCTCGCCCGGCATATGCTGAGCTCTGAGTGAGAGCAGATGACATTCTGCCCACTGCCAAATCTTCTTTGCCACACTCAGATGGGCTGGGGATCTGACTACACCCTGGCGGTTCACGTACGCCACTGCGGTGGAGTTGTCTGACAGTACAAGGATGTTGGACTCTGACAGTTGAGGGGAGAGGTGAAGCAGGACATTGTGAATTGCTTTCAACTCTAGCCAGTTGAATTTGTCTGTACACCGGTCTGTTCCAGACCCCGCTGGCATAGGTCTGACCTGAGGTGCCTCCCAAACCTGAGTCTTACATTGCCATCAGCAACTGTGTTCTCATTTGGAGAATTGGCTGGATACACGTATCTGGAAGGCACTGGCATCTTTCCTCCATGTTCAGCATTACCCCTAGGTAAACCAGCTGCTGAACTGGAGTAAGAACACTCTTGCTAAGGTTCACAATGAACCCCAGAGTGGGAATATGGCTCAACACCTTCTGAGCATGACTCTCTGTCTCTGACCTGGCAAGGATCAACCAGTCGTCCAACCAGATAAGTTAAGATCCTCACCCCACTTTCTCTCATTGGTTCCAGTGCTGCCTCCACGCACTTGGTGAAGGTCCTGGGTGCCAGGGAGTAGCCAAACTGGAGTCGAGTGTATTGAAACTGGAGCACATAGCCGAGCCTGTTTACTTCCATCTAGCACCTGGAATGAAGTAAAATCTGGCGACTCCAACCAGAAAATGTTCTTTTCAGAACCGGAGCTCTGATGGAAGCTAGTGACAGGTACGGGACGATCACACAAGCCACCTCCTGGCGGGCCACGATCTGCCGGATCTCCGGACCGAAAAGAGAGTCCTCTGTTATTGGCCCATCCAGGAGCGCCCGGAGATCTTTCTCAGCTGTCCAGCGTCGTGGACTCTCCCTCCCAGGATTGCATATGCCTGCAACATTCTGAGGAGAGCGGCCACAGAGTCCTTGACCTCTCCCACATCTGTTCTTCCCAGCTCATTAAGTTGGAACGTGAGCCTGTCGAGCGCAGCGCATAGGAGAACCATATTGTTTGCGAGGGAGACCACCTGCCGTGGTGGTGAAGAGGCACAGCAGGATGTCAAGCGGATAGTGATAAACCGGCCAGGTTCTCCGCTTCGACCCCCCCCCCCAAACAGGGAGTTAGAATCCGTCCCGTAACACCGCCGATCGTCCTACTGATGATAATCGGCCCATGATCTCTGAAGACGAGGGGGCTTGCGTCGACAGGCCCTGAACGCTTCCTGGTGCTGCCAATGTCCACAGTAAGCGATCAGCAGGCCACACAATCCGCCATTGCATTATACGGGTCTAGACAGACAAAAAAGAGAGCATGTTTGGGCATCACAAATCATGCATCCACATATATCTACCTTGATGTTCATGATCTCACTCATGTCTGCCATCAGTTTGCTTGTCAATCTTCTGTCAGGAGCTTTCTGTGACTTTCGTAGAAAAGACTTGAAGCGATCAAACACGCATGATTTCTTTCATAAAATTATTTTAAAAAACAAGCTAATAATTCCTTCTCTTTTTTTTCTGAATTGCGTCAAATGCCTGTCGGGAAGTCAGCACTTTTTGCTTTTTTCGTTATAGATTCATATTAACTTTGCCGTGCATACACTAGAAGAGGCAGTGGCTCAGATTGGCTGCTATCAATCAAATCTTCAACCAATTGGCGCAATAATAATTCCATTAACATGCAGAGCAGCCAATCTCAGCTCTCTTGTTTATTATCTTATATCATATTTTATTATGTTACGTGATCTACTCGCAACAGCTTTGCCATAGACCAGTAGATCGCGACCGAGGTATTGGGCATGTCTGTTCTAAGATCTTGTTGAATAGTCTAATCTCTGCCACTTCATGGTTCACGGTAGTCACCTCTTCTACCCTTTGCTCTCCTTCATTTTCCGTATTCATTAGCTCTTCAAAGTACTCTTTCCATCTTCCTATTGCTTCTGTGGCACCTGTCAACACATGTCCCTCTCTGTCCTTAATCACCCGATCCTGCTGGACGTCTTTCCCATCTCTATCTCTGTTTTGTCAACCTGTATAAAGCATTCTTTCCCTCCTTACTTTCCACCGTAGCATAGTCATCATACACCCTTTGTATGGCCTTTGCCATCTCTACCATTGTTTTGTGCTGCATCTCCCTGTACTCCTGTCTGCTCTCTTCAGTCTTCTTAGTGTCCCACTTTTTGTTTGCCAACCTCTTTCTCTTAATATACTCCTGCACACTGTTCCCTCTAATTTTTTTCGCGTCTGAGCAAACACACCATCTTCCTGAGCAGTCCCTTGTATCACTGTGAGCAACATCAGACGTACTGTCATCAGGCCAGTATCGCATCCATTCAATATTAACTTGGGATAATATAATTGATTTATATAATAACCATGTCATCTTTGACAATTAATATTATGCTTCCTAGCTACAATATATATCAATATCAATTTCTCTAAATTTTACATTCAAATGATATAATATTTTGTGGAATAGTCACATCTTCAAGAAGAGATCAATGTCAGTCCATGATTGCTACCCATGGAAAGTATTTATTTTTCATAATCTTAAATTTTCCATTTAAATGATCTAGACCAGGGGTGCCCACACTTTTTCAGTTTGCGAGCTACTTTTATAATGATGAAGTTCAAAAGATCTTCCTTCATCAAAGTTGCTAGGTAGGTACAAAACTTTACTCAGATGATTTGCACTGAATGAAATGAATGGACTGATAATCAGTCATGATGGAAGGATGTGTGGATTTAATCATCTTCATAAAAATGCTGACTTGCATAAATAACTAGTCAGTCAGTGAGGACCATATTTCCCCATAAGAAGATACTTTTCCTCTGAGAGTAACTTCCAAAAATGTCCATGAGACCTGGTCTTAAGCTCAGTGTCAGCCTGTGTTAAATCTCCTCCACTGCAGACAAGTTCAGACTATTATGTACTAAGAATTACATTGATTTCCTACTAAAAATGGTCATTAATTCTAAACCAAATGATGCACAAAAATTATTCAGATGTAAGAATCTGTGCGTGACACGAATTTTAGCCTTTTTCCATTTCAAAATCAACAAAGAATTCAAACAGGTTCATCTCTTTCCATGCCTCCATTTCAATATGTCCATAATGTTTAAATGAAGCACAAGATTTAAATTTTTCCATTTTTGTGATCATGAAAAAAACAAAAACAAATGAAAACATGAATTTAAACAGTTTACATTTGCAAATTTTAAACATGTCTGACATGAATTACACTATTGTAAATTAGTTCAGATGTGCTCTGGTGTAAATGTTTATATTGTAACGTTTGGTCCTCCACGCAATGACCAGACGGTTGTCTTGCACAGATATTGTTTCTTTATTTGTGGTACTCACAGAGAGGTTATTGTTTCTGCCACAACCAACGCCGCTCGTTCTTCACACCACAAGTTGAACGCGAACTCTCTCCAACAACAAGTGCGCCTGCGCACAGACTCACCTTCTTAAAGTGCCCGCAACATTAATGAACAGAACAAACAGGATCATTACACTGCCCCCCCAACAGTTCGTTTTTCGACCCCGAGGAAACAAAGTCTCTAAAGCGAGGAGGCAGCTGACGATGCCTTCTAGGCCGATTGGATCTGGCCGCGGGACTAGGACTCTCAACAGTCTGGAGGTCCGAGCTGCTCTGGGTAACTGTTGGTTCCCTCTGGGGCCCCCTATCCACAGCAGCAAGTAATGCCACTGAACGTCCCCCCTGAAAGGAGGGCTGCAACTGTCCCCTGTATGGAGCCAGTCGGTCTCTGTGTAGGACCACCTTTCTGCCTTTAGGGGGTAACTGCACTCGATAGATAACCTCCCCCACCCTCTCTAAGACTCTGCAAGGACCAACCCAGTGACTGTCCAATTTGGGGCACCGACCCTTCTTTCTTCTGGGACTGAAAACCCACACCAGCTCGTAGGAACAGAAATGTCTCCCTTTAGTGGTCAGGTCATAGTTCCTCTTTTGGCGTATTCCCGCCTTCTCCAACTGGTTCCTTGCGAACGTATGAGCCGTCTCCATACGGTCCTGTAGTTTCCGGGCGTAGTCAGGACCGGGTGCTGCAACTGGTGTTTCTGGTGGCACCCCGAATGCCAGTTCTGCCGGTGTCCTCAGCTCTCGACCCAGCATCAGCAGTGCCGGTGTGCAAGCTGTGGAATCCTGTACAGCAGAACGGTAGGCTAAGAGGACGAGAGGTAGGTGCACATCCCAGTCACGCTGATGCTCCGCAGTAAGAATGGCCAGCTGCTGAGCCACAGTCCTGTTGAACCTTTCCACAAGGCCATCACTCTAGGGGTGTAGAGGTGTAGTACGAGTTTTTTGTATCCCCAGGCGTTCGCACATGGCAGCAAATGCCCGAGACTCGAAATTTCTACCCTGATCACTGTGCAACGTGGCCGTAGTCCCAAATCGGCTAAACATGCCTTCTACCAAGGCATCCGCCACTGTCTCTGCCTCTTGGTCTGGGATGGCGTATGCCTCCGGCCACTTGGTGAAATAGTCCATCGCTGCTAGGACGTAGCGGTTGCTTCGTTTCCTGAGCGAGGAAAGGGGCCCATGATGTCTACTGCTACCCTTTCCATCGGTGCACCTGCCAGTTGTTGCTGGAGCTGAGCATGTGACCTGTCTAGAGGCCCCTTCTAGAGGCATCACAGCTACGACAGAAGTCCTCTACATCCCTTCTTCGCAAACCCCAGTAGTAGCTCTGGCGCAGGTGACGGAGGGTCTTGGAGACGCCAAAATGTCCTGACCCTGTTCCCCCATGGCAGGCCTCAAGCACATCTTTTCTAA
The DNA here is from genome assembly GCF_982586985.1 of Callionymus lyra. NCBI lineage: Eukaryota > Metazoa > Chordata > Actinopteri > Syngnathiformes > Callionymidae > Callionymus > Callionymus lyra. The sequence goes on along the minus strand of NC_141823.1, from coordinate 31,967,465 downwards.
GTGATTTTGGAACTACCACTTGCCACCTTTCCTCCCCCCAAGATGGGTCCTTCCATGCCGGCTGTAAAACTCCATCTTTCAGCCGCAACGAGTCAAACTTAGACCACAGTCCTTTGGTGGCATTAGAGAGCCCAGATATATCATCCCATGACGGCTTCTGACTGACCGTGCACCACTGAAGCACTGGCTGTAAATCTGGATCTTCCTCCTGCCTTGTTCTCCACTCAAGTGCTTCAACAACTTGCAGGGCCCTGCATGAGAATTGTCCAGTGCTCTCTGCCTGTGTAAGCTCCCTCTCTTTCACCTCTCGCTTATCACAGTAGCGACAGCCTTCTGAGGCACATGGTCGACGGGACAGTCCATCTGCATTTGAGTGTTGTGTACCTGCCCTGTGTGCTACCGTAAAGTCGAAGGTCTGCAGCTCCTCCAACCAACGAGCATCCTGTCCCTCAGGCTCCTTGAACGACATCAACCACTGTAGAGCAGCATGATCAGTTCGAACGACAAATGGTGTTCCACAGAGGTAATATTTGAAGTGTTTTACAGCCATCACAACAGCCAACAGTTCTCGTCGAGTCACACAGTAGCGGCGCTCGCTTTTGTTGAGTATCCGACTCAAGCACGCCACTTCTTTCTCTCCGTCCGGTCCAACCGGTCCGGGGGCGACATAGCTCAGATGGTAGAGTGGTTGCCTGCAGTCCAAAAGGTTGCAGGTTCAATCCCAGCTCCAGACAAGCTTGTGTCGTTGTGTCCCTGAGCAAGACACTTTACCCTGATTGCTCCTGATGGTGAACTTGGCGCAAGTGTGCAGCCTACTCCCATCAGTATGTGTGAATGGCTGAGTTTCCCCTCGCGGGACTAATAAGGGATTCTAAAAAAATAAATAAAAAAAACCTGAGACAGCACAGCTCCTACTCCAACATTACTGGCATCTGTATCCAGAACAAAAGGCAGAGCAGGATCAGGTGGGGCGAGAACCGGCGATTCAGTCAGGGCCTTTCTCAGGTTGTCAAATGCATGCCATACTGGCATTCCTGGTTCCAAGAGAAAACAGTCTATCTGTAGCAGTTGAAACAGCGGGGCTGCAATGGAAGAAAAATCCCCGAACAAACTTCCTGTAATAAGAAGCCAAGCCAAGGAAGCTCTTCAGATCAGTCTGATCCACAGGGATTGGCCAGTCTTTAATGGCAGCGACCTTCTCCTCCAGCGTCCCTATGCCCTCACAGTCCAGTTTGTGTCCTAGGAACTCTACCTCTCGCCTTAAGAAGTGACACTTGTCAGGGTGCAGCTTCAAACCCGCAGCAGCCACTCCTTGTCAGCAGCTTCCTGGTGGGCCAAAGGAAGTCGTCGCGGTCGCACCTTGATGGGTCTTGCATCCCCTGTGTTGATATAGTGCTCTACCAAGTGCGTCAATCCAGCCTCACAATCATTTAGAGCAAAAATGTCTTTAAATTCCAACAGTACCTGCCACAGTCTATCTTGCTGAACTTTGGACAAACCCTCGCAGTTCAATGCCCAGATTTTCCTCACTGCCGTGATCCGCTCATCGTCCTCTCCTACCAAATGGGGTTCCTCACTCATTTCAGCAGAGACGGCAGTGTCGGCTGTGGGTACAGGTGCTCTCGAATGCATAGGAAGGGATGTTAACGGTAAACACTGCCCTCCCGGAAAAGCCAGGGAACTATTCCCCAAGTTCAGGATGCATCCCACCGTGCGTAAGAAGTCCCACCTGAGGATGCAGACATCTTGTATATCAGCCACCCAGGCTGTAAAAGGAACAGTCAGGTCCCCCACCTTGAACTGGAACACACACTTTCCCTTCATTGGAGCCAAGTCACCAGTCACTGTCCTCAGACACACCGTCGTTTCCTCCAGTGAAGCCCCTGCAGGGACTATGTCGGGTCGCACCAGCGTTGCGTTAGACCCGGTGTCCACCATAGCCGTGCAGGATGTTCCCTCTACCGTCACTGGAACATGACAAAAGTCCCCAACTTGGGTCCAACCCACTGCGATGACTTGGCTTGAGGGGCTTGTCGATGGTGTGTGGGTGGTTGTGCTCTGGGCTACTGTGTCCCCACTTACACAGGCCCTTGGCCATTTCCCTGCTGTGTAGCGAACCTGGGGCATTGTCTGAGTAGGTGTCCAGGTTGTCCACACCCCCAGCAGTTCTGTAGTCGACGGCGGGGACGCAAAGTAGAACCTCCAGCTGCCATTCTCGGTCCTCCATCCCTCTGCCCGGCACTGCCAGCGTTCTTACTGATGTTGACCCATTCGTCTCGTCAAAATCTCTGCTTAGCATCTCTCTCTCCACAGCTAATTCCAGAGCTTCATTCAGCGTGGCAGGACGAGTAAGAAGCGTGTGGATCCGCAGCTCTTTAGGACTGAGAGCCTGCAGGAACTGATCTCTTGCCAGCTCTTTCTGAACCGCTGGCGGCATGGCATCATAGGCGCGCTTGCACATGTACTCAATGTCACTTGCAAGGATTGGGAGGGGTACACCAAGTCGTCTGCGTCGGTTATGAAACTCCGAACACAGGAGGACTGACTGTCCATGTTGTCCAAACCGCCTCTGTAGCGCCCCCACTAGGGCACAGTAGTCGCCTCTCTCCTCACGACTCAGCAGCAGCAGACATGAAGCAGCATCCTCCGTCAGACACAAGGCAAGCTGAAGTGCACTATTTTTCTTATATCATATTTTATTAAATCACGCGATGGCTGCGTAGCGTAAGTAAACCGTATCGTATCATTGGATGGACACCTGTGACTCACTGAGGTGCACTGCAGAGATGTTCTTGTGCGCTGAGTATGTTCGAGTGGTGTGCGATTGCGCAGGCGCACAGCTTAGAGGGAACATTGCTCCTGCACTTCCCCATTCCACAACCAAGTGTTCTTATCTACTTTCCTTTCAGACGACACACCAAGTACTCAACCGTCTCCCTGATTACATTAGCTGTGGTTGTCCAGTCATCTGGGAGCTCTCCCTGTCCACCTAGATTCTTTCTCAACTCCTCCCTGAAAAAAAACATAGAACAATCCTGTCTTTTCAGCTTCCACCACTTTGTCCTTTGTTCTGCCTTTGTCCTCTTCATCTTCCTTGTCACCAGATTCATCCTGCAAACCACCATCCTATGCTGACTTGCTCCACTTTCACCCACCACTACTTTGCAGTCCTTTGCATCTCCTTCAGATTACATCATCTATACAAGATGTAGTCTACCTGTGTGCGCTTACCTCCACTCTTATATATTACCATATGCTCATGCCTATTCTGGAAAAAGTATTCACTATAGCCATTTTCATCCTTTTTGTAAAGTCTACCACCATCTGTCTCTTTGTGTTCCTGTCCTGGATACGAAACTTGCCCATCACTTGTTCATCACCTCTATTTCCTGCACTAACATGTCCATTGAAGTCTGCACCAATTACCACTCTCTCAGCTCTGGGGATATTCTGCATCACTTCATCTACCTCACTCCAGAATTTTCCTTCTCCTCTTATTCACTTCGAACCTGTGGGGCATAGCCACTAATAACATTTTACACCACACCTTTAATTTCAAGCTTCAGACTCATCAGTCTATCTGACACTCTTTTCACTTCCAGGACATTCCAAACAAACTTCTCTTTTAGGATAACCCTAACTCCATTTTTCTTACTATAAATACCATAGTAGTACAACTTGAAACCTGCAACTAAGCTTCTCACCTTGCTACCTTTCCATCTGGTCTCCTAGGCACACATTTTATCCACCTTCCTTCATGTCAATCCACTCTCTAGCTTATCCCACCATCTTCCCAATATTCAAAGTCCCTACTCTCAGTCCCAGACTCTTGCCATTCATATTATTTCTCTGTTTCTGAACCAGCCTTCCTCCTCTTCTCCTCCGACTTCGACCCACAGTAGCCCTATTGTCATTGTTGCCCTGTAGGTTATCGGCACCAATGACGGTCATTGTTAACCCGGGCCTCGACAGATCCTGTACGGAAGTCATGGTTGTTATTTGCATATTTGGTTTTGGCACAGATTTTGCGTCAGATGCCCTTTCTGACACAACCCTCTTTATTTATTTATGCCTGCCTGCCTATTTCTTACTGGTGACCTATGTTAACACGGGTAATCCTTCTATCTCACATTTAACAATTTTGTGGTTCAGAAAGTATAATTTTTAATATGTGTCAACCAACAATTAATCAAAGCACATTGTAGATAATAATTTCATAAAAGTTGCAGGCTAGATTTATTATTATTATCATTTTGTAACTGCTGGTCAGGATCCCACAGCTAAAAAGGGAACACATTGCACACATTTTTCAAGAACACTTCTAGTAAATATAGTGGGATTGATCTTAAGGAATGTTTCAGAAGTTAAGAGTAGGACATTAAGAATAATGAAAATATTTTCGCATTTCTGCTCGAATTGTTTACAACTATTGTTTAGAAATGTTAATAAAGTCTTCTGTCTCCCAAAAAGTGTTATTTTTATGTATACTCAATTTAAATTTCGAAATAATCAATTAATTTAATAAATGTAATTAATAATTAATTAAACATTCGAATAACAGTTAGTTTAATATTTCAATTATTTAGGTTTCAAAATTGTATGTACCTTTCTGATATTTATCAATATTATTATTATTGTTTTCTAAAAGCAACTAAATGATCATGTCCATTTTGTAGTTGTGTGTCTTGCCTTATCAACTTGACATGTTTTCTGCATCTTCCCCAAAACTTTGTCACCTTTGTTGTCCACGATAAATTCCATTAAAAATAATAATAATAATAATTTGGCGACATCTAGTGGACATATGTAAGAAGTAACATGCAATGTCTAGAAAGACAGAACTTTATTGATCCATAAGGAGATGGCACTTAAGCATTACAATTGTGCACTTCAAATTATATTACTGTGTAGCTCAGATCTTTGCATTCGTGTTGTATGGATGCCATATGTAAGTAAGTAAGTAATATTTATTTATATAGCGCTTTTCGAGACCAGGGTCACCAGTGGCGTCGTTAGCCCTGGGCGTCCGAGGCTTTAGCCCCGGATGTTTTAGGAATAGCCCCGGATCAATTTCGGATTTTTTTATTTTTTTTTTTATTATTATTTTTTTTTTGTTAAAAAATTATAGCCCCGCGATAACATTCGCTGATTATAAAGCAAACGTTTTTCCAAAGCAGTCATGTATGTTTTAGGAAATTTAGATGAATTGCTCCAGTTTCTCCCCTGGCCATAGAACGGGCAGCATATCCACATTGCGTTGGCATAGCAACCATCTATCTCTAAGTGAGGAAAGCTGTGAAAGTTGTATGCTAATTTTCGGTGAAATACCATACTGTATCTGATGCTATAACAAACCAAGCCAGGTAAGGCAAGATAAGCTAGGACTGATGCTCTCTTTTTTAGCAACTGATTAAGTAAAAGACAAAAAAGCGGATGCAGACCATTGGGTGTGGGTGAGTACTCACCCACACCCAATGGTCTGCATCCAATCAGCAGGCATTTGAGGACTGACATTTTAATTTTAACTGTTCTACTGCACCAGATTGATGCATTTAACTAACTGACGTGCAAAATTTTCTCCTCTTAATCAATGTTCGCCCCTGGGCTAAGCCCCCGATGTCTCATGATCCTAACAACGCCCCTGAGGGTCACAAAGCTCTTAGACAATCAAAACAATACTCAGGAGTTCGAGAAATTCAAGGAAAAGCCTGAACAAATAGAAACGTCTTAAGGTGTTTCTTAAAGGAGACAGTAGACTCCATCAAGCGCAAAGAGAGAGGAAGATCGTTCCAAAGCTTAGGAGAAACAGCCTGAAAAGATTTCTCTCCTCTGGTCCTGAGCCGTGTGCGTGGAACCATAAGTAGATTCTGATCCACAGACCTCAGAGCCCGAGCTGGGGTGTAAGGCTGGATCAGATCAGTGATGTAAGGAGGAGCCTGACCATGAATAGCTCTGAAAGTAAGAACCAGAATTTTAAAGTTGATCCTGAAAGAAACTGGAAGCCAGTGAAGAGTTTTAAGGATCGGAGAAATGTGAGTTCTTCTACTTGAGCGGGTCAGAATTCTCGCTGCAGAGTTCTGAATCAACTGCAGACGAGACAGCTCCTTCTTGTTAAGACATGAAAACAAACTGTTGCAATAGTCCAGACGAGAAGAAACAAACGCATGGATTACAAGCTCCAGATCATGTTCCGACAACATTTTCCTAAGTTTAGAGATTTTTCTCAGTTGAAGGAAACAGTTTCTGGTCAGTTTTCTGCAATGTCGAACAAGAGACATGTCTTTATCAAATACAACACCCAGGTTTCTCAGGCTCAGTTTGACAGACTGACCTAAGTCACCCAAGTACTGACTCAACCCTGGAATCTTATCATCAGGAGCAATCACCAGAGTTTCAGTTTTGTCCACATTTAGCTGTAAAGTGTTTTCACTCAGCCATTGTTTGATTTCTAGCAAACAATTGACTAAGCTGTTCAGCCTTTGGGGCTCAGTTAGGTCAAAAGAGCAGTAGAGCTGGATGTCATCAGCAAAAATGTGATAAGAAACATCTGGAAATCTCTGAATGATTTTACCGAGGGGAATCAAGTACAGCAAAAACAATAAAGGACCCAGAACAGAACCTTGAGGGACTCCACACAACAGATCTGCCGATTCAGACCTCATTTGATTGGCAGATACACTAAAACTGCGCCCAGAAAGGTAAGATGAGAACCATTCTAACACAGACCCACACAGATGTGTGAAAGTCTGCATACACCTTTAGCTTTAAAAGCTTTTTATTACTACTATTATTATTTATTATTATTATTCAGGATGAGTTGGGTTTATATTTCGTATTTCTTAACATATGATACACACTGTTTATTAATTATATAAATATTTTCTTTCAACACATAGATTGAATGATTATTTTTAATATCAAACTACAAGTACAATAGTTTACAATAACAATAGTTTTCTTGCACGAATCACAGCCTTATGAGTCTGCTGTTCATCGTCTCACATGCATTTGTGTAAAACTTATACTCTCAAGGACAATGAATCAAGCGTACACAGAGAAAAAGGGTTACCATGGAGATGAAAATTCTCGAAGCCTTTGATTTCACAGACCACGCTAAACGGTAACTTTGTATTGTTTGAGACAAGAAATACATTTGATCTCAGGTAAGATATTTTGCTAATGCAACAGGTGAAGAGGTGTGACCTGACAGACACGCAATAGTTGTATATTGATGTGACATTGATGCATCGGCTTATAATAGATTTTATTTCATTTTTTTTTTTTATCTGCGTTGATAGTGTAGTGGTATTTTTCCGTTCTGTAATAGTTTACATACTATCTAAATTATCTAATGCATACTTTATTTTATGGATTGAATGGAATTTTTATTACTGTCTGCTTAATGTCCAGCAGTTGAAGACATCACATAAATTCCTAATATTTATTTATTGACATGCCAATAAGGCTTAAATTATTATTAATTTACTGGGTCATCATAGCAGACATATACTATATATAATATAAAATATTATATTTTTAGCTGGGCTTATTGCGATCAATTTCAGATGACAGTTAAAGTTCACTTAAGGGAGTAACACTTTTCAATAGAAAAACAACACAATAATCATTATGACGTTGGTGAATTACTTTTTAGCGGTTATAAAATGCCTAGAATCCATAAAATTCCAGAAAAAAAACATATTACTTGTCAATAGTATCACATCTTAACGACAACAATTCTGCCACGCAATATATTGATAATCGATATATTAACCAATATCGTGTTTTATTCAGTTTAATTAATGTGTATTTGTAGGGAAGTTTCCCTTTGCACCACATGAGGGCGCTAGCTAGCGGGTTTCCTAATTTATTAACATTTTTTAAAACTGCCGACCACTGTTTGTGTGATGCATCATATGTATTCTCGTACTATTGTTTTCATTGAATCCCTGCCATTAACGTCTTTTTTCCACTGAACTTGAAGACAGAACGACCGTTCGTTCTCTTCGTCGCTGGACACGCAGGGAGGAGTGATGCGTGAGAGAAGATGACCACTACACTCTCCACTGTTACCCACACAACGTTTTTTGCAGACAGCTCTGTTTGAATTCATTTTATGTTCTAATATTGAGGACAATTGAGACGGTTTTGGAAACAATCCCCGGGGAAGTTTGGCGTGAGTGTCGGGAGGCTGCTGCTCGTGATGAATCCACTGCTTCAAGTGGACTCGGAGGTGATGGACAGAGTGGAAGACAAGGACGCCAAGAGAAAGATCCAGTTCTCTGTGCCTTCTGGATTGCCCACCCAGTTGGACCCACGGCAGGTTGAAATGGTGAGGGTTGTGTGGCTGTATTTATTGTCTTCCTGTGCGCATGTTTGTGTGAGTTATCACGCCAGCTACACTGAAAACTCGATTCACTAATAATAACTTCAGTACTGCCAGTACCACGATTCTGTGCGTCGACTGAAACGTTACCACAAACGATACTGTAATAGTAACAACTTCTTAAAACCTCATAGTTGTAACTCCACACAATTTACATATAGTTCAGAACAAATATATTTGAATACCACTATTACCTTAATACAACACACAGAATGATTTTGAAGCTTTGTTGTCCCATAATTTAAAGCGTTTTGTAATTCTATTTTATAATGAATTGCCTAAAGTAGCCCTAACTGTAGTTAGTCGAAATTTTGAAGTCATTATTTAATTAATTGTATATAGTTCTCCACCGTCGGAAATCTCAACAAACGAAAGATTATGAGAGCCGAGTCTATTATGATGTTATAATAGGCTCCACCTGCTGTCAGCTGCAATCACGGCCCACTTTGTTTATACATCGAGCCATATTTCGAGCTTGATTGTAGAGGAAGATCCCAGGCTATCAGGGTAATTCTCACTAAATCTCACTCTAAATAAGGATTTTGGGTGAACTATCACTTAAATGTTTCTTCTTTATTACAACAATTCAATTGAAAATGGATAATTTCAAGTCATTGGTTTTAAGTTATTCATGGTTTCACAACCCTTTTGAGTTACAGTAAAATTTTACAGTAGAAACAACAAAAATGTTGCTGAAAGCAATGTGGCAAGTGTCTTTCTGCCAATTGTTTTATTTTTAGAAGGTGTATTTGCTGCACATTAATCACAAACATTTGCCACAGAAACATTATTGTAAATATTTGTTTAGTTGTTTTAATCTGTACATAAATGTTCTCCATCCTAAATACTCGGTAAATACATTAACAATGTCCCGCTCTTTTCCAAAATCATTTCAGATCCACAGAAGAATTCGAAATGTTTCCATAAAATATACTCCGTGAACGCTTGAACATCAATTAGTAAACCACAACATTGTCAAAAGACGATGGCACGATTGCTGTTCTGATGAGTGTGACACATGCGTAGGATTTGTGTGTGTTCAACATGCACAAACTCTTTCACGCTGGTGGAAGATGCCAAAAGTATTTAGTGGCAGAACCAACAACACTTGTAGCTGTTATGAAAATTAGTAAGAATATAAATGACAACAAGTAGAGGTACATTAAGGTCAAAATATGGATGCCAAGTGAAGTGAACTTGAAATGAGGCATGGATTAAGTATGAAAATGACACTCGGTTGTTTAAATATTCTTGACAGTGAACTCCTGGTATTATAATATCGGTGTTTTGTGTGTTACAGTTGATTACAAAGAGTAATCAGGAAAATCTTGTTCAATCCTTCATCGTGGTTCTGCCCGATGATGAGATCAACCAAAACTGCATTTCCCATTCTAGGGCATTTGAGGGATGAGACCTTGCCAAGGGTGACAGTTACATAACATGTCTAGCTGGATTTTGATGAGGTCTCTGCTTCTCATTGTGGGCATTACATTTTGAGCAAAAGGAAATAGGCAGTACTTGGATTAGGCTGAGCTGTACACAGAGCCTGTTGTAGTCCTTAACATGACAAAAGAAGAGGGTGAGAGAGGGAGGAGACAAAAATACAAGTGGCAAGGATATTAAAAAACACATTTAGCTTTTTGCTTCCAGCACACGTGGGAAAAAGGTCACTTTGTGAGTCATACATCAGAAGGAGGTGGTGATCTTGTTATGTAAAATACTGCAGTTAAAGCTGCTCAAAGCTGTACACGTTCTTCAGAACAACAAACTTTAAGGAACCACAAAGAGTATTTTCCCAAAACAACAGACGTCCTATTGTTTTACAGAAGATAAACACAAACAAAAGAAATATGTTTTTTTTCTTTACATTTTTCTTTAAAAATATATGCGTACTTTATTACAAAATATATGTGAAATATAATTATATGATATTGTATGATTTTCAATTAGGGATGTATCGGTAAAAAAATGTATCTCATGATTACTGTTGCCAAAATTTACCTAAATCATTTAACTTTTTTTTTTTTTTTGCTAACTAACGAAACATTCATGTGTTAGGAAGAACAAAAAAAAAAAATTCAAACAAGTCTAATAAAAGCTTCTCTGCCTAAATATATATGAGCTTTTTGCAAATAAATAAAGAAAGAAAATAACTCAAATGTAAACACATATTGGAACAACACAAACCAAATCTCTTAGGACTACTCAGAGTACTAGCAATCGGAAGGCTCTTGTGAGCTTATGTTTAGGATGTTTTAAGCATTGATTCATTTTTTGTGGTCGTAAGAGACTCTGGCAAAGTGAATATTTCAGTAACTGTCCCAGGATAAGATTGAATAAAGCTCATAAACTTGAGTTTTATACAGGTCTGAGTTAAAAGGTCTCATCCTACAATTCCAGCAGAATTGTAGTCCTAAAGCCCAGCAGGTTCAATACTTCATCCCTTAATGCAAGATTTTATTTGTAAAACTCAACCGATGACTGATTAATGCTGTCTATATTCTGTGCAGAAGGAATAGAAAATATATTATTTGAAATGAGAATGGTTTATAGTCCACCTCTTTAAAATAATATATGAAGTAAAAACACAACATGAACTGCATTTGCCATAAATACATGACCATTTAGAGGGGTTGAGACCTTCTCTATCAAGTCAATGACCATTTTATGACTGAGAATGTCATGCATATATTAGCAGCATATATTTATATATATATAATTGCTCAGACACAAACATTTCTCTGCATTTTCACTTGTATGTACCATGGAAATCAATGAGATGGTGCAGGAAACTTCCCCTGTTCAATTACTTAATCACTCCGCTGTATTCTGTTAGCTCAGAGCTGGTGGCTGAATGAAACATCTTTTAAAATGAATCAAGATTCATTTATTCTTTGTCAATTAAATGATGCATTGGGTCTTGCAGGTAGTAGGTTGTGGGTAGTGCAGAGGCACTTTGTTCACTTTCAGTGCAGGCTGAAGCTCATTCAAACTACCAGAAAATCAGAGCTAGCTAGCTTCTATGGTCTATACTTTACCCTTCTGCTGGTGGTTCCCTCTTTCTGAACTACAATGTATTGTCACGAGCCAAACAAAGTCATGGTCTGATGGAAGAGGAATATCCTGGTGAGAGACAAAGCCAGCTGCTGATTGTTGCCAAGTCTCAAGTGTCAGCAATGCATGACTGAACCCCAAAACAAAAAATTGATTACCATCGGATGGGAGACTAACCAGGGACCTCATGTAATAAGACTTGCAGATTCTTCAGATGTGTGAAACACCATCCAAGCATCCAAGCACATTTCCTTTGTACATTGCAACATAAAATTGAACACAGATGCTGGTGTGCACGATCCACCCAAGTTAATATGCATCACTTGCTTACTTACTTACATTTAAGTGAACCCTGCATCTCAGATTAAAGTCTGTGTGACCAGAAAATCCATGATGAGTAAAGGGAAAAGGGATTTCAAGTTTTAGATAGATAGATGGATGGATGGATGGATATAAATATAGATGGATAGATAGATATAAATATAGATAAAGGTAGATTGATATAAATATAGACATAGGTAGATAGATATAAATATATATATAGGTAGGCAGATAGATAGATAGATAGATAGATAGATAGATAGATAGATAGATAGATAGATAGATAGATAGATAGATAGATGGATGGATGGATGGATGGATGGATGGATGGATGGATGGGTGGATGGATGGATAGATAGATGGATAGATAATGCTTTTAAAACGTTATATTGGACAGATTAAATCACTTGTAGGTCAAAGTCTTTCAATGTTTTCTGTGGTACAGATTCAGAAAAACATTTGATTGCAAAACACACTCCTCTCTTACTTACAATTTACTGGGTTCCCCTTCTCCCGTGATTCTGGGGCAGATGGAGCTGCAACATAACGTTGGCAGTGGGGAACAGGGGTGCTGTTTGATGCTACTCTACAGCTTCAGACAGAAATACCAATACCTGGAACTTATTCAGGAAAGCAATCTGTTGTAAGAGTATTTGAACACAAAGAAAACAGGGGAAGGAGGGGATCCCCAAAAACTTTCAGCAGATTTTAATATTGGTTTATTTTAAGTAGTAAATCTGAATTTTATGTAGTTTATGTGAAAATTATAATAAAGCAATTGTCTTGTGTTTTCACATAGATTCGACGTCGGAGGCCGACACCTGCCACACTCTTCAGGTTAACAGACCCCCCATCACCAGAGGAGGAAGAAGGACCTCATCAGGTTTTTACTATGGACAAGATCTAGGGTCTCATTATACTACAATAGGGTGCTTATGCACAAAACGGTGTCGAACGTACTATCCAAATGTATGGAAAAAAAATATATGTGTGCCTCTAACAGACTTTAGAGCTGGTGAACTCCTGTTTCTCATGCTGTTGGTGGCACTAAAGAAAGGATGTGAACATCTGAGCCAAGATGATCAAGAATGAAAATTCACATTTGTCTGCATTTACACAAGTGGATATCAAAGTGTGTGAAATATGTTTCACATTCCCAAATAGTTTCAGAGGCAGAATTCTAAAAATAAAATATGCAGGAATAATTGGCCTTTACTAATTATATTATTATAATATTTTACTTGACTCAGGAAGAGTCGCAGTCATTACTTTTGTGTTTACTGCTTGAATACATTTAAAGACTGATCAGGCAGGACATCAGTCAATAAAAATCTAAGAGGATCAGGCCAGTTAAAAAACAATTACCAAATTTTATTTATCAATTAATCTGAAACATTGAAGTAACATCACCAGTTTAGCTGTTAACAGGGTTTCCTAGCAACAGAGACATTCCAGAGGGAGCTGGTCTGACTGACCTGGACTTAGCCGAGACATGGCAATCGCGAGGAATGGAATTATCTGCATGGCAGGCGGACAAATTCGCATATAGTGCAGCTGAAGAGGTCAACATTAAAGCACAATTTGTTGAGAGAGACAGTTTTCCTCATGTAAACAGAGCGATCAACAGCAGACACTGCACATGATAAACATGTGAGTTATTATTATTATTGTTACTAAAGCTCAGCCATTCATATTTGGAGAACTCAATTGGTCTGTGATAGAAAATTAATTTTAATAGTCAACCTGTCTATTTGAATTACAGATTTGCAGTAAACTTCATCACATCATAGCCTACACAATCGGTGACATCAGAATGAGCCTGGATAAACAAAAATATACATACACATGGTTGAATTATGTAATGGACTAAAATGAAAATAAATTATAAATGAATAAATAGTAATAATAATAAATTCTATTGATAAATAAGTATTGCAAAAAAACAAAAACATCGACAATGTTCCATACAGATGGCGATATGAAAAAACGGATTGTCGATAGTGTATTATGTAAGGTTCAGATCTTTGACATACAGGATAAAAGTGGACCAGGTTTCATGGAATTTCTCCAGACAATTACTGGTAGACCAACTGTATCTTTATTACTCTAACTGTAGTATAGAGAGAAGTCCTTGGATCCAACTCATGGCTTGTCTGACTTCTAGTGCAAGTAAAGTGTGTGTCCCATCAACGAGGACAATTCAATTGCTTTTTTAATTGTTGTTTATTCCCACACACCACACAGGGACACCTGCCTGAGGGGTAGTAACAAATTCAGGGGCAGGTCAATGATTTAATTGACATAATATTCTGTCTGCTTGGATCTTTTTTTTTCCTTTTTAGAAAATGAAAACTTTGAAGGTTTGCAGTTGACTAAAAATGTCCTCATACCTGTAATTTTTTTGTTGTCTTCAATGTTATTCGTGACTAACTGTTTGATATGTTATTTATTTATTTGTTCATTTTGGGCATGTCAGTTTCCAACAACATCATTACATTTTATCTTGGTTCAAATAATACAGTACATGTCCGAAAGGGAGAGTGGGAGAAGCGAAAAGCTTATCTAGTCCCGCCCCCATTGCTCACAGAATTAAATATTTTCTTTTGCTTACATTTTGACATATATATATATATATATATATGTATATATATATTCTAAATGTTTTTATTTTGACATAACATGTTGCAATAGTAGAGCGACATCAGTCTCATCTTGTAGCCTGTCATGTCAGCAGGTTTAATGTTTGTCTCTGATTTCTGCAGTGGATGCTGGGAGAAAACAGCCTACCAAAAGGAAAACTGGTCAACATGTCACTGTATCAACCTCCTTCACTCAAAGGTCAGAGTTTGGCGTTTCTCACATCTGAGAATAAATCCATGACTGACCTGATAACTGGCATATGCTCTGGGATAGTTACTATTTAAAAATCATTAAGAGTTTGTGAGTGTGTCTGTGTGCATCTGTGTGTGCCTTTGCCTTTGTGTGTGTGGTTGCATTTGGGTTTTTGTGAGACTGCGTGTGAGATTACTTAGAGACAGCTGTGACGTTTCACTGGATCATCCTGGATTAAAGACCCAGATCACATCAGAATCCACTTGCACACCAACACTGTCACATAGAAAAATGCAAACACATACAGGGCAACAGGATAGGCTGGATGACCACTATAAGTGTTGAATCATAGAATCTCACTTAACATTTAATTATTCAAAGACTACATTCACAGCATGCTATTATCAGGGTTGCTCTGGATGTTTTTTATATTTTTTAAATATTTTTAATATTAAATTATAATACTATAATGTTATTATAACTCAGTCGGAGAACTTTGCT
Organism: Callionymus lyra; assembly: GCF_982586985.1. NCBI lineage: Eukaryota > Metazoa > Chordata > Actinopteri > Syngnathiformes > Callionymidae > Callionymus > Callionymus lyra. The sequence goes on along the minus strand of NC_141823.1, from coordinate 31,952,371 downwards.
GCTTTATGCTCGTGGGCGGCTTGGATTCCCTCCTCCCAGGGGATGGTGAGCTCTATCAGCATGGGGGACGTTTGCAGCTGCAGATCAAAGTTCGATGTCTGGCCGGAGTGAGGTGGTGGTAATTTTGCAGGGAAACTGTAGCTGTTTGCCAACGTCGACCTTCATGCTCCAGTCTCTTGCCAGACGAACCTGGGGCTGTCAACTGGTGTTGCGTCTGCTTTACCCTGGTCTCCGAACCTGACAAGAAGCGGTTTGGCTTCTTTGTTGGCCCCTTGTCTGCAGCTCTCAAGGATTTCAGCCAGTTTTGTTAACTTGGTCGTGGCGCCATCTGTACTGACCCTGCGTCAGAGCAACTCTGCAGCCTGACAGCAGGTGCTGTAGGTGGAGGTTTTTCGGACATGGCAAGGTGTCTTAGGTTGCCCTTAGCAGAAAGCTGAGTCCAGGCTGGGGCATCTTCCACAGGTCGGCCAAGCTGATCGGGCTCCTAATGGTTCCTTCCCAAGTGGTCCATCTTCCTTGGCGTCCTTGTGATATGGCCTTGATGGCATATTGTTACTGGTTTGCTTTTGACACCTCTTCCACGACCATTGCTTTTCATTCCCACTTTGTGTCCTTGGACCAGAGGCGTGGATAACTGTCCCAACTTAGCCCTGCTCTCCTGAATTGCACCCTTCGAACTATCTCCTGGTCCTGGAGCCTGCCAATGGCCTTAGTAACGTCTGGCTTTGCTTGCCACTTGTGACCCGTTCGGACTGGTAAAGGTGCATTCCTCACTGTAGGGTCAGAGGATTCTTTTAGCTCCAGGACCAATCTGGCCTTTCCTGCTTACAGCCAGGGTGATGGACTGGATTGGCAGCTGCAGCAATAGTTGCCCTGAACAACGCAGCAGGCCCAGCCACTTTCGTATGTAGGTGTTGAGTATAGAATTTTTGCTCATCTTTAGTGGCCACATAACCCTTTGGTACAATGTAAAGTTGTAGCACCACAATTTGTACTTTCCGAGGAGCTGGCTTCTGTTGATGTTTGCCAAGCCTTCGGAGAGTCTGTCGGACAGATCAGCTTTGTACTGCCTTCCTAGGCTTTGTATGTGCTGGTTGGCCAGAAAATGGATTTGCTTGCCTCCTGCAACAAAGATGGTGTTGTTGTTCCTTGTGCCTTTGCATAAGGAACGCTTTGGAGGGTTTTATCTTCATCCTTTCCCATGTCACTAGCTCATCTAGCCTTTTCAGGCATCTTCTCGTGCATGGGCTGTCTTTAGCAAGTGACGTCGTCCATGTAGCTTTGGAGTGGTGGAAGCTTCTGCCCTGTTTGCAGCCTTACTACTCCTACGGTCTGGTGGCCTCCGCGGAGGATGCTCTCGAAAGCCGCAACGAACAGGACAGAGGAAATGGAGCAGCCCATAGCGATACCAACCTCCAGACGCTGCCATCCTGTTGTGAAGTCGTGAAGGCTGTAGCACATCTGGAAGTCACTGAAGTAGCTGGCTACCAGATTGTTAATTGGCTCAGCGATGTGAAAGAAATCCAATTCAATGTTTCACGCATCCAGGGAAACTTGTTAACCCTGCTTTCTGGCAACTAGTTTTGAAATAGGCATTCTCTGTGAGGTATGATGAAAGTCACTTGGCCGTGACTGTGAAGAAGACTTTTCGTTGACATTCAGCAGTCAATGCTCCTAAACTGATCGATGTTGTGAGACTCTTGTTCTTTTGGAATAAACACAGCCACAGCTCTTTGCCATTCCGATGGGATGAGTTGGTTCTACCATGCTGCGCTGAGGAGTTTCCATAGGCACTCTTATAATAGATGGGAAAGTAGAACTTTATTCATAGTTTAAATTGAAATGCATATCTAAATGGTTTTATTGAGTGCCCATTGTCTCTCCTGTTACAAATTAGTTGCTGTGGAGAACCATTAATTAATGTGTTAATTGTTGTGTTTGTTTGTTTCTTGTTTTATTTAGCTGTTCAAAGAATTGCGCAGGCACACCTGTCCTCAATAGATATGACGTCACCTGACAAAGAAGACGGCTATTCTGACAAGGAAGAAGATAATAGACAGGACCAGCAGACACTCACAGGTAATAACGGTCATTTCATGTGTGGTAGTGCTGGTTGGACAATAATCTGTCTTCCTTCGATGTTGCTCCCCAGCAGATCTACAAAAAAAAGAAAGAGAAACATTTGGAGATCAGTCATCGCACAGTTTGACAGGAAGCTCTGATCTCAGCAGCCACCGGGCAAATGAAGAAGAAGCAAAGGAGAGGGAGGAGGAAAATGTTGAATGAATATTGCAAGACCAACCGGAGGCTGGAGTAGAGGACGGCGTATTTGAGAGAATTTGGACAATGAATAAAAAGAGCTTATGTATTATTGTACAAGAGTAGCCTGATTTATTTGGTTATAATATTCCATTCAATTCAGCAATACTAGTTGAATTATGGGGATTATTCAGACACAAAAAGCAACAACAAGTCATCTTTCAGAATTTAACTCAGAACAGCAACAGCCCTGAAGGATTTCTGTCCTCTTGTCTGGAAGCTTGTGCACAGAACCATCAGTAGATTGATCCTTAGAATTCAGATAGTCATCAGATGTGTACAGTGAGATACACAAAGTGTAACTTTCAAGGGCAAAAAACAATAGAGAAGTGAAGTTCAACGTTTTTTCAACGTTTTTTTTACTTTTGTTTTATCAAAGATCAATAATTGAATTCAGAGATTTTAAATCACTGATAAGATATGAACCCAATGTTAACCATTGTTTGATATGTTTATGTCTTATAAGACTGTCCATTGTAAGGGTAATAATACAGGTCTAGAGATGAACGTAACACATAAAAATCCAAATCCAAATCTAAAACAAAATAAATCGATTCATGCTTTGTTTATACAAGTAACTAGGCATGAATGAATGTCATGGTTTCTATGCTTTGGTGCACATCTCAAAATGTATTAAAGTCCTTTGTGAGTCCCAGAAGAAACACAGTAGACGCCTCAAACACAGTAAAACAAGGTAAGGTAAGAATATGTGAGCTTAAACTTCAATTTATCATTTATTAAAATGTTTTATATGTGAGCCAATACCACATTTGGTTGGGAAATGGTTGGTAAATGTAAATTCGGGTTATATTATACATTTAAATTCCTTTGCTGTAGGAATTGTAGTTCGAAACTTAAGAGTGTAGGTACAATATTCTCATGATGCTCTGTGTTGTTGTGTGTCAGGTCACAAACACAGAATAGAAAGATGGATTGGCACAAGAGAAGCTTACATTTTAATAATACTAAATTTGTGTCAGTCGAATCAAACTTCGACGATGAGAGGAAGTTACAGATTACAGAATAATAGGATGGACGTTTGTCTTAAGCTCCTTAACACTTTTACAGTTGCAATTTTACAGGATAGAATTTCGCAGAACATACTGACGGGCCTATCAGTATCCTCCATGTGGGACTTAAGTTACATTGATCCTAGGTTTACATGCAGCTTGAACATGTGAAGACATTTAAATTCTACCAATAACACGGGTCATGGTTAGAAATGTGATGTATGGAAACCCCAGATGACAATATTCTGCCTTCTAACTGAAGGTATTAATGGTTGCTTTATAGGTTATGTTGATCATTATAATGTTTAAATTTGTTATTCATATTTTGTAGATTAGACCATTGTTTTATTTGTTCTTTTTAACAATGTCTATATATATCTGATATATAGTATAAATTATAGAATGGTCTACATTTTAACAAGAAATATGGTCTCTATTTAAATTAAATCGGAGAAACAAAGAGAGAGAGAGAGAGAGAAAGAGAGGAGAGGGGGTAGAGAGAGATTATTGCGTTTCATACACATCAATCAAAAAACATTTATTTTATGAAACAAGAATGACCCACAGTCTATGTTGGAAGGTACTCTCTTTATTATATATATATATATATATTTCACACAGTAGGGACAAACGATACGTAAGATACTTTAACATAGAGTACTATATAAGCTTTAGAAAATGGAACAACAAGATGTAGTTCCAATAAATTGACCACAGATGTCGCTGTTTACCTATTTTCTGAACACACCATTATCGCTACTTCTAATTTGTTTTTGCCGTTAAATGACGCTTGACAGACACAGACTTTAACTTAATTCCTTTCTTGCCTTCACAAAAAACACCCCGGTCACATCGTCCACTCCCACCCTCATGTCTTCAGGAAGAGTGTACACTTCCATCCTGATCAAGGTGTAGCCAGTTTCTTTTAGACTGGCACAGACCTGGGACTCATTTAATGGGACCACTGGAATCTTTACTCCAGGTCCCCCAAAGTAGTAGCTCTCCCCCAGTGCTCCAATAAGCATTAGGTGACCACCAGGCCGCAGGAGCCTCTGGATGTGACCCAGAGCCTTGGTGAAGGTGGCCAGGTCAGGGCTGACACTTTCAAGACAGAAACAGGACACCAGGCAGTCGGCTCCGGACGGAGGCAGGGCTTCAGGGTCTAGAGGATGAGGACGATGAACGTCGACTGGAATGATGTCTGTGATCACTTCACGGAGCTTGGCTGCTTTCTCTGTCCACGCTGAAGGCCTGGTATGATGCAAACATGATAAGATGATTAGAAGAACAACCGTTACAGTTATAACTCAAGAGATGTAATGACATTGATAATATTTTACAGGACTGTGGATGTGGCTCAACCTCTCTCCGCAGTTACAGAAGCACTTGCAAATTTTGCACTGTGAATGATCCTACAGTCAACTATGGATCAAACCATATAAACTGCACTGACTTATTTATGCACTTTGTACATGTTTAGCATTCATTATTTAATAGGAAGCTGTTTTTTAGGAAGCTACTTTATTTCCTATTTATTTTAGTTAATTACGTTTTAACCTGAAAAGGAATAGAACGAACTTGAATAACACAAAATGTATCATGCAGTCGGCAGAACTCAACACTGTAGCGTGACTTAATATTTTAGTTTATCTGACCGTCGTCCTTCCAGCTGGCAGACATGCTGCAGGTATGGAGTCCAGTCCAGTCCACATCCATTCTCGTCCTGCAGCCAGCGTCGCAGCGCTTGTCGGTTTACCTCCAGGAAGTCTGTGAGAACCACCTGATTGAAAATCTCACAGCCGCTTAGGACCTGGTACAAGGTGGGTCCTGAACCGATGTCAACCAGAAGCTTACCACCCACATCCCCTGAAACAGAGTAAAAAAGCATTTTTTCAGACAGTTCAAAAAATTGTCATGAATTTAACACAATACGTATTTTAGAGTAAAACAGATTCTATTCAGAACATGTCAATTGTTAGAAATCATTAAAAAAAACCCTGAGAGAAGCACTACAGCTATCAGACTTAGAATTGATCTGAATATCCCAGAGTGGCTAAATGTAAATAAAAGAAAAAGTTGCAATCTATAAATAAAAACAAATAGATGATTAAAATACGAGGTAAAGCATCTTGTCTATAAATATTATACTAGCTTACCAATGAATTAACAGATACGTTTGTTTGGAAAAAATATGTTTTACTTACCCATGTGTCAGAAGCAGAAGATCAAAATGAGAAAAATGCCATACAAATGCCTCTGGTCTAGACAAATATTAAATACACTAGACCAAATACTGTTAAAATGTCTAAATAACTGAAGAAATGTATAGTTTCATTCAAACCCTTTCAGAACAAAATCGATTTCTTGTATACCTTCAGTGAAGGCTCTGTGCAAACAGGCCAGTTTCCAAGGCACAATGCTGTCCTTCCTCTCAAAGTCAGCCCTGGGTGGGGTGTAATTGTATTGCAGATATGCCGCTGGGTCAAACCTCTGGTAGCACTTTGCCATGGCTTCTACTCCGCTCTCCATTTTCTCCATTATTTGCTTCTCCCGACCTCAACCACAGTCCTTGTGATGATCAGTAAAGCCCCAAACCACTAATATATACACCTGAGAGTTTGGAAAGCACACGTCCTTCTCTTTGTTGATGATCCTGTTAGTTTCATTTGTAGATTAGAACTTTTGTCCTGCTCACCTTGTCTGCCCTCTGGCATTGAACACCATCAGATTAGGGGGGCTTCTACCAGCACCGGGCCCACTAATGGACCCTTCATTGCTCTCAGGTCTCCACCAACTTATCAGAACCCCCTCCGTATCTTCACTATCACTCTAAAGGGCGTTTTCCATGCAAACAACAGACCAGATGCTTTTTACAAGTAAGATAGAGGTACAAAATGCTGATTTGATCTCATTATGCTGTTGTACTCAAAACCATCCTGAGTAATAATGCTATACTTGCTTAAAACTATATTTCTTTAAAGAAAAGTTGCAGTAAAATTATTTTAAAGCATATCCATTTGTGACAATGGAAGTGAGCCATGCTGTATATCGTCTACATATATGTCATGATTCTTCTTCTTTATTTTTATCTTATAAAAACATACACACAGAGCCAAAAAAAGGTCTGCACTAGAAATGAAGGAAATATTTGATTGCTAATTTCTGATCTTCTTGTGTATAGTAGGCACACAATTATTAAAGTAGTTTAAATAAAATTATTTGTGAGTTATAAATTTAAATGAATATGAAAAATAATGAATGGGGGGAATGTATAAGTTAAGTATTTGGTCTTACTTATCCTCTTTATATTTTATTTATTTATGTGTAAACCTAAGGATTCTTGCAGTTGTTGAATAAGTGGAAAGATAGGTATTCACATTCACTGGGAGTGTTTTCATGTATAACAATAACTACCTTGCCTTACCTAATGTTGTTTTATTATTTCTGAACTAAAACCAAATTAAATATCAACAACAGTTATTGAAATAACCTTATAACAAACGTTGCTATTTGTCATTACCTCAAAGTCAAAGTCAACTGGGTCTGCGGGTTAAGGGAGAGACACCCAAGATAACTGCTTTGTTAGTGACTGTGGAGCTTCCAACATGTTTCTCCTTTAATGATTTCAGTCCTTTATGATCAATCTTCAATAAAAAAAAAGTGGTCTGATTATAATGCCTTCAGGGCCGGAGGTGGGTCGCAAAGGTTTTTGAGACTTAAAAGTGGGCCCTGAGTTGGAAAAGGTTGGGGACCACTGCTCTAGAGAGTAGTCATCCTCTGCTGTGAAACAAGCAGGAGAGCCACATGATGTGGGTGCCCAGTGGATTGAGCTCTCAGATAACTGGGAAATCATCTGCCGCCCAGTATGCCTGGATAATGGCAGATTTGCACAGTAACATGAGCTCTGAGGGGTGACTGCCTTACAGCCGAAGGATCTCACTGGACACAGACAATTGAGAGAATCTTGATCTGAGTCCAAGTGGCATGAGCAATGATAGTGGACATTTAGTTTATCACAAAACTATTTAAATGCATTCTCTCCACTTTATATCCTCTCATCTAACAGCTTCGCTAAAGGTGACATCCCTAGGCTCTTCAATGATTAAAAAGAATGCACTCGCTGTCCAGATGGTGGCAGTGTAGCCTCACATATTATTGCCTTACCTCCACTGAACCTCACTTTGAGTCTTCCTATTGAAATGAATGAAAGGTTGCACCTGCACTTCTTGTTGAAATATCCTAATCATCAACATGTATTACACTAGTCATGTATGCCTTGGTGGAAAGCTTTGTTGGCTGCAGGTAACCAGCGGATGGCCATGAAACACACAGCAAGTTGTTGCATGAGTATGGTGTGGAGGATGACCTCAAGACTTTCGTTCAGATTCTTGTTAAGCGTGACGAGGATCAGTCAATGTATGGCAGGTACCCCATGGACACCCTGCCCAGGAGGTCTGCCTCAGGTACAGCAAGGATAAGTGTCGGTCTTCCACCTGCTCTGCCTTGAGTTCCAGTCAATCTCCATATCCAAGTGCTAAAACCTCTGTGTTTCTGATTTATTTAGCACTTTATTTACTAATTGTGTGCACTTACAACAAGGTTAAAACTGACAGCCCTAGATCATGTCAGACCAAGCAGCTGTCCTCTTGTTTCTACAGGCCTGGTTTAATGTAGCCTTTCTGCTTTCCCTGGTCCTTCTGTCCTGATCTGAATGAAGGTAAAAGAGAAAAAAATCAGAAGCTAGATTTATCAATACAATTCAATATAAACAAGGAAAAAATAATAACAACTAAAGTCCACAATATAGTAAGAAATACATAAGGATTCAAATTTTGCACAAAACTTCCAAAATCCATGAAAAAAAAGGAAGACAGCATATAAAATTAAAGCAAAATAAAACAAAAGCATGACACCTTGCCTCATATCTGAGCAGGGTTAAGAAGGTAAGGGGCAAGAATGGATCGTGTGTTTAAGTGAGGCTACTTGGGGAGTCCAGGGTCACCACAGTATACGTGAGCCACCAGCTGGTCAACATTACTACTATGAGGAGTTTCAGCAGACGAGAATTGCATTAGGGCCTTCTGGTCCTCCATGCAGACTTCTTTCATTTATCCCTTCGACATGACTGAGGTACCACGACCACCTGATCACTCCCCATTAAGGTTCAATGTGTGGGTTGAGGGCTGGAAGCGACCACACTTTCAATGTGCTGAGTGGCCTTGCAAGGATTACCAATAGTGTAGCCTTTGGAAAGCATTGCAGGCATTCATAGAAGAAGAGTTACAAAAGTAAACATTTATTGAGCCTATTAATCTAAACCTGATCATACTTTCGAAGTCCATTGGATTTGAAGACTTAAACCACTGTTAGAAATGACCGACCCCTCAAGGCATGTCAACTTGTTAACCATCATTGTTTGCACTTGCTTTTTGTGTCTGTATGTTTGGACTAGGGAGCTGTGACTACACAACAGAGTTTGAATGTGTTCTAACGAAATATGGGCGTAGTTGCAGAAGTACTGTATATGTTGCATGAGGAAAAGCAGATCAAGTAAATTAAATTCACTTTCAAAACATACGTATAGTATAGTTTAATTGTTAAAGTGCACGTTTAACACACGCCTTTGTAGATAAACAGCATTTATTTTCTATTCTATTTCGATTTTTTCTTTTCTTTTTAATATTTTATTTCTGGGTGTTTTATTTTTTTTGGTATATTGCTCTTGCTGTTGTTAAAAACAGTCCTTGAAGTTTATCATCAGAACTTTCTATATTATGTTAACGTCAGATACAATGAACTCATCTTGTAAAACCAGATAAATCTTAATCAAGACTATGTTGGATATATTCTTTGAATATCATTGTGACTGAAATATCAGGAGATGCACAGTTTTTATTTTTTTTTATTTTCACATTTTCAAAACAAAATAGTTCATTTTTCCAAGTACAGATTTGAAAAGAAAGATAAAATGAATAAAGGAACGTGAATAAAAAAAAAAGAAATAAAATGAAAAACCAAAAGAAAACACCCCAGGGAGCATAGCATACCCATCAAACTAGTTACTTTACAACATACATATATTTCAGGAGTTAGAAAAAGGAAATCAATAAATACATTTAAAAAGGGTAAATATGGAAAATAAAAAGACATATCTCCTTAAATTAAATAGTTTCTAATTGGTTTGACATATTCTGTCCATTCGGTCCATATCTTGTAGAACTTGTTCATTTCTGTTTGGAGTGCAAAGGATAACTTCTCCATCTTATAGATGTCGTAAACGATGTCTATCCAGTCCTCTGTCGTGGGTGATTCAACTTGTAACCACTTCCTTAAATACATTTTTTACTTGCTGCCAACAATATGAAAAACAATTTCTTATCTCCATTGTTCCAGTTTTCTATTGGTAAGTCACACAGGTACATGTTTTCATCTTTACAGGGAATATTCACACCGAAAATGTTGTTTATATGGCTGTGGATCTCTGTCCAAAAAGCTTAGATTCTACTGCAGCTCCAAAAGACATGCCAGTGATTTGCTCCATTATTCCTGCAAAGTCTCCAACATGCTTCACATCTAACAATATATTTTTCCAACTGAACTTCCGCCATGTATTTGATTTAGTTGAAAACCATTGTAGATGACAAATTTTTTCCCAGCTCTCATTTGTGATCGATATATTTCCATCTTTTTCCCATTGATGCTTTATAAATCCTGTGTTCTCTTTTTTAGATTGTCGAATGCCTTTATACAATTTAGGTACTATTTTATTGCTATTTTTTGCCTCAAATAATGAAATGAGAATCTACAGTAATCCTTTTTCACATGTAGCAATTGGCTTTTCCCATATTTGATTTAAATGATTTCTGACTTGTAAGTATCTGTAAAAATCCTCTTTTTCTAAACCGTGTTTTTGAAGGTTTTCAAAACTCTGAAAATTCCCTTTGTGAATAAATGATTCATAATCAGTTAAAGCTTTTGAGATCCAAGTCTTAAATCTGCCGTCCCTTTTATTGGGCACAAAATCTGAGTCAAAAGCACAACACTTTAAGATCCTCGGGGAATCCCCTAGGTGGCAGGATTTGACCAATTGCCAAGATTTTAGAAAAATGCTTGTAAAAGTATGATCTGCAACCTTCAGTTCATCCTGTAGCTTGTTGTCTGCTATGAGTATTAATGGGACACCATTTACAATAGAACCTTCCAAGTTCTTCCAACCTGCAGTATATGATTTTGAACAGAGACAGATTAAGGGCCGCAACAGTGCTGCATGGTAAAAATCTCCCTTCTCTTTACTTAATTGTAGTGTTTCATAACTGACCCTGGGTTTTTTTCCTTCCCACACAAATCTTGAAATTAATTGGTCCCATTCTTTAAATAGTTTTGGTGGAATTTTGACCAGGAGACATTGAAAAAGATATAAGCATCATGAGGGAGATACAATTTTATGTTTTAGAACCCAGTTGAATGTTCTCAGGAGTGTAGTACTTTGTTGATCTTGCATTATTTTGTACCACCCGGAGGTAAATCCATCTGTCTCTGGGGATTTCCCTCCATTTAATATTTTTAATTGCTGATGGAAGTTCATTTGCTGTAATTTCTTATATTAATTTTTCAAAATTGTCAATCTGGTGGACATTAGCTGTTTGAGGTTGGGAATAGAGCATTTTGTAAAATTTTAAGAAACATTTCTGAATGTTTTGTTGATTAGTTTCCACTTTATTAGTTGTGGGGTCTCTGATTTTGTGTATAGATCGGTCAGCCTCATAGATTTTCCACCAGCCTTGTAGTATTTTTGCTTGGTGAAAAGTAGTTTTTATGACAGTTTTGCGAATATATAGACATAAATAACACAAATGTTTTCATTTGTTTAACACATAGTGTGATTGTTTAATTAGGTGGGATAACCTTGGACCCAGGATCAAACATTATCACCTTATTTATTCCTGGGTGTAGAAGTACAACCGGAATTCCACACAAATGACCAGCTGTGCAAATGTCAACTATACTTGAGTATCCTCCAGTGATTGAGCCACTTTCCTGTCTATCCCCAGTGAATCCACTATCAGCAGCTGAACAAATGTGACGGCCACGAAGTAATCCTACCGTACTTCAATAGCACAATAGTCACCCCTGACAGCTGATCAGTATATTCTCAGAGCACACACACCCACATGCATAACACACACAAACTACTCACTGATTTCTCATATTCACATGTACACCAACAAAAACACACACCACACACACATAGATACACACAAACTCACATGAGTATCTCAAACACCTAACCAACTCTCACAGACACACACTGACAAACAAACACACAAAAAAATGCACGCATATGCACAAACACATCTTTTGACACACATTTTATATATTTCTGGACACAACAGTTAACCTGACAAATAACCTTTTATTCGGTCTATTAAAAATAAACTTAAATACATTTAACATGTATAGACTAACATTTATTTTATACTGTTCATTGATTGTATCTCTGTAAAAGACTTTCCACACTGAAACAAAAATCAAACATGTAGCATCAACGTAGAATCTGAAACAAGAACAAACGATCAACTGGAAGAGACTGATCTTCTTATCTCTAACCAGATGCATCTCTAAAACTTGAATGAGCCTTCTGCGAGTGAAATGCACTTTGCTGCAAGACTTGATTAAAAGTAGAAGGTCCAAAGACAGGTGGCTGAGGCTCCTTGCTTCTGCAGAACTTTGCTGCCGAGGGTCTCTGACTTATGGCCCCAGAGAGGAAGCGCAGGAGGCATCTCCTGGCCTCCCAGTATTTCTCTGATCCTGACACTGCCTGTCTGTACAAAACAAAATAGTCTGTAAGTTATTACATATGGCTTTGACATTCAAATGTGTTCATATTCTAATAACCGGTGCTGCTGAGGGGGCACGCTCACGCTGTGCCAATGGGCACTGTAGCTCTGTCCTCTCTGCCAGTCTTCCTCCATTACACTGCAGTCCAGCTCAGCTCCGGCTGCAACACTGGTCACTGTTGTTGTCTCCATCTGTCTCATGCAGAATAAATAGACAGTCAGTTGAATACTACTTTCTGTACAGTAAGAATCATTGTCCTGATAATATTCCATTGCATATAAGGGTCTTAATATTAGGGGGTGTCAACTGAGCTTCCTAGAACTCTACAATGTAGATAACTATGACCTGGATGAATGAGAACCTTCACAGATTTAATAGTAAGACCATGCTGGGAGCTTTACATTCAAGAATTCCAAAATGTGTTGCAGAGCTTTGTGGTTTTGTGGGTTTGATATAAAAATGAAATTAAAAAAGATTGTTTTGATGTAGGAACCGCGCTCAGTTGACCAAATTCTACTCTATCATACTCAATGGTGATGTCTTAATGACAGAAAGAAACTTAAGGGGGATATTTTAGGTAGATCTTTATGAATAATCGTAACATTTTTTTGACCACTCAATTTTCACAACCTTTAACAACTATCATACTGTATTTTCAATTTTCTACACAACAAGCGGTCCTTCATCATTTACCTTCTAATAAGTTTATTTTATTTACTGATCTGTGTTTGGTTTAAAATTGAAATTATGACTGTAGGTCAAATTGTGTTTTTGACACAATCTCCTATTTTTCCTTTAGATGAATCTGAAAATTAAATTGAACTCAAGCAGAAAGCTAAACTTACCATTAGTTAATAACCCTCTAGTCCAGACAATAGTACTGAGAAACCTCAGCTATAATGACATTGGAGTGTGTAGGATTAGACAAGGAGGTACATGCAGATGCAACCCCCTCAAGGACAATTGAAGGTGTTAGAGGAAGCACAGGTAGATGCTAGACATGAAAAATAGAAATCAAGACATTTATTATCATATGTCTTAACTTTGAAATGTGCCTTTTGTGCTGATGGCTAGATAATGGTTTGTGTCAGGGTTAGATTAAAAATACATTTGTCTTTGTATAGCTACTCATGATCACCATTTCACTGCTGGGGTGTCTACAAACAAGGCAGCCAGGTGTTAAATGATGCATTTAAATGCAGTTTTCACATGCATTTGAGACCTTGAAATATGATAAAAGATACAGACCTGTGCAAATCAAAAACGTTTTTTCCAAAATGTAGAATCTGTATTTTCAATAAATTAACTAATCATGTGTGAAATATACTGAACTTTCTATTTTTACCAGACTTTCATTTGTAAAGGATAATGTTCTATTTGATCTAATTAAACTTAAAAAATGTAATAAAAGAATTTCAAAGACTTACTGTTTAGGTTGGATTGGCTGGTGTTTTCTACTGAAGCATACCGTTGTACGTCGTTTCCTCACAACTTTTGTGGAGTGCAGGGTGGTAAGATATCATGGGTACGGGCGGACTGGGAGGTGGGGTCCACATTCATGTGTGTCTGCAGTTGTTTGAATGTTTCCAATATTAGAAACCACACATGGGGTGGGCAGTAACATTCTACTTGTCCAATATTGTCCCCTATATTACTTCTTTCATTTTGTTATCATTATGTGTTCATATATATTATCTATTTGTTTAAAATGCCTTACATTAAAGGGCAACTAAATTGTTGATTTAAGTGGCTCTTAAATCAATCTTGAACCAATATTGTACTCATCAGTATGTGTCTGTGTTTGTAAAAAACTCATTTTGCATTAGTTGTCCTTTTTTTTAAGTTACAAACTAGATAATATCTTAACGAAACATGAAAATGCCATGTATTTTAGCTTTTAAAATGTACTGTCCATTTTCAAGCGATTGCGACATATTCCAAAAAATGGCTCAGAAGCTGCTATTGGCTTTTCAAATAGTATAATTAAGCTTTATATTTGAGCTACACAGATCTAAATAAGCTCATTTTGGTCATATTAAGCCCAAGAGGAGTACTACAGGACCTCTGAGAGGATAACCAAGCTGACTGAAGTGCCCTTATAGATGAAAACTGTAGTAAAGATTTTTGTACAGTAAGAATGAAGTAAAATGTTTAACATTTGCTCTCATTTTCTTGATTTACTTTTGCAAACAAATACAGTTCTATGAATATTATGTGTATTAAAAAAGGTTATATGTTATAATTTGAAGTGGGAGGTACGGCAAGATATTTATCAAATGCATATCTAAATGAAAAAAAACCCAATGATGCGAGTAGACAGGACTCTGGTTAGAGTCTGACTGACCAAAAGAGGGAGTGGAAAAAACAGACACGCTGAAAGAAAAAAGGATTAACAGAAAACTCTGCAGGAGGCAGTTTAGATATATGAGGTCCTCAGAGTCGTTCAGTCGTATTACGTTCTGCTTATTAAATTATTGCTTTACATACATGTGTGTGGGTGTGTGCGTGCGTGTGCGTGTGCTTGCGTGTGTGCATGCGTGTGTGTGCGTGTGCCCGAACATGGGTTCATGTGAATAAATTAAAACAAAAAACAAAAAACGTTTATTTTCATCTATTTTAGTTTAAGATTTAAACAAGAAATTCATAGATACAACTGAAATGTTCACTTACAACAGATCCAAACAAAGAAAGAATGACAATAACATAAAAATATTAATAACAATAAACTTTTATTACCATGAAAAATTCAAAAAAACAAAACAATTCAACGCAAAGATTAAAGATAACCTTTAAAAAACAACAAATTTTAATTGATTCAATACTTGTAATTTTTCAGTTTTGAAAACTTAAAATTCTGAGAGCTTTTGAAGAAATTCTGACATGATTGTATCAATATTTCCTATAAATTGAGAGAAATGTTAAGAGCCGTAATAAAAAAAAAATCATTAAATCCTCCAATTACTATTTGGTTTTATTTTAGATCAATAAAAAACTTATTATAGAATATGCGTCATTAGTAAAAGACAGCTATTTTATTTCTGATTTTCGCCGGTTCAACAACGTCACATCCGGTCAGTGAAACGCTGAGCTACAGCCTTTCTCTTTATTTATTCATTCGTTTGTGTGAAAGAAAGTCAGTGACGTCAGTGACTGAGGCCATAGCAGCAGAATCTGAAGTGGACTCTGTATAAAACATAGTTCCTAGTTGCAAACTAGTGACGTCATCGAGGGAGGAGTCACAGTGACGTGGATCCACCTCTGCTCGCTGTGCGCGTGGATAATGTGATAAACTTGAGTTTGTTGAAGATCAAAGACGATTAAGGAAGTCATCCAGAGCAAGCATCTCAGGTTAAGTATGGAAATAAATCTTAAATTACATTTTGACAGCCGTTCAAAGTTTATTTCTAGGTGCAAGTTTTCATATTTAAAAAAAAAAAAAAATCATTTTACTATTTAATTCAGTGTATATGTGCTGCTTCTTCACTGGTTTAGGGTGCTCGAGTTGACTATGCTGCTGCACAGGCTGGTCCTGAGTTCAAGGAAACATCTGGATCCATCAGGACACGTTTGCTGGTGGCTGGTCAGACCCTTCACTCAAGGCAGGAAATAAACCGAATATATATATTTTTTGTCTGTACTAATGCAAAAAACTGTTGAATAACCACTGGTAACACAAATGTGTTGTGACAGGGACATACCATTTTGCACAAAGTGGCAGATTTCAGTGAGCTACAGACATTTATTTTTAATATCTTGCCAGGAGTTAAGTGGTAATTTGTTTTTTCCACTTGGGTAAGGCACAATCACAAAGAATTATAACTTTAGTTACATCAATTTTTTAATAGCTTTCATTTATCTATAAGAGTTGTCAAACATTGCTTTTTTTTCTCTTTACAATAAAACAAAACATGGAACCGTAATATGATTATTACAAGATTTTATAAATATATATAGTACTTATTAAACTCATTCAATGTCATATGGTTATGTGAGTTTAGCATATTGGTTTGTGGTACCTTCTTACACCAAAAGGTTTCTGGTTAGTGTCCAATCTACATAGTTTCTGTGTGAATTTAGTATATTCTCCCTGTACTTATGTAAACTCCAGTTTTCTACCCTGGTCCTGTTCAAGAACTTCCATTTAAATGTAAAAATAACGTGCAAATATATGTGTCAGTTGAATGCTGTATTTCAGTGAAATGTAATGAATCGTAAATTGTTATAGAAATTTAAAAAACATGTGTATAACTGAATACCCTTCATTTATTATAGTTACCTCATTCAGTCAATTTGAATTACTTAATTAATTCAATGCATGAGTCAAATGAATGTTTGCAGATATTCTTTGTCGTGTATTTGTAAGGCTAATTTAGGGACATCAAGTCACAATATTCATCTCACAACATTACTGTTAGACTGGGGTTTTCCTCTGCCTCTCACGCCTCACTGCTTCTCAATGGTGTTAAGCGTCAGCACTAGCTTTTTTGTTTCCCTGCTGATGTGGCAGTTTTTTTGTTGCCTTGGTTACTAATAGACATGTTGACATGGTCATTGTGTTTGCTCCAGTTGTGTTATCAATGAGACGAGAACTCTGGAAAACAAGATAATCAGTACTTTCTCAGAGAATCTTTGCACTTTGACAAGCTGAAAAATCACTAACAAAAAATTATGATTGTAACATGAGTCTGAGAAGTTGTGGCGTGTGAGAATGACCGTTGACACTTTTTTTTTGACACAGTTCCGCAGACAAGGGCGCACGTCAGCTCTTTTGCCCACCGGGGTGAACTTCGACATGCAAAGAGAATTGTGGTGAAGCTGGGCAGTGCCGTGGTGACCCGTGGTGATGAGTGTGGTCTTGCACTGGGCAGGTTGGCCTCCATTGTTGAGCAGGTGAAACAAAACCTAAAATAAACACAAAAAATCACATTAACTTTTGAAGTAAATAGCAGCATTTTGTTTGAGTTGTCTACAGTGTAACGTCACCTTAACATATATTGCAATAGGAGAGAACAAAGTTCATGCTTTCAGGAGAAATGTAATTTTTAAAAAGAAGTCTACACTTGCTTATGATGTATTTATTTGGATCGCAATCGTTCTCACATCAGGAATGTACAGGAATTTGTTCGCAAAAAGAAAAATCGATAAAATCTTTGAACGTCAAGTTCTGCTGAGATATGTGTCCTCCCCACATGATGTCAGAGCCACTCTTATTTCACCGCACAGCATGAAAATGAGTGGACTTTTAATTTATTTGTTGGTGTGCTGCAGCTTTTATTTGGATGATAAATATAGCTTTAAATATCTTGGATCATTGTTGTTTCGCTGCTTTGTTCTCGAGCGGAGATAGATAGATAGAGAGAGCAAATTAGATTGGATATACTTATTATAGAGAAGGTGTTCCCTCTAATTGAATTGTACCAGTAATTTATGTGAAAACCACTGATTTTAAAAGTGCCAAAAAGGGTTCCCCATGCTCAGCCAATTAGGTGATGCTGTTATAATGTTTACTCGGGTGATGGACAAATAGCTAACAAGTAGAAGAATAACATCTAGAAATGACCCGAAAACTCATAACGTGAGTGATCACTTGATCTGTCATTGAGGAGGGACTCAGGGTAGAACAGATGCTCCTCCACTTCACAATAAGCCCGTTAAAGCTTGGACACCTTTTTGGGATTCCTATTGGACACTTCCTAAGTTAATAATATTAATTAATGTAAACTGCGTGAGATTTGATGACTTTAGAAAAAACATCATAATTTCACTTTAAAGAGGACGAGAGGTTTTGGCCTTTTTTTATTTGAATACACTGAAGTAAAGACAAAGCATTCTCTCACAGTGAGTATTTAACAACACAGAGGAAATGAAGAGAAAAAGACTATTAAAAATAATAATAATAATAATAATTTCTGATATATAAGAGAATTATATTGATTGGTAATCACATATTTTATGGAGTTAAAAAGAGAAAGAATCTATTGAAATCCCAGTTTAAGAGAAGTGTGAGTTGTATGTATGATTTAAACTGCAATACTTACTTACTTACTTCTTTGTGGTCATGTCTTGGTTAAATCTTGACTAGAAGCAGATTTTAATCTTGTGTGGAACCTTATTTTAGCTTAACTTAAAAAAAAAAACCTCATCATGTTGAAGGAACTGTTTGTTGTATAATTAGTGAACTATTTTTTCCACACCTACTGATTTAGTTAATGTGGATGCGAATGATATCAGATGCCTAAAAAAAAAGGTGAAATATTTTTGGTGTAAACTTTACTAGAGCTTATCTTCCATCTTTCATCTCACTTGATCATTTTTTGCAGAATTGTTTGGCGTAAACTTTAGTGAAAACCGTTCTAATGGTCCATAACTTCCTACAGGTGACTCATGTTATCACAGAGTTAAAAAAAAAAAAAAAGTGTTTCGTAGTTATTTGCTTGAGCTGAACTCTTATTGATTTATCGCCTTTGACCAAATCTTCTGAGAGAAATTCACCGGGCTGTGATCCGGGAGTCCTAATTGGCGGTGTTATTGCCCAGGTGGCCGTGCTGCAGAGCCAGGGCAGGGAGATGATGATTGTTACCAGTGGAGCCGTGGCCTTTGGCAAGCAAAGATTAAGACATGAGATCCTGCTGTCTCAGAGCGTCCGCCAGGCCCTGCACTCAGGACATAATCAGCTCAAAGACATGGTAAGAAAAGGTGGAGGGAGCGGTGTGGTGGTAATGTCAAAAAAAAATCATGAGCCATCAAAAGTAGATAAAGCTGCAGCTCCCTGTGAGCTGCGGCATTAACAAGTGAAACCAACATAAAAGCTTGTAGTCAGAGGGAAACAACAATATCGTCGTCATTGGGTATCTTTGGAATTACCAGCTTATTAATAAATAATGAAAAAGGATCGGCAACAGATTCTCCGATATAAATGTACAAATTTGTAAACCATGATCCAAGCACAACTGTTCTTAAGACGTACAAATATCACCTAATGAATGCAAATGGGATGATTTAATACTGATTTTGATTTTGCGGTTATTTGAATCAGAGTTTATGTAAAATTAGATGAAGTTACTGTTACCTGTCAAGAAGGAATTCAATGTGGCATTAGTGTCTGGAGCTAATGTTATCTCAGTGTATAACACAGCTTCCTGGATGCAAACTCTAGTTGTGGCTGATTTTTAACAAACTTTCGATATATGTCTATTCAAACAAACACAGGTGTACATGTGTGTATAGCACAACAAAAACTATATATGACTGAATACACATCATATTTTTAGACCTGTAGGTGTGACAAACATAACATTGGATCATGCATTAAAACATAAAACAAATAAATGTGAAGTACTAAAGAAAGGTTCCAAGAATCACTGGTTTTCTTTTCCTGAGATCAGTTTGGTCATGCTATTCTAAATTGTGTGAGTAACAGTGACAAATATTGTTCTGAAGCGAATATGCTGTTGCAGAGTCTGCCTGTACTAGAGGCCCGGGCGTGTGCTGCAGCCGGCCAGAGTGGTCTGATGGCTCTGTACGAGGCCATGTTCACTCAGTACAGCACCTGCACTGCACAGGTATCTTTTAACCTTTTCCAATACTATCTTTCCATGTGTTTCCCTGAACCTTATTTTGTTTTCAACATTAAGGTTCTTGTTACCAATCTGGATTTTCATGATGATCAAAAGAGACAGAACCTTAACAGCACTCTGCAGGAGTTGCTCCGGATGAACATCGTCCCCATCATCAACACCAATGATGCTGTGGTGCCGCCGCCGGAGCCCAACAGTGACCTGCAGGGGGTAAATGTGGGTACAGGACACATGGGGCAGATGAGAGTGAAAGAAGTGTATGCAGTGTTGAAGGGAAGACGATATGAAGTCCTCCTTGAAACACTTGACACCCTCACCTCATCTGTTCTGCACCCTAAAGCATGTACATGTGCTCACTGGGGTTGCCATCTGAAGGGAACGCCACTCACCTCTGACAGGGAGACATCAAATTTATCTCTTCTGATGAATTCACTAACATGCTCTCTTGGAGGTAAACCCTCCTCTCTCACCTTTCGCTCCACCTATTCTCTGATCTCTTTTTATACTGTTTAAATATATTCTGATAACGCAAATCATATCATCATAATCTTTGATACTAAGAAGTGCATGTGAAGTGATTTATTTTCTTTGGATCATTTTTTTTTGTTAAAATCATATAATATAATACACACGATATATAAGTGTGACTGCAACAAATTAGGTTTCAGAGCCAGCTTATTAAATGTGGTGGAAATATGGTGACAAAAAATAGACAAGTTATGTATGATAAGAAGACGTAATAATGATTTGGGAGATTTACAGTTGTAAGATGTAAACCCTGTTTAGATGGTCTTAACCAGAATCTGACTGATTCTGACACAGAGATATCTGACCAAGTCTCCAAAACTAGAATTGTAATCATCATGATGTTATTGAGTACTTCACCCACACTAATGAGTTTAAGTCATTATTTTTGGGATTAAAGACAATTGCATTTCAAACATATACCAACCACCTGGATGGACATTTTTCACAAAATAATTTTGGTTAAACATTGTTTTCACAGTCTGGTATTTCCTTTCTTTTCAGGTGATCAGCATTAAGGACAATGACAGTCTGGCAGCAAGGTTAGCCGTGGAGATGAAGGCCGACTTGCTAATCGCACTGTCAGACGTGGAAGGTATGCGTGTAAACAGTTTGGGTCAGCTGTTGGGGAACAACACCATCTGCGTTCACTCTTCACTGGAGATCAGTGACAAATCAGTCAGGGTCAGCTGAGAGTTGCTGAGCACAGACAAACAACGACCTTCTGCCTTCAAGTACAAAATTGATGTAGTTGACGCAAGTGTTTGTTTGACCATTTTGAGGCCAGACAACATTCACGTGACAACACAAAATCAACATGTTGACTCCTGGAGCAGAAATTGACCTGTGTGTCTTCTCTCACCCCGGCTGATGCATGATTAAGTTGTGTCTTTCTTTTGTTAGGGCTGTACAACAGCCCTCCTGGGACTGATGACGCCAAACTCATTGATATCTTCTATCCCGGAGATCAGCAGTCCATCACATACGGGACAAAATCCAGAGTGGGGATTGGAGGAATGGAGGCAAAGGTTGGACAAACGTATTTCTTTGTCCATATGATATATTTACATGATGTTCTCTTTAGGTTAAGGCTGCCCTCTGGGCATTGCAAGGTGGCACCTCAGTGGTCATTGCAAATGGGACTCATCCCAAAGTTACAGGTCATGTGATCACTGATATTGTTGAGGGGAAGAAAGTAGGAACGTTCTTCTCTGAGATCAAACCAGAAGGTGATTTCACAACAGAAGGCCTTGATCCTCTAGAAGCTGCATCGAATTCACAAACTTCTGCTTCAGGTCCAACCGTGGAACAGCAGGCAGAAATGGCCCGATGTACTGGACGGCGCCTTGCATCTCTTGATCCAGACCAGGTGGATTAATCTAAAACTAGTCACTTTAGTTACACAGTATAAGTTGCTTTTACTTACTTTACTTTAATTGCTTTTATTTTTAAGATTTTTGACACATAATATCTAAGGGAAAAGTTGTTGGAAGTACATTGTCATATCTATTTAAGTAATAGATGTTGGTTATTATACAAAATATCATGAATAATGTCTCTTAAACTTCTTTACAGTTGTTTCTTTTTTAAAATATTTTTTCTAAATTAACCTTTGGCATTGATCAATTAAAGTTAATCATAAAGTTTAAGGCTATGCAAAGCTTGTACATTTTTTATATAAGCTGTTGCGAGTCGATCGCGTGATTTAATAAAATATGATATAAGAAAATAGTAAAGAGAGCTCAGATTGGCTGCTGTGCATGTCAATCAAATAGTTATTGCGCCGATTGGTTTCCAATTTGATTGACATGCACAGCAGCCAATCAGAGCTCCCGCCTCTTCCACTGGACGCACGGCAAAGTTCATATGAATCGAGAATAAAGAGCAAAACGTGCGACAGTCATTTTACGTAGTTCAGAAAAACGATATAGAATTATAAGCTTGTCTTTTTTTAATAATATATCGAACAAAATAATGCGCGTTTGATCGCTTCAGGTTCTTCTCTACGAGAGTCACAGAAACATGACGTCACTTCAATCAAAGTTAAGCTGCAGTTTTCAATGAAAGCGCAACAAATGCTGGTTTTCCTTTTGTGATCGCGTCCTTAAAACACACTTGTATTAATACAACATCACATGATGACTATTTGTAAATTACCTTTATCTCACGAATATAATAAGAATACGCTGAAACCCAAACACGTTAAACAGGTGCAGGTGAGACACACATTCTAATGACGCTCAGTGACAATCAGACAAAGTGTTGATGATGTGAAGTTACTGATTAACAGTTTTATTCTCGTTAAACTTCATCTGAAGATGTTTTAAAATTTAAATAATCCACTTGTGTGATTCATATCAGACATGTTTGACATTAACAAATATAAACTGTTAGTTTGAATTCATGTTTTAATTTGTTTTTGTTTTTTTCATGATCACAGAAGGAGAAATGTAAGTCTCTTGCTTCATTTAAATATGATGGACATATTGAAATGGAGGCATGGAAAGGGATGAACCCGTCTGAATTATTTGTTGATTTTGATGAACAAAGGAAAAGGGCTTGAATTTGTGTCAAGCACAGATTCTTACACATGAATATTTTTGTGCACCATTCGGGTTCAAATGAACGATCATTTTTAGTAGGAAATCAATGCAATTCTTAGTACATATGAGTCTGAACTTGTCTGCAGTGGAGGATGAGATTTAACACATGCTGACACTTAAGACCAGGTCTCATGGACATTTTTGGAAGTTACTCTCAGAGGAAAAGTATCTAATGAGGAAATATGCTCCTCACGGACTGAACTATTTGAATCTAGTTATTTATGTTAGTCAGCATTTCTATGAAGATGATTAAATCTACACATCCTTCCATCATGACTGATCATCATTCACTTCATTCAGTGCTAGTCATCTGTGTAAAGTATGTTCTTACTTACGTTGAGCAAATTTGATGAAGATAGATCTTTTGAACTTGACAATTATAAAAGTAGCTCGCGAACCGAAAAAGTGTGAGCACCCCTGCTATAGACAATACAGGAATTTTATTGACTCTCTTTTATGTGACTAGGCGTTTAGTCCAAAGATCAGTTTTGTATTTGAAATACAATTTAATATTGGAGAATAATAAAAGAGATACATTCTAATAGATTCTACCAACAGGGTAGATCATTTCTCTTTCTTTTGTAAATAATCTCACTTTTAATTGTGATTTATTGGCCCCCGATGGGATTTACATACTTGACTCAAGCGGCACAAAGATACAAAGATACACTCCCATCTAGTGGTCAACTGCTATAAGTGCTCGGTTTGTTTTTGTTTCCAGAGGAGTGAGATCATTTGCCATCTAGCAGATCTTCTGACAGAGAGGACTGACGAGATTCTGAACGCTAACACGGTGGACATCGAGCTCGCCGTCAGTGCAGGTGAGTTATGTCTGAAAAACTATGGAGAGGTACGAGTATTCAATATTTTGATCACTGATTCGAATCCAATGTCTTCCATTAAAATTGAAATAAAATAATAATGACTCAATATGCCTTTTAATTAAAAAAAAAACTAACCCATTGTGAATGGTTTTTGTTATTAAGTTTATTTCTACGAGAGGGACCACATCACCACCTCTTCCCACCACAGGTCAGTTGCCTCCTCCCATGCTGAAGCGCCTCCATCTCTCTCCGGCCAAACTCAACAGCTTGGCTGTTGGTCTGCGACAGATTTCCGTGGCTGCTCAGGATAGCGTGGGCAGAGTGCTGCGGAGAACAAGGGTAGCTAACAACCTGGAGTTAGAGCAGATCAGTGTCCCCATCGGGGTCCTGCTGGTCATCTTTGAGGCCCGGCCTGACTGCCTGCCGCAGGTATACAGTAGGCCAACAGATGTAAACCCATGTTAGATACATAGACTAACAAGAGGCGATAATATTCACCTTTATTTATCGATATAAATATATTGAATTGTCCTTTTCTTTAGTAGTCATTCTCTTGTCTTTTTGCAGGTGTCAGCCTTGGCCATCGCCAGTGGAAATGCTGTGTTGTTAAAGGGCGGGAAAGAGGCGGCCAACACCAACCAAGTCCTGCATCGACTCACACGTGAGGCTTTGGACATGTACGGGGTCAAAGACGCAGTTCAGCTGGTAAACTTAGTTCTTAACCCTTTTTGAGAAACATGACCATTTCACAATTATAGATGAGAATAAATGATTTTAATTCAGGTGAGCACACGTGAGGAGGTGGAGGATCTCTGCCGCCTGGACAAGATGATTGACTTGATCATCCCCAGAGGATCCTCCAAACTTGTCCGAGACATCCAGCGGGCAGCCAGAGGAATACCAGTGTTGGGCCACAGTGAGGGAGTCTGTCACGTGTACGTTGATGTTGACGCAGGATTGGACAAAGTCGTCAAGATTGGTAAAGGAAACTACCTTTATTGTGAAAGTTGTGGGCAGAGATGATGAGGCATTTGCCCTAGTCAGGGATTCCAAGTGCGACTACCCTGCTGCTTGTAACTCCATGGAAACGTTGTTGATCCACCGCGACATCCTGAGGACGCCAATGTTTGACCAGATCATTGACATGTTACGTAATGAACAAGTAAAGCCTAACACACCCGAAGAACAATCTATTCCAACCATAGCTTCACTCACCAGAGACATCCATCTTCTCAGGTGAGGATCCATGCCGGCCCTCGCTTTGCCTCCTACATGACGTTCAGCCCGTCAGAAGCCAACTCTCTTCGGACTGAGTATGGAGACCTGGAGTGCTGCATTGAGGTGGTAGACAACCTGGTGGAGGCTGTGGAGCACATACATAAATATGGCAGCTCCCACACAGATGTCATCGTCACAGATAATGGTAGACCATTCAAATGTTTCTGATATACAGGCTTAGATATTGATTACAGTACCTTTAGGATCATGATGATGAAATTATGACACTATTAGCTACAGCTCAAACTATGATACTACATTATATTTAATTTAATCCTTTCTTTATGACGGAACAACTCTGTGACTTAATTAATATAATCTTTTTTTTCCTTAATTGAAAAAAACCATAAAGCTCTTATTCATCAACTCTATACACCTTTGATGTCAGCAGAGGTTAGCAAATTTAAGAGTGGAAGCTACTATTCCATAAAATAAAGAACAAACTAATTTCTGAGTTGACTAGATACCGACTGACTCAACTTAAAACTGACTGACTCGACTCTATACCAAACAATAAAAATTCAAATCAACAAAAAAAACTTTAATAACAGCTTTTCCACACACAAGCACACACAGATAATCAAGTTTGTCTACTTTTCATGTTGTCTTTCTGGTTGTATTCAGGTTGTTTTAGCTGAATGACACCGTATTAAATGTATGTACTGATGCCGGTACTGTCGTTTCAGAGAACACTGCCGAGCAGTTCCTTAACCAGCTTGACAGTGCCTGTGTATTCTGGAATGCTAGCTCTCGTTTTGCAGATGGTTACCGCTTTGGATTGGGTAAGTAAAGTCCATCAGATACTGTATTTTATAGCTTCATTATATATGGTTTTTACTTTCATTCTTTCCTTCATGCCAGGAGCAGAGGTGGGTATCAGCACAGCACGCATCCATGCACGTGGTCCAGTGGGGCTGGAGGGTCTGCTCACTACCAAGTGGGTTCTGAGGGGGAAAGGACACACAGTGGCCGACTTCTCTGAAAATGGCACCATGAAGTATCTCCATGAAAACCTGCCTGTTGGGCAGTGTGTGGTGGGTCAGAGGGAAAGCAACTAGGTGAGAGATACTATCTCACAAAAAAAGCAGAAGATCTCTGTGACTCTCTTGGAGTCTGTTTCAAAGTCTATGACTTAACTGTGAATGAGTTTCTTGTTGTACTAGCTGTGTCTGCAATGTACAAATGAGTCAATTATTTGACATTTATGTTTCAAAAACAAACTTTTTTCTCCTTCTTTCATTGCTTATAAACCTTCTGCAATAAAGGTATTTTGTCAGATACTAGTCGGAACAACAGTCTATTTTTTTTTTTTTTTTAAACAGCATTAACAATTACATTTTAACATTTTTAGTTAATTTACAATTTAAAGGGCAAGCTATCATATTTGGAACACCTGTCATCATCCTAAGCAGGGAAATAGAACCTATCTAAAACAAAAGTATAAAACAACTCCCTGTTCTGTTCAGTCTTCAATGAAGACTCACTGCCTGCATCCTTGTAATAAAAACAACATAAAAAAGGCTTTTCTACTGTGAGGAACAGTGAATATGCATTTTTTTTATTGTTGACTTATGTTGTCTGTTCAGACTCTGTTAACAAACATTATTTAGGAACAATAGTTTTTTATTTTTGCAACATTTTGCACATGAAGTTCTCAAAAATTACATTTCTCAAGGAAATTAACACAAACTTCAATTGGCCGACTATACCAGTCACAGTTGTCAAGCAACAATTTTAAAATGCATATAAAAAGGAAATTAACATTTGTTCGATATGTTCAACTTCTTTAGGGAGGTGGTGCGGAGCATTGTGACCATTGCTATTGGATAACTGCCTGTCTGTCTGTCTGTCTGTCTCAGACTCAGCGGATTTAATATCGGACAACAAAAGACATATGGTTGAATCAATTGTTCATGTCTGTAATATTAAGCAAGGACACTGTTGTAAGCTTTTCTTGTACCATGATGTCCAGTCCATTTAATGATCAGTCTGGGGAACAAATACTTACCTGGGTTTTCTGTTCTTTTTTCTTCATGAATAACAATACAATGTGTCTATTAAAGAATTTCACAGCAAAAGTTGAGCTGCCCTCCTTCAGTCTTTTTTTATTTATTAACAAAATTCGTCTAAACATTGCATCTCAATGCGGAGCAGTTTGTTCCGTACAACACCAGAGCCTATGTCGGAGCAGAAACAGTAATTGACGTTATGCCTCCTTCACGCTGGAGGGTAGAACACGACTGCTTTTAAACTAAACTCTGTTCCACTGGAGCCTCTGAGCTCCCATCCTCATGTCTCACATCGCACACTTAACGATTGCTTTGGCTCATCGTAATAGACGCATTGTAGAATAAAGAAGAAAGTTGAAAAAGAATATTTGGATATATATTTTTCTTTGATTGTTTTTCATTTTCACTTGAAATGTTGAGGATTTGTACACGTAGATTCATCTACGTTCTGACACTGATCTTTCTACTCAGAGAACACAAATTAATGGGGGAGAAGAAGAGAGGGACGGATCTCGAAAACAGATGTCTAAAAAGCCTTTTTCTTTTCTTATTTTTAAAAAGTTGCCCATGGGGGAATTCAGATTGCTGGAAGTGGGGCAAGGAAGATGGAAGACAATACTATAGAGGTTTAATTATCCAGCCATCAGAAAAGGAGAGAGGAGAAGAACTGAGACTAATAATGGAATCCTATACTTGTGTTCTTTTTGTGCCTATTATTCTCACTATCGCTCTTCATCTAAAGAATTCATTCTCCAAAACGTACTACTTACCCTTCAATCAGCCTCCCATAACAAGTCGAAAGGGTTCAGAGATGAAGAGCGTCCCAGAACTTGGATTTTATTCTTTTCTCCTCTTTCTTTGTCTGAATGACTGGAGGTAGAAGAGGAACAATCCAGGAAAATGTTCCCCTGTTTGTTGTATTTATATTCATCTTCAATAATTCACGTGTGGTAACAACAGGAATAGCAACACTTTTTTGTTAAAACGTAAAACAATATAGGTTGTATGCATTCATTTACTGACACACACACATATTTTGACACACATATGAGCGACAGTTGCATTGACAAAAATGCTTTGTTGTTAGAGGTGAAAGGATACATAGAAAAATGAGTCAGCTCTGAAGGTAACTAGGTTCCTACCAGATTCAAGAATGGTTGAAACAATGAGCAAGTATTTTAATGCCAATTCATTTCATATGCCATCTTGACCTGCAAAACACAACCTTATGTTATAAAACAGCTCTTCTTAATATGACTTAATCAATCATCCAAATAGTTATATTGTTGCAAAACATTCTTCACTATAATACCCTGTTAGACCAGTTACCCTCTTTCAGGTTCCAAAGTGGGACTTTTTGGGAAGACGTTTCACCTGATTAAGATTCCATAAGGACATGCTTTAGATTTTTTTTATTGTCTGTGTTCTAGTTGACTTACTCCAGAATCTAGTATTGATATTTGCCTTAACCTAGATAACACTTGCTCATCCACATTCCTTTGGATGAAGTTTTGTTTCTCTTGTAATGACCCTGAATTAACTTCCCGGCATGGCTCTGGACAGCTTGTCTTTTATCTTGGATAACCCCTAGCAAAAAAGCTAAATGTCCGCCTGTTGATGACATTGCGTCTGCTGGGTATTGTTCCTCACTAATAAAAAAAGTCTCTGGACATCTATAGCAAAGCTGACAGTCCTTTAATTGGACATTACTCAAGGCCAAATTTCATATTTCTTGTAACTCTTGATCTTAAGAGACTTAGACACACTCCCTACAGAGCTTCACATTTTTTTTAAATCAATAATTTATGGTCAAAGTTATTTATTCATGTGTATCTTTGCCAATTAGACATCGTCTAATTAACAATTTCAATAATTGATATTTATTTCTGAAAGAGATGTGTATCTTGAGCTGATAAAAAATGCATGAGCAGGGATGTGAACTGGGTTTTGTTTTTTGTTCTGAGAGAGCTTGATGCTTGGGGCTAATACCAGGCCACTTTGACTCTGACTCTTTGAGTTGGCACTTGGCCTGTGATGTGGATCTGATATGGGTATCTTTCATGGACCCAAAGCGCTCCTACTGTAGCATGTGATCTGGTAAAGACTCTGACATGCTCATCCTCAGATAGCCTTTTTTACTCTTTAATATTTAGCTTCAAAGATCGAGCTTCTGTTTCCTTGATAATTTCTGTGTGTGTGTGTGTGTGTGAATGCATGTGTGTTTGTGTGTGTGTATGCAAGTCTGCGGTGTGTGTGTGCTACTTTGAGTAAGTGTGTGAAGCGTCTGTTATTATGTATGTGAAAGTTGCAACTAATTTAATGTGTTTTATTTTTCAAATTTAAATCTCATATGATTTAGAGTAAAGGTTTGCTGTTTGTGTGCTTAATACTTAAAAGAAAATAATTATAATAAAGACAGCTTTAATACATCTATCTTATGTTGACTAAGAAACAAACACGACAAATTCTGTTTTGTCTATTTTGGGATGAAAATTGTGGTTGTATGGATGATATTTCCAAATTAGTTTTCTAACTTTCGTCTGTGAATTTATTTTATGTAGAAGTCTATGATTTCATATAAAATTTGATCCAGGAATCTCTTCTTAAAAGCTGTAGGCTTGAACAGGTTTTTTAGATAGGCTGGCAATGTAAGGTATCACAATGTCTCCTTTCTTGTTCAGTGTCTTTTCTCTTACTGTTAAAAAAATCACTCTCACTCTCAGCACAGTCAGGAGGGTTCAGATGACACCCAGTTGTTGCTGCAGTGGATTCAAAGTGCAGGTATCACTGCATATGAATGGGTATCCTGTAAACCTCCACACCAAGTATCCTAGTGGATGTTGTCCTTGACATCTTTAAGTTAACTCTTCAAGTTAACTTGATGTTGTTGTCCTCTGGGTAAATGAAGTCTATGAAGGTCCCTACCAAAATTCTTGTATAGAAAGTTACAGTTTAGGTAACAGAAATAATATTGTTGCGCAATCAAATCAGATCAATAGAGTTTTGATTATAATATATATAATTCAAGTGGGGCACAAGCATGAAGGTATGAGCTGACTCAAGTAAATCAAAACATGACCGGCTTCAAAGAGAATGGTTTATTTGCTCTCCTTTTGAATGAAACATTACCAAGTCAAGCAGAAACAAACAAAGCCAAACAAGGGGTCAACTTCAGGTATTGACTTGTGACAGGCCTACACCAAACAATAGGTAATGCAAGGAAAGACATTGGAATCAGTAGAATTCAGTGACACGCCTCAGAGAGCCTAAAGTTGGGCTGGGGCTGCCCCACTCATTGTGTCTCCTATACTCGCCAGGGCGGAGAAAATACTGGCGCCCTCTGTAGTTGGTGTGTTCATGTAGGATCCAGTATCCATCCATGACATTGACGGAGGATATATCATGAGTGTGGAAGCGGTCGCTCAGATCTGGGCAATCTTCCACAAGCTCCAGATTCTGGCCGCCAAAGTCAGGGCGCTCAAAGATCTTCATTCTGTAGTTCCCATTGTACTAGAACAGAAGATATCGTATATGAAAGTTGATACAAGATTTGGCAGCGTTCAACCTAAATTAAACCTCTGTAGCACTATCAATATTTAAGACCATTAAAAAAACATTTTCATGGCGAGGTTTAACAGCTGTATTTCTTTTTGAGGTGATTTTATTATTTCAGGTCAAACAGAGGATGATCATTGATGTGGTTAACCTAGTACAGTATCTTAACACCACCCTTCCAAATGGACTTACACTTTGAACTTCAATCCATGTAAGAATGTTGCGAATGAAACAAGATTATCTCAGAAAAAGCAAAAGTGTAGGACGGAGTGTTTTAGTAGCATTCATTATTTTTCTCTGAGCTACACATTTCTCTCACTGGTGTAAGTATGAACAAGAATTCTCTATCAATATACTCGCATGTGTACTGACACACTTGCTGCTTTCTCTTTGATGTCTTTTTTATCTTGGACTTTGAAACCACCGCCACAGAAATAGTGAGTACAGGCATCCAAAAGGTTTCCAGTGAGCTAAATCAATAAAATAGTTTTCTTCCTGAACTTTTCCATCCTGATCGAATCCATGTTTTACTTCTTCCATTTTTTTCTTAACCCAATTTTCAAAGTGTAGTTTCGGGTCAGCCAACCAGGGGCATTTAAAAATAGCCGAAGGTCCTGGCACTGAGCGGTGGAAACAAAGGCGATTGTCTTGGGAACTAATCAATGCTGAACTGGCATATGTACACAGACGGAGAACAGTGTGGCAGATAGAATGGCGCATCAGTTAAAACTCACAGGTGGCACCATACGGCAGGAGCGGACGTAGTCATTGAAGCCGCCCCAGCGTTGGTAATCAGGGTACTCGCCCTTGTACAGCATGTACTGGTAGCCACTATAATTGGGCTTCTCATAGGTGACCCAGCACCCGCTCTCCACTCTTATCGAGTTGCAGCGACTGAAGTAATTCTGCAACTCAGGACAGTCATTGTCGCACTCGTGCTGATGGCCCTGAAAGTTCTTGTCTTCGTAAAAGATGATCTGTGTGGACAAGTGGACACTGAGACACAACACAAATACAGTGAAGAGGTCTAAACATATTAAGATCAGGTTTCTCGTATATCCAATCCTGATTATCTATTCTACACAGTCGCCAAGTAACAATGAAGCACAACAACATAATTTGAGGCAGAATGAAATTATTAATATTTTTAGTAAAAGTCAAATGTATTATAGGATTGTTTTACGTAAATGTTCTTTAGCCTTAACTATTAACTGTTCTCCTTTAACCTTTTCATTGCATAATTCCTGTGATTTATTTATTTTTTGCTATTTTAATTAATGACTTTAGGGCAAGTGTTAAGTCTTGGTGGACCTTACATGACCATATGTGTATAAATAATCTCTTCTGTCATGAGTTCAGTTATTTAAATGAAAGTTATTTAACTCTTCTCCAGTTTATAGAAGATAAACAACCTGGTTGAATCATTACCATCATATCTTTGTTTTGTTATTGTCACATGATTTAAAGTAAAAAAACAATGTTGTGGAAAAGTTTACAAATATTAATCACTAATTGCTGGATAATGGATCTTAAAAGCAAACTTAAACAGTCACATTGGACTCAAATCCAAGAGCCAAAACTCACTTACCTTGCTCATAGTTACTGTGTTCAGTTTGGAGAGGAGCAGATGTCAAGCTGTTATTGGACCTCTTTATAGACCTTTCTGGGATCAGGGCTTTGCCAGCATCACACAAAACACTGTCGTGTCAGCACAGTAGGCTTGATAGACCACAAACACCATTCTTCTGTTGCAGACGCTTTGTCTCTGTCAAAGCTCCGCTTGTCCACAAAATACTGTGGCACTGTACAGTGGAATCTGCCTTTATTCGTGTGAGTCATGAAAACCTGACATTGTGGATGGAGATGGTATTTTATGGCAGCATGTGAGGCTATCCAATGGATGGTAAAGATATATTGAAAAAAAATGTAAAAATGAATTATAATTGCAGAGGATGGTCTGCATAATCACTGTAGTTTTTGTTTCTAGAACAATGTTACCTTGATCTTATGTACTTTGGTTTATACACAGATCAGTTAAGTAAGAACAGGATGAATCACAACCAGACTGTTAAATTGGATCTAATTCTGTCATCACTAGTAAAGCCTTGGTTTAATTTATAAATCTATTAAAAATCGAATAATTTTTAAATAATGAACTACTAACAGCTGCTCATTGGATTAAAATATGTAATATAAAAAAAAAAGTTCCTGAATTATTCACATGTTTCCAATGCAGCTGTAGCTGATCATTTTGATGTTTTAAAGTTATTACTTTATAAAGTTCTCCCCTGTCTGTAACCTCAGCAAACAAAAGGTGGCGTCCATTAGGACGTATTAATGGTCTTCGCTCCTCCTGCAACAAGTCCCGCTTTGTTTACCCAACGAGACCCTTGGAGTTGGAGACCGATGGGATCTATGCTGCTGTGTGACAAACTTTGATGCATAAGCAATGACATTGGAGTGGGAGTGGTTACGATGAATGATATTTAATCCTTAGTAAAACGAAGTGTACGGGGCTCTGTCTTTTATAACGCATTTGGACCCAAATTTATATATTTAATGACTTGATTAACATCTTAGTAAAATATGGAATCGATACTTTAACGAGGAGTAACACACATTGTTGGTATTTGTACATTAGGTATTTATTGGTTTTAGATCTGTGGCATCTTAGCTCTTTATCTTTCTTAACGAACCCACTAAAGAGTTGGAGGCACCCCAGTCCACAAAAGACCTGTACTCTCCGGGGCGCAGGAAATACTGGCGCCCCTTAAAATTAGGGTGCTCATGAAGGACCCAGAGGCCTTCAGAGATTTTGCACGAGTGAATGTCATGGCTGTGGAATCGGTCAAAGATATTAGGGCAGTCATCCAAGAGCTCCAACGAGTGTCCCATTAAGTCCGGTCTGTTATAGATCCTCATCTTGAATGCTCCCCGATACTGTAAGGCGAGAGTGATTGAAACATAATTATCATGCCATTTTAGTAGGTTCAAGCCTCAGAGAGATATTTTCTGCTTCAAGCTCATCTCTTATCATTTAAATTCTAGTGAGTTCTTTAAGAAACTATCGATGAGAGTGATGCTCTCTCCGAGCATGTCAGAATTTTCTTCCCCTCTCCGGTCTGCCAGAAATACTAAAGTGTGACTGGCTGAATTAGAATGAAGGCACCAGGTCTTATGGGGGTGTATCATATTCCTTTTAAAGGCTGACTGAGTCTCCTTGTGGGCCTTTGAGCAGAACCTTTCATGCTATGACCTGCCTGAGCGTGTTTAAATGGCATCAAAAGCCTCATGATTGACATCCGTCTCTGATGTTGTATTTGATGTGTGAAGTGAATGATGGGGTAAAATGAGGAAGAGGGGGGATACAAGGCCTGTCTATTTGATTGACTTACAGTGGGTAACATCTGGCAGGAGCGGATGCAGTTGTTGAATCCCATCCAGCAGGTATAGTCAGGATAGTCGCCCTGGCCAAGGATGTACTGGTACCCTTTATAACAGGGCTTCTCATAGGCCACCCACCGACCCCCAGTAACACGGAGTGAGTTACAACACTTTAAGTGCCTAAAGGTGTCAACACAGTCAGTGCCGCACTCCCACTTACGGCCTAAGAAGTTGCGGTCTTCATAGAAAATGATCTGCAGTGAAAAGAGAACAGGCATGTCAAGTGTATGCCTGGCTGGTGCAATACTTAGTATGTGCTGCAGGGGACACTGTTCTCCCTTTAATCGCAGCCTGCTTCAGGGTTGAGAAGATATAAAGCACTTTCAATGAGGAAAAAAACAATCTTGGAAAATACATCGCTCTTCACAATATTACACTGATTTATCCAAACCTATTATACAATAATTTGAGTGTTCTCACGTGCACATAAAACAAAAATAACAGGTTGTTCAAAAGTGTTTTATACATATACCAGGTATGTGTGAATGTAAGATATAGAGCATGTGCATCATGTGCTATGTGCAAAGGCTAATTTCCACCATACTGAATAGTGTCATGGCTCACAGCAATAAATACCAACATTCACAAAAAGTTAGAATATCAACAACAATTAAATTACAAAGGGTGGATATAATGTATGTTAAAGTTATGCATAAAAAGTTGAAGTAAAGGACCGAAGACAACCTCCCTAGATACTACCTCCTCAACATGAAACCTTTGATAACATATTTTCATGCCTCTCAGTTATCTAGAAAGTCAATAATACTATACACAAATGCGTTTGAATTTCTGGTTAATGTGTATTATTTCCTGAAACTGAAGTTATTTTTCTGAATGACCAGATGAAAGTACATGGTGAATGTTGTCAGTTAGAACAAATCACCCGAGTTTTAAAAACTCAAACCACAATCTGCTATGATATTTCTAGTTTACTGAAATATACCTTCATTGTTGATTTCATAGAGGAAGCATTACACAAAATTAGATCACGTTTGTAAATACAGTTATTTTATATAGCATTATCTATATACAATTAATCAACAAGTAGAACATTGGACTTGAGTTTAGTGTAAAGCATCACAGCCAGCACTGGAAGTGAGTTTTTCAGTAAAGTAGAGTTGCCATAAATCTGAACCAAAAGAGGTGGTACTGGTATAATTAAGCAAGCCGGTGTTTATTGGTGTAATACAATACAAAATAATCTACTACAGTATAGAGAAAACAAACAAGAAATAATTGCACCTCAGCACAGCTGAATGAAGGAGGCATTATTTTATACGACATGTTATAATTGTTGCAAAATTAAACAAGGTGGCTTAATTTAGGATTAACAAAAGTTACTTCCCATACCTCATTTTAGCTGGGTGTAATTAGAGAAAAATAATAAATTGTAACCCATATAAAGCCAAAAAAGAGCTCAGACATTAAACCTACTGAGTTAATAAGGATTACAATTATAATTTCCCACTGCTTTACTAAAGTAAACAGAAATTACACCAATTAGACATACCTTTCCCATCTTCCTGAAGTTGTGGACTTTAAACACAAGACTGCCAGAGAGACCCACAAGGCTTTATAAGGCTTAGCCTTGTGATGACTATTCCTATGACACACCTGGAACTACTATTCTGCAGGCTTTTGAATAAAATCCAAAGGCTGTTGTTTGTGAGCTCACCTTCTGTTCTAGAGCATACCTATAGAGCTAGACTCCACCCTCACACACTGTATATCACACAGACGCTGTCCTGACTTTGGGCGACTCTCGTCGATGGTCAACTTGTGGTGCAGCCTTTGAAACATTGGACAAAGGGACAATTACATTGTGTCTGCACAAGCACAAATGCTTTGTGTGTATATAGGGGAGGTTCATGTCAGGTACACGCAGTGTTTATAATGTTAAGGAAAGTTGCTGGTTGTTCAATTAACTGCAATTAATTTCTGCTGTATTCTGATCACCAGATGTCACTGCTCACCACACCCTGGTCCACAAACACAAATCAACAGGTTTCTGATAAAACATTTATTAGCCGCAAATCATCATCTTTTTGGTCGCTATTTCCTGGTCAGAGGTGGCTGCAATATCAGAGAATCCCCAGCACATTTCTTTGGTATTCCCTCAGCTTTGAATGAATAACCTGAGAGGTCACTCTTGTCTTTGCTGCTAACTAATCATTCACTCACTGAAGACTTTCTTAAACATCTGCACTTTTTTTTGTGAATGATAAAAGTTATATTTTTTATAAATGTTCCAATAAACACCTTGATACAAAATCAAATCAAAGGTCAAGTGTAAGCCTAAAGTGCGTTGAAGAAGAAGCATTTTAAAATAATAATACATACATACATACGTCTTATATAGAGCTTTTCAGTTTACACAAAGATGCTTTACATAAACAAAATATACATACAGACAGAATGAGAGACACACTAAAAAAAACTTAAATCTGGGTGGAAAATAATTGATCAGGTGTTGTAGCTGATTCAGTTTCAGTTTATTAAGAGATTAGTTTTGAGCTGATTTTTGAAAGACGAATAAGCATTACGGTTGGCCAGGATACCATAAAGAAATTCATTATTTAATTGTAAGCTATTATTAAGACAGTATGTCGTCTTGAAAAGGTTATCAAAATTATTAAGCGGCAGAGGTGAGAAACTGGGATGGAGCAAAATGACAACCACCAACCCTTATTGTGTTATTGGATGAGCTGCGCTACGTCACTGCTGCACCGTAAAAATACATTTTACAAAGGAGGCGAATAAGGAAATCCAAAACACAAATTTAAAAAAGGAAAAAAATGTCGGGACGTACCAAAAAGGCAGGGGAGTGCTAAATAATAGTGCAATTATGTTAAGACAATTTACCTAAAACAATTAATAATAATAATTGGTTGACTTTAGAATTCATTTGATTTATAGAAAACCTAATATCTTGCTGGTTGCTTGTTAGTGTGGATGGAGGCTAACTTATCCCAAGTGATCTAGCTATTTCAAACAATAGAATTAACACATCAGCAAGTTTCATCTGTACTTAATATCTTCTATCATACATATCATTGGTATTATCTGATCATGAGTCATGGATGCAACACTGGTGTCCTGGATTAGTTTTTGCTTCAGTAATATGTTCCCATGTTCTGAAATTGTTGTGTGTATTTCCCCTTCAGTGTATTTATGACATATTGACAAGGAGTTTTGGATGTAACTCTATTCTGGTTATCTACACAAAGATCCTTTTTTTGTATTTCACTTTGTGCGCAATCCCTTGCTACTGTATGTAAGTTTAGATTCATACGTTTACAGAGTAGAACAGGTCATAGGGAAACTTTTGTTCAATTCCGTTAAGCGTAAGTGGTGCTGAAAGCCTGGACTAAGTCAAGGTTTTGTTCTGTTGATGTAATCTGCACTGATCTGTTGTCTCTGTTAGCTTCCATAGCCTGCAGTCGTACTCTGATGCCAGACGGGACTGCTCTGTTTGCAGATGTACAGACAGAACCATTCTGTGTGTGTATGCACGCTTGAAAAGCTGAGGTCTGGGGCATCTGTGTGTTTCAGTCTTTGTACGAAGTGATAGATGTTTGGACTTGCGTCTTTGGCTTGTAAGCATAGCCCAGAGCTGAAGGGGAAAGGCCAGAAAAGATCTGCCGCCATGCACTGTGTTCCCAAAGCCCAGCTGATGCCAGAAAGGTCACTCTCATCCTTTAGCCTTTTATCAGGATAAAGAGCGCTGTGCCCCCTCTCTACTTTGTGGACTGTTTTTACAGCTTCGACAGAGATAACATGCAGTAACCATTATGTTCCTGTGAGTAAACAAAACACAGTGAGGATATTTACTAAGCAATACGACACTCATGGAGTGTGAAGGAACAAGTGTTGATGGAGCTTTGGCTTCTTTGATCACTCGTCAACTTGAAACTCTCACAGGCTTCAATAGGTTTCATGTTTAAAGCTGCACTCTTTTTCCATGACATAAGTAGATCATTGATACCCTTTCATCACATCACGCACCATAATTGTGGCAGATTATCAGATGGGATGTTGTTTTGTTTTGTGAGTTTCTGGAGCAAATATTTACTCCTTGAGGAAGGTTGTATCAGAAGATAGAAGACACAACTGTTTAGATTCCCCTTGTATGCTCATTCATAGATGAATGATTTCTTTTATCACAGTTATTAGATGTGAAATATGTTGACATTGCCTGAAAGCTGAGGAATGGCATGCAAACAGTGACTGCTACAATAGTATAACTGTTAGAAACATGATCTGGTAAATTTAAGGTATTATTATGTATATATATATATACTTTGGGCAGAAATAAAGTTTTAGTTATTAGTTAGGTTTTAGTTAGTAAGTCTGGCGCTAAGACTTGCTAACTATTGTTTAAATTAGTAAATGTTGTTTATTCCAATCACTTTATCTTGTAAAATGAATAAGTATGAGTGAAAATGTATCTTTTTGTTTTGGTTTTGCGAGTATGTGGTTTTCAGTTTATCTTTTTGTTTGTTGTTTTTTCATCGGTTTGTTTGAATGAATACCACATAAGTCTGAAACTTAGAGTTGGGGTTAATATCTCTTCGGCAATGATGCTTTTTGCTCTGTAGTTGTACCGTAGTTTATAATATGCAAACCTTTCCCAATGCCTTTTACAACACAAGTTCACAAATTTAAATCAAAATAGTATACAGCAATAATCTTATGGAATAAAAATACTTATTTTGGATATTGGACTGAGTCATTTAAGCACAAATAGCACATGTAATGTATACAGTATTTTCATATTAAAATTAACAGGACAGAGCTAAAATATTTTAAGTGGTTCAGTGATTCAAAAGGCAAAGTGTGATATTGAACTAAATTAGACTTTAGAGAGCTTACACATTCTCCTGAAGGTTTGCATTTTGGACAGGCAGTGGATTTATGCGGTGCAACAATAAAACCAGAAACTTTGTTTACAAAGTACAAAAGATACATCACCATTATTTTCCTAGATACACTGAATCAATTACTTGGTAACACAAATAATTAAATGGCGGCAACAGAATTAATAAGAATGGTGAAGTAAGTTGCTGAATGTCCAACTAGACAATGAGGAAAAAAAGGGAATTTAACTGCCATTGATACTGGTATGGTTGCTGGAATTACAAAGTCGCTCGTCTAGTGGCATTTCCACAACCTGGATTTCACAGAGAAAAAAAAGGTGAAAAACAGATCTAAAAGTAACTATAATGACCACGTTTAATAACCAAGTTATGCACATCTGAAGATGAAACCATGAAGGAGACTAGCTACAGCAACAAAAAACAACAATACTGGCTCTACCTCCTGTTTCGACAGGCTCACAAAGTTTGGACAATAAAAGGTTAGGAAAATGGTACCTGGTCTAACTTGATTTCTGCTGTGATATTCAGGTAGTAGGGTCAGCACGTGAAAAGGATGACACTAGATCATATATTCCACACGTCTTGTCTCATTTGTTCAGGCTGCTGTTGGCATTATTGTGAGTTCTTATACTAGAACATTTGAGAAGTTAATTTTTCTCAACTCTCCACAGTTAGCAGATTGGTTTTGGACACTATTTATGATCTCTGTAACTCAGCTTCAACTCTAACCATGATGGAACTTTGTAATAGCAGCCCAACAAAACCATTCTGTATATTTCAAGATGGCGCTTCCATTATCGCCAGTGCTTCTTGGAAGCATCAGCACACTCAAACTCATTAGCTGGGGACCTCGGCTTCCTCCCCTGCATCCGATGGCTTCCAGAGGGGAACCTTGTTTCTCTGGCTCTCAAATGATCATCTTTAACTGTGCTCCAAGACATCTTCTCCCCACCCTGAAGGGATAGGAACATCACAAAAGCTTTCTTGGTTCCCCCCGGAGGAGAAGAAAGCTACCCGCTGTGGAGCATTCTACTCTTCATCTCTGAATGATGGAAGTAAGGCAAAGAGATGGGAGCAGGGTGAGGGGGTTGGGGATGGGGGGGGGGGGCGGTAGATGTTCCATTGTGTCCAAGAAGCTTATTGTGCAATGTATGTTACCGTGTGGGAGATGACGACACTATTAGCCCTGAGAATGGCTGTCAGTTGGGGACCTCTGTGATTGATGTGTGCCCCATAGAGATGGCAGAAAACTTGAACAGATAGCAGTTAGTTAACTGTCAACCTCCTTCATCTACCCATCCACCCAGCTTCCCGAACAGCCATTCTGTATAATTAGAATGTGCCGTTCACACACTGTAACATATTTCAGGTCAAAGGAGACTTCTTTGAATTCAAAACAAACCATGTTCCTTTTTTTTCCAAACCAAGGTCTCTCTTTTCCCACTACACACAAGACCGAGCCGATCCCAGCTCTAGCTGGAAGAGATGGAAGTCATTATAAAAACACTATGTGTTGTAAACAAGAGGCGAGTTTTACTCCTGAGAAATGGATAATTTGGTGCAGAAAATGTGGTATGATTGGAAAAAAATGTTTGCCAAACCATACTCCCACGCCGGAAGTAAAATGAGGGGCCTATGTTTTTGCCGGGGGATCATCCTCTCCATTCTTTCTGTCATAAAATCTCCCGGCTTCCTCTCTCTCTTGTTGCTGCCAGTGCCTGGCTCTATCGGGATTGCCAGACACAGGAGCCACTGTGAGTCGGTGCCAGGGCTCGTATTTACCGCAATGTGTCTGATGTGTCCCATCTTTTTTTTTTCTTTGCTGGAGGATAATTAAAAGAGGAAATGGTGTTGGATGAACAGAGTGTGGAAGCAGAAGGATAGGGACTGAGCAAATGGATGCAGCTGTCAGTTATTGTAGAGATGTTGTTTGTTTTTGTGTTAAACTGTTTGCTACCAGGATTTAGTTCTCAACTTAGTGGTAAACGGTACATGTAATTAAAACACAGTTAATTATGAAGAACTTTTGGCGGCAAAATGTCAATGAAAATTTGTTTTCCTTCCTTCAAGTCTTAAATATTGCATCATGCCGTGGAGATTTGGGTCAAAGATTGAACTTTTGAGCCTCTCGAAATTGAAATGTTTTGTCTTTAAATTCACAGTGACAGAATAGTTATTTACACTAATTAGAGGACTGCTCTACAAGTTCACTTTTTTGCTAACAGTTGTTACTTTTACAACTTTCGTTAAAGCAGTGAGATTGTTCAAAACAACTATTTTTATATGACTATATTGTGTATCTTTACCTCCAACCTAAATAGAAAAAAAATAAATTGTATCTGTATTGTTTAAGATGTAGAACTTTCTTCCTTTGTTTTCTCTAGTAGAAGATGGATGCTCCTCACAAGTCTTTTTAAGAGGTTATTTTTACACTGGAAGTTCTGTATAGATGTGTCAGAAATGTCCTTACAGCCGAGTTTATCGATTAATTAATAGACTTCTTTAACTTATCAATGTCAACACCAGGATGTTCACAGGAATAAAGCCTACTACTATAAATGTCCACCAACAGCCATTTGTTTCTTCCTGGTTTTAATCAAGATGTTGTTCATCGAAACCAGTTCACAACGTCATTGTTCAGTTCTCACTCTTTTATCACAATAAGAAATGGGGCTGATGACTGCAGGGTCATCAGAGGAAAGGCTATCTCATTCCGTAGAAGGCGTTGGGTAGTGATCAAGAAACAAATCATGGGTACAATATTCTAAACATAGACGAGGTGGACAATTATTCAGGAAAGACTCAAAGCAGAACAGGTGCCCCAATACTCCAAGGTTGGGACGGACTCCTCCTGGAATCACCTTGGGGTCACCAAATTGTTGATATCCAAACACTTTTTACCTTTGCCTCATTTTGTCTTCAACTGTACTGATCAATTTGAATGGAGGACATGATCCTGTTTTAAAGTTAACAAATCTATGAACAGATTTCATTAAGCATGTACCCAACTGAGTACTTTGACTATTATTACAGTGTGTCAACATAGATGCCAGCGAGATCATGATCACATCACCTTTGCTCAAAAAGCCAGGCTTAGACCCGACTGACCTCAGTAATTTCAGGTGGTGTCTGAGCAGTTATCTTTGTTCCTGGATCAGAGCGACATCCATGAGAAGTTTCAGTCTGGCTTCCGTAAACATCACTCTACAGAGACAGCCTTACTGAAAGTGTCCAGTGACATCATGATGTCGGCTGACTCGGGTAAATTCACTGTTCTGGTGCTCTTGGATCTGTCCTCAGCCTTTGGCACAGTTGATCACCAGATCCTGCTGAGAAGACTGAGGGATGAAGTGGGACTGTCTGGGTCTGTGTTAGAATGGTTCTCGTCATACATTTCTGGGCGCAGTTTCAGTGTATCTGCCAATCAAATGATGTCTGAATCAGTGGATCTGTTGTGTGGAGTCCCTCAAGGTTCTGTTCTAGGTCCGTTATTGTTTTTGCTGTACTTGATTCCCCTGGGTTAAATCATTCAGAGATTTCCTGATGTTTCTTACCACAGTTTTGCTGATGTGTCCAGCTCTACTGCTATTTTGATCAAACTGAGACCCAGATTCTAAAAAAAAAAAAAAGAGGCTGAACAGCTTAGTCAACTGTTTGCATAGATATCAAACAATGAATTAGAAAACACTTTGCAGCTAAATGTGGACAAAACTGAAACTTTGTTTATTGCTCCTGAAGGTAAGGTTCCAGGGTTGAGTCAGTACTTGGGTGACTTGGTTCAGTCTGTCAAACTGAGCCTGTGAAACCTAGGTGTTGTATTTGACAGAGACATGTCTCTAGTTCAACACTACAGAAAACTGACCAGAAACTGTTTCCTTTAACTGAGAAAATGTTTTCACGACATGATCTGAAGTTTGTAATCCATGCGTTTGTGTCTTCTGGCATGGACTATTGCAACAGTTTGTTGTCATGTCTTAACAAGAAGGAGCTGTCCCACCTGCAGTTGATAAAGAGCTCTGCAGCAAGAATTCTGACTCGCTCTAGTAGAATAACTCACATTTCTCCCATCCTTAAATTTCCTCACTGGCTGCCAGTTTCTTTCATGATTAATTTTTTTAAATTCTGGTTCTTTGTTTCAGAGCTATACATGGTCAGGCTCCTCCTTACATCAGTGATCTGATCCAGCCTTACACCCCAGCTCGGGCTCTGAGGTCTGTGGATCAGAAACTACTGATGGTTCCTCGCACACGGTTCAGGACCAGAGGAGAGAAATCCTTCCAGGCTGTTGCTCCTAAGATTTGGAACGATCTTCCTCTCTCTTTGCGCTTGATGGAGTTTACCGACTCCTTCAAGAAACAGCTTAAGACACTTTTTTATTAGTGCAGGCTTTTCTTGATTTTCTGAGACTCTTGTGTTTGTATCTGTGTTGTCTTGACCTTTTAAGTATTTTATTGTTTGTGTTTTTTGTGTTTTTTTAAGCGTTTCGTAACCCTGGTCTAGAAAAGCACTCTATAAATACTACTTACTGACTAACTTACTTACATGACATTGTAATATTCTCCATACAAAGTGTGGAGAATCAAACTGACATGATTTGAATTACAAAGACTTTTGAGCTTATACATGATTTGCTTTCCCACATATTTAACATGGATAGCGAGCAGATCTTGATAGTTAGCATTTCGAGTATTGTGGTATCCCTGTTGCGGGTGAAATTATTCCCATTTGCTTTCTAGTGACATAGGACAGCATTATTGGAGAAACCTGACAAGGATGTGACCGAACTATCACACCACAGGGGTCTAATACCAATTGTGATTAATCCTGCGGGATTCTTTGATGAACAATTTATGCTGCCTGAAAACCAAAGGGCAACATCCGATGAAAAATGAAGCTGATGCATAAGTCTAAAAAGCCATGGTTCATCAAAGTGTCTGTTTTAGGATGGCTGCAGAAAGTCATGTAAACACAGAGCCAAAAATAAACAGAAAAATAAAAGAACAAAGAGGAACCAATTACACATCATTGTTGATCATTACTCATTAAAGCAACATGTCTATAATGTTTTGTTTTAGTAAAATTGACCAGTAGAGTATTTGTAATTGAGTATTATTGCCTCCTGTTTGGAAACACCTGTTGATGTCTTAAACAAGTAAAAATGCATTCATTGAACGCTCTCCTTTAATAGATTACTTTGATTAGATAGATTTACTTTAAGGGGCGACAAGAGGCAAAGTCAGTCGCATAGAGTAAAAGATCATCAAAAAGTGATCAATATTCAGTATCTTTACGAATACATACTCTTCATCACATCATC
The DNA here is from genome assembly GCF_982586985.1 of Callionymus lyra. NCBI lineage: Eukaryota > Metazoa > Chordata > Actinopteri > Syngnathiformes > Callionymidae > Callionymus > Callionymus lyra. The sequence goes on along the minus strand of NC_141823.1, from coordinate 31,908,195 downwards.
TACAAATATAATTTACTTACTTACTGTAAAAAACTTGATTTACAGCCTTAAATGAATTCCATTTGACTGAACACTGGCCTGAGGTGATGTGACAAGAAGAAGCAAATAACTTCTCCACATCAAGTAGAATAACAATAAATCAACAGAGTTCAACACAGAATTTTAAATAAAAACATTGGCAACTTTAATAAAACCTATTTATTCATTGGAAATTATATTTCTCATAACCTACTACATTACCTCACCTCATTTAGGAATAAAGTAAGCCATTTAGACCTTTTACACCATTAGGCTTTTACGTCTACATTCCACAATGAAGTGTAGTAGAGGCTTGATTCATCGGCCCTTGATTCATGGTCATGCTCTCAAATTAAGTTCAAGTTATTTTATTGTAAAATATACATATAAGCAGAAAATTAAGTAGACAATTGAAAGGACATTAAATAACACATTCAAACATATAAATAAATAATTAACAAAATGAAATAAATAATCAACAATACTTAAATAATAAACTAATAAACAGAATATCAACAAAATTAACAAAGTTAAAGCACAGTTAGTGCAAGTGTGGGTGAGAGTGATGGTAGGGCACGGAGGGAGTTGAGTTTCTTGACAGCCTGTTGGAAGAAGCTGACCTTTAACCTGCTGGTTCTGGCCTGAAGACTGCAACGTTTTACTGTTTTTCCAGTATGCATTCCATGTCTCTGCAGTATTTCGCGTTACCCCTGAGGAAGGACTATTGAAATTCCCAATTTAGTAAGTCAATCTCTCTCTCCTTGGTCGGAACAGGCACCAGATCCAGCGTTTGTTCATCAGGAGAGTTGAAAGGTGTCGTGGTGTTTTGGGCTGTGTGACTGCCCTGCCTGGGCTGTTATGGCTTTTTTCCACTTCCTTGCTTTAGCCTGACTCTACCTGTTTTTGATGGCGTTGCCACTAACACCATACGTCAAGGCAGATACTGTTTTTAGCACCTGCTCTGCCTTGGTTCCAAACCAGCTGAGCTGGTACTAAAAGGGGTCCTGTTGACCCACTGCTGGCCAATGATTGGTAAGAATGAGGCTGCACATGTCATTTAACTTAATCAAATGATTATTTTAACTTTTCTGACTATATGGGGCTATAGGTCTAAATTGCTGAATGAGTTATTTACAAACCAAGCTCTACCGTTCTAACTTGCTCCCTTTCTCTTAATCTGTCCTGGAGTCCCTTGCTCCAACTTTTATCTTTGCACCTCCGGAGAATGCATGAATCCAGAATCTTCTACACCTTGCCTTGATAGAGTCACTGGATTTAGGATCATCTCCATGATTTCATACTGTTAAAAGTATTTACTTCCTGCCTGCTCTCACCAAATGCTTGCTTATTATTATTGTCAGGGACCCATTTTCATCTTTAGGTTAAAATTGTAAAAAGAAATGTAGAGGGCTTTCAATAAAATTGAATTAAAAGTCCAAACAGAAATTAAAATGATCTGTCCGACAGTGTGTCTGGGCCCTGATGTCCTCACCATGTGACTGCAACATCACATGCCAGTCTATGGTTTCAAATGAGTACTCTGAGAGCGTTGTCAACATCAGGTTCTCACTTCCTCACTGAGCCTGTTGTTACAGACTGTCGCTGCACCTAGGAAGTTTACTGTGGCTTTAGATGTACCTGGTTGTGGTCAGACGTCTCAAGAGGAGGAAGAGACAATTGTCCTGTTGTTGCTTGTCCAGCTTGGTACAAAAGAGGCTGAGTGTTCAAAGTGAAATAAGTGAAGTACTCAGAAATATAAACCAGTATATCTGAGTATATCTACTGGTTGTTAAGTACAGCCAGCACATATAAGGTGACAGGTACCCTGATAAGCAGTGCACTCTCTTTATGACCAATGCCAGAACGTGGTTCAAATATTTAGTCAAACTCGTTCCCAGTAAGGGTTGGACTGCACCAAGGCTCCATCACCATTTCTGTTCCTAATAGACCAAATTTCTAGGCCCGTTGAGAAGAGTCAGATAAGGTGGCTTGGTAACACCTTGAAGTGCCATAGAAAGAGTATAAGGTGCATCAGGAATCGGGCATTCAGGCCTTGCTTGCTTAGGCTACTACTGCCCCGGCGACCTGACTCCAGATAAGCAGTGTAAGTTGAATGGATGGAAGGCGGAATGTGAGTTTACTGAAACAAGAATTCCAATCACACATTCTATAAAATTACTATGCTTTGTAGTTCTATGGCAAGGTGAAAACTTTAAGTAGAAACTGCATTACATTATCTACATTATCTAGTAAAATTGCAACACTCTTTAATATTAAGATGCATCTCAAATGCATTTTGGAGCAGCAATATGTAACCACCTGGGGAATTGTACCACAGGAAATACTTAACTGAGAAGTTACACTGGTTCAAAATCCCACTTGGGTGAGTTTACTAAACTAATAGAGAATTAGTTAAAGAAAATGGTAAGTGAACGCATCGCCAGAAGATCGCGTCTCGACACCTCGTAAAGTTTGTCCCCGGATCGTTCTATGGCTATTTGGACATTTATCAAATTACTTGGATTCTCCTGGCATTGCAATTTTTTGTATTTTTTTAAGATCGCCTGCAGACGAAAGACTGCTCTTTGTTCTCCTTCGTGTTTTGGTTTTGTTGTTGGACGTTTTCGCCAAATCAACCCTTTTTGGAAATATTTGGTTTTGACTGCTTGAAGAACCCCTGAGTTATCTATCATAATCTCAGGTTCTACGAATTGGTGCGAAGCCCTCTAATTGCAATTGGTTTTCCCACAAGGCACCGCCTCGTCTCTGAGAAAGCTTAATGAACTCGCCACCCAGCAGGGGGCAGTCCACTTCCTATAAAGGCGGGAAACACCCACCGCACGTCCTCCAAATGAAAACTCAGCGAGAAGGGCGGCCACTGGGCGACGAGGTTAGAAGGCTTTGCACCAATTCGTAGAACCTGAGATTATGATAGATAACTCAGGGGTTCTACTTCATATTGGTGCTCCGCCCTCTAACAGCTTCGCTATTGGTTTAAACCCAAGGCGAAGCCTGACGGGATAAATGTACCCCAAGCTGGATGCCCTAACGATGCTGAAAAAGCATTGCTAGTGGGCCTCGAGGGGGGCACAGCAGCACTAAAAACCATATGAGCTACTGATCCCGCCGTCACGTCGAGGAGATAGGCCTTAGCAAAGGTTGAAGTGGACGCCCAATAAGCAGCTAAGCAGATGTCCTCTGCTGCCACACCCCGCAAAAGAGCCACTGAGGCTGCCACACAACGGGTGGAATGTGCCCTCAGTCCGCTAGGAGCAGATCCACCCGCTGCTTGGTAGGCCCAGATAATGGCCGACCTTACCCAATGAGAAAACCTCTGGGAGGAGATCGCCTCATCCCGTCGGCATCTACCGTGGCAGATGAAAAGGGCATCAGAGCGCCTAAACACAGCCACCCGCCGCAAGTAGCAGGCCAAAGCCCTCACTGGACATAACAGGTGAAGAGGTTCCTGACCCAGGTCTGAGTGGGGCGGCGGATAAAACTGAGGGCTGGAAAGCCTTGCAGGAGGTCGAAGCCTTCAGGCACCCTGTAAGAAACGTGCCACCAGAGGGTGGGCGCGAGCCAAAGCACCCTCAAACCCGACATGCCTCGTCGCTATGGCTGATGCGAACACTCTCAGTGTCGCCACAGTCCGTCCGCTATCCAGGAAATGTTGCAGGAAAGACAGGACAGCGGAGACCAAACAAGAGCTGGGGTTGAAGGACCTATCTGCACTCCAGCGGGAGAAAATCCCCCACTTTGAGGTATAAAGCCTGCGTGTCGATTGGGCCCGGGCGTTCTCCAGCGTGTGGCTCCAAAGTCCCGCTCAGCTCGTCCCGTGCAGGAGCCACACTTTCAGAGGCCGGCCCAGCACCGGGGGCACTGTCAGAATCCCCCTTGCCTGACACAGGGCAGCGGGGGCCCAAGGGATGGCCCACGGGTCCCCTTTCGCCATGCGCACCCTGGGAGGGAAGGCAAACAGTAGTCCGGCAGGCCAACTGGAGTGGGCTACAGTGTCCACGCCTAGTGGGGGGCAATCCAATGCCCTGAGGGAGAACCAGAGAGGACATTTGAAGTTCTCCTTGCTGGCGAAGAGGTCTGCCACATGGGGTGACCGAACCGAGACCATATCTCGGCTGCTACTGCCTCGGACAGACACCATTCGTCCTGGACGGCCCCCCTCAACAGTCTGTCCGCTACTGCGTTCAGCTTGCCTGGCACATGCTGAGCTCTGAGAGAAAGCAGGTGACGGTCTGCCCACAGCCAAATCTTCTTTGCCACACTCAGAAGGGCTGGGGATCTGACTCCACTTTGGCGATTTACGTACGCCACGTGGTGGAGCTGTCGGATAGCACTAGGACGTTGGACTGTGACAGTTGGGGAGAGAGGTGAAGCAGTACGTTGTAAATTGCCCTTAGCTCTAGCCAGTTTATGTGTCTGTACACTGGTCTGTTCCAGAGCCCGCTGGCATAGGCCTGACCCGAGGTGCCTCCTCAACCTATCAACCGACTCCTGCTGCGCTGCCTCCTGGCGGGCCACGATGTTCCGGAGCTCCAGACCAAACAGAGAATCCTCCGTTAGGGTTCCATCAAGGAGTACCCTCCGATCTTTCTCCGGCAGCGCTGTGGCCAAGTCTAGTCACAGATGCCGGTGGCCCAGCTGTCCAGCGTCGCAGAGTCTCCCTCCCAGGATCGCATACGCCCGCGACATCCTGAGGAGTGCAGCCACCGAGTCCTTGACTTCCTCCATCTCCAAGGTCCAAGGTCGTCTCGGTCCACGATGAGCCTGTCGAGCGCACCGCACAGGAGAGCCATGTTGTTCGCGAGGGAGACCACCTGCGTCCCCCCCATATAGGTTCTATTGAACAACGTAGCCATCAACCTGTCTTCAGCTCTAGGCAGAGCTACAGGTCGGCCTGGCCAGAGCCGAGCTCCCAGGTCGAGGGCAGCACGTACTGCATCCGAGGGCTCCGGGACAACGCGCCGCCAGTCCACCCTGTCCACATGGCAGTAGGGTCCGTAGATTCCGCAGCCATGGGAAAGGCAGACCCCCGCAGCGCGTAGTCCCAGATTTTGTCCAGTTTAGGACAAACAACCCATTCCGCCCGACCTTCACCCCGCATGTAAACCGGGGTGGTGCGGGGGGGAGCTCGACCTCCATGCGGTTTGCCGCGGCGGTGAAGATGCGCGGGAGGACGTCAAGCGGGTAGCGAGGAACCAGCCCGGTTCCCCCCGCCCGCTTCGACATCTCCGGGCTCGGATCCGAACAGACTGCTCGGATCCGCCTCATAACACCGCCGGTCGTCCTCCTCATCGTAGTCGGCCCACAACTTGGCTGGAGGACGCGGTGTGCGTCGACAGGCCTCGTACGCCTCCCGTTTCCGTCTGACCTCCACGGGAAGCGCACTGCAGGCCCAACAATCAGCAATCGCGTGATCAGGGCCTAGGCAAAGAAAACAGAAAACATGTGTGTCCCCCCTCTCCAGGGGGGTGTCACACGTCAGGCACATCGCTCTGTCAACATCGATGTTCATGCCCACGTCTGCCATGATCCTTCAGGAGCTTTCTCGCTGAGTTGTAAAGGAGGAAGTGCGGCGGGTGTTTCCCGCATTTATAGGAAGTGGCCTGCCCCCTGCTGGGTGGTGAGTTCATTAAGCTTTCTCAGAGACGAGGCGGTGCACCAATATGAAGTAGAACTTGAACTTTTAAAGACTATCTTTATTTTCCGCACTTGGATCCCCGAATCCGCGGAAACAACACAGTGAAGGTGGTTGTTAAAAACAATGTAATAAAAGGGACCTAGATAAGCAAAAATTGCATTACATATTGCCATTTAATAAAAGTGACAACACTGTATTATGTAATAACTTAAAAAAAAAAAAATGACATACAAGTTGTAAATTTAACTGTAAGTACCTAATCTAAGTGCAGGCTGGAGAAGAGAAAAGATTAATTTCTAACAATTATTGACGAAAAGTACGATTTCAAAGAACTGAGGGTGTCACAGGAGAACCGGATACAGATAAAAATCAAAACTATTTAAACATTGAATGGATAATGAATGAACCAACAATGGATGGGAAATAAAAGACAATCTAAACATAATATAGCTGTCTTCACAAGCACTTGGATGAAACAAGGAATATAAACTAAAAGGAAACACATTTGTTTAAAAACATGTGGAGGGAAAATGTTAGAAAAAACAGAGAGCATGTAGAATATCACTAAAAAATCTCACTCAAACGAACATATGAGGAAAGGCAAAATACTAGTATGGAGAGTTCACATTTGACAGTTCAGGATCACCTGAGAGGCCTATGAGAAGGTGGCTGGTGATTGCAGGATTGGTTCCAGCTGTGTGTCATTATCTGTCAACCAAAAAGGGGAGGAAAACTGAGCAAAATAAAAGCACAGGGAAAACACAAACACAACATATGTCAACCTATATCATGCATATCAAGAATTCAGTTTCTTCAATCACAGTTGTCACTTTCCATTAACAATAAACCCTTGGGTAAGCTGGATTTATAATTCACTACACAACCAAAAATAAGTTTAAACCTTGTGTTAAGTTGCCATAATTTATTATGAACCGTTATCATGAGTTCTATTATGCCTTATTAATACATCATAGTGTCTTTCAAATATATAATGCAATATATCAAAGAACAATAGAGAAAGATTTTCTTAAGATTGACTACAAAACATTAAAGATAAAATATGAAGAACTAGGAACAGTTAAATATCCTTCAAATTGTGCTTAATTTAGCTAATTCAGTGCCACTGAAAACATCTGCACGCCTCTGCAGTATCAAGCTCTCGATTCTCCCTCCATTATTGGCAAGAAACTCAGAGTGTTTCTTCATTCCATCAATTAGAGATGCTGCGCCACCTCGAGCTCAAACCTGACCTAAACTCTGTTGTCAGAAAAAAAAAACAGGACAGATCCTTTGTCTCTGCAGACTCACCTGGGGGAGCAGGGGCTTTTACTGGCTGACTACCCATCAATAGCTTCTTCTTTGACACGTCGTGTTTCCCTTGCCCCTAAAACCTTTCATGGTTTAAAGACCAACTTTTTGTCCTGTAATCCAAGTGTCTTTCAAACACGTCATGCTGTTTACTGACACAAGACAACCTCTCCATCCCTCCATCATTTCCTTGCTTACAAGATGCTGCCTCACCTTCGAGCCTCATCCCTCCAGAGTGTTGCAAAGAAAAAGAGTGACAGCAAGACAACAGCCCCTTGCCGTTCACGCTGCACATTTGTAATCAGATGTGATGCTGTTGTTCACTTCTTCAAATTTGTCATCAAAGCAAATGTGTTCTGACAACAGCTAGTGACAAGTGCACCAGAGGAGAGGAATCCGCTCTTTCACGCTGCATATCAATTATTGATCAACATGCACCCCACCCCCGCACCTCCCTAACCACTAGCCCAGCAAGTAGACACCTTGTGATAATGAAATACAGCAATTTAAAAAATAAATAATCAAGCAGGGTCGGCCCCATTGTTGCACAACTTTACAGGCTTGATTGACTGGCTGCACATTTCTCTGGTTGGCAGTCAGTCAGATGAAAGCAGCTCCTATCATCGCCCAGGGCCACTAGCAATTTATTTAGAGGAGATGTGCTGCCGTCCCAGCAGGTAACAATATTGGGCAGACGCTCAGGATCATCAGAGCTTTGAGGTGTCTCTCAAATCCCACCTCGCTTCCTCATGCATGCACAACATCGGTTGTAAAATGTTGCCTGTTTACACTGCAATTCAAAATTAGGCAGATTAAAAATTAAAAAAAAATAGTGTGATAGCTTTGACCAAATGCATTTCATTGTAAAGTGTTACATTGATTAATCACGGGATGAATTTATAGCTAATTGTCAATCCCCTGATAGATCTTTGTAAGGTCGACTGACATATTCACAATTCTTAGTGAAGTACTATGACAGTAAAATTCCATTGATTCTTCATTGAAGCAGTGTTAATGTAAATCATATCAATCATATATATTTGTTATAGTGGGGTCTTTTGAGGACTTGTGTATATTCTTGGAACAATACCATCGTCTTTTATTTTAGGATATAGAGTTTGGAACTGTTTCACAATTAAGAATTGTGTTGTATTTTGTATGTGTGGGTTGTTATCTTGTAATGGTGATGTAATAATCTAAAATCTCAATCGCATTTACAGTGACATAATTAGATAGTTAAAAATATTGCTCTATCATATATGTATTGGACATATTTGATGACAATTTTCACTTTGACAAATCAATTAAATAAAATGATATATTATTCAATGTATCAAATTAATTATCTTAAGACACTATATAGAAGAGAAAAAACAGGTTCCAGCACATCACAATAGACAGTGGCCATAAACTTCCTTTTTACAGGCACAAATCTCGATCAGAACCAGACTCAGTGTGGATGGTCTGCTGCTAGGGTGAAGAGAGACTGGGCGAAGAATAAAGGAGAGGGGGAGGAGAAACAGGCAGAGGAAACAGAAAATTTGTCACTTTACTTAAATTTTAAAAAGCATATACAAAAATTTGCTTCTTTAGAACATTGTTCTGCTTAATTTAGGTTTTTATGCATGTTAATGTTGCAGTTAGTGTGCATTCATGACTCACTACAGGAAGAAATATCCCTAAACAAAATCTACACTTGTGGTGAACTGCATTTTGCATTTTTCATGTAGATTCTTATTCACCCTGTGTGAAGGTTCAAAGCCAGTCAACTGGACTGTGTAGCATTTGGGAAGACCTTTGTCTTGTAGAGGTCCAAAATAACTGAGGTGAAAGCAGGTTTTTAATCTTCTCTTATATCATACATAATCACCATAATAATGGATTTTTTTTATCTCAACTGTTGCTCAGCTCAACTGATCAAAATTGAAGTCAGCTTGGACATAACAACTCTTCATGAGCATTGAACTAAACATGGCATACTGACTCTCCTGAGGACATCGTTCTAGTGCAGTTCAGCATTGAGATTAGAAACAGCATCAAAGACACATTAAAGGCACAAGGAAGCATTGCACATGGATACAAAAGGCAAAAAGGCTGACTTGATATGGAAGTTCAATGCTAGCAGACCAAAACTCTTCCTGGAAAACGAATGTGCTCCCAACAAGAAACCTGGTTTGAAGGGCAATTAATGTGTGGATTTAAGTGTCTCTTAAATTGATGTTGGACCTCTATTGTACTCACCAGTATGTGTCTGTTTGTACAAAACTCTCTTTTCATTGAAATAATTACATAAGAAAATGTGCGTAAACCCCGCCCATGGAAAACTCTGTTTTTCTGGGGATCAAATCTCGTTTACCACACCCACTCTGCTGTGATTGGTCAAGTGTTTAGATTTGTCACTATGCATCATCAATCCCAGAAGTCTCCACTTCCAAAGGACTCGTCGTATGAACAAAGCAGGCATAATTACAGCTGGCTGGAGGAGTGAAGACCATTATTACGTCATAATGCAGTCCGCTCTTGTAACCTCTCGTTCGCCGAGATTTCAGACGGGGGGATCTTTATAAAGTAATAACTTCAAAACATCATCATTATGAGGGACTTACTGCATCTTGGAGAGAAAGACTTTAATATTTGAAACACGTGAGTAAGTCAGGTGAGTTGGGTTTTCACATTAGTTGCCATTTAACAAGAGCAAACTGTACCTTCCAGATCAATAGTTCAATGGAGTTCTACTATGTGAACGGAAGCCTTTCATGACCTCTCGCTTCCTGATGTTGTTCATGTTTTATATTGTTTGATGGGCAGTTGTTGGTGTTATGCCCAGTCCTCGGAAAAATAAAGTTACAATAAAAATCCTTGAAAGGACTGAGTGCCTCGTGACTGGCTGGCATCCTGTTCATAAATAATAATCTTTGCTGATGTTCAGTGAAAGCTATATTGACAATGTTTCACAAGCAAATCTTTACCTTACTCTTGTTTCTACTAGTGTTTTAACAATGTGTCACATTACACTTCTCACTCTTTTTGGTTCATATCAATAGTTTTAGTGTTGGTAGGTAGATGCACATTTGTTTGAAAGCCGAGATCTTTATTTCTAGCGAGGAAGCTTATGTTTTGTCCTCAATTCTTGAATCCTGGAAGTTGTTTAATTGATTTCATTGTGTGCTTAGTTCATTAAAATAAGAGCCTTGGTGCATGTATGTGCTGTGTCAGGGCTGTTCTAGCCTTGAACCAGGCCGCTACTTTGAGGGATATTTACCAAATGTTCTTTCATTCATTCATTGTCTGAGCTGGTGGGGCTGGAGCCTATCCCAGCTTCTTCGGGCGAGAGGCAGGGGACACCCTAGACAGGACACCAGTATGTTGCAGTATTTACCCAATATCATGTAGCTTAATTTAATCTAAGCAGCCATTGGACAAGTCATGTAATTATGATATAACACTCAACAAAATATGAAGATAAACTCATAATTTGGCCTTTTTATTGTCTGTTGTTCTTAAAGGTATAGCAAGAAAAATGACCAAACTACCCAACTCAAAATTCCGATTCATCAACCCTTTATTTAAAACAAAACAAAACAATATACCATTTAATAATTATTACATAGACCTCTAAACACCCACCCACTATTAAATCCTAGCCATTCACAGCAGCTATATATAGTCTTATTTAAACTGTAAAAGTGTATTGAGATAACTTTGTATTGATTTGACACTTTAAATGAAATAATATTCTATACTACCGTACCTGAACTATTGTTTGCTTTAATAAAGGGAAACTTATTTGAAAACTCAACTTTCCTGACGTACATGTTTCAAATATTGAAGTCTTCATCTCCAAGATGCAGTAAGTCCCTCATCATAACAATGTTTTGAAGTTGTTACTTTATGAAGTTCTTCCCCGTCTGAAATCTCAGCGAACGTGAGGTTACAAGACCGGACTCCATTATGACCTAATAATGGAATTCATTCCTCCTCCAGCCATCTGTATTCACGCCCACTTTGTTTATACAGGGCTTCTGGGATGATGACACACAGTGACAAATCACAGCAAAGGTGTGGTTATGGTAAACAAGATTTCATCTCCAGAAAAATGTAAGTGTTTTCATGAAAAGAGAGTA